>NC_051862.1:79143839-79498839 GCF_015732765.1 Culex quinquefasciatus | reverse complement strand
TGGGTCGGCGTGTGGTATGCAAGTGGCGTCGCCGTCGTCGTAGACGCCTTTCGTCTCTGTCGTGCTCTCTGCGCTACCGCGAGTACCGGTTGGTTGGTTGACTGCTGCTGCTGCTGCTCTGGTGATTTGCGTTAACACTCGAGCGTGAGGGATTGAATGTGTAGAGTAAGGAACTTAATTGTGAGTTCTGAACGTTTAATGAGGATCAAAAAATCAAAACAGAATGGTTGTTTAAGATTCTTCAATATTTATATATCTTAGTTGCCAGAAAAACTAAAAAATGCAATTTAAATCAATAATAAAAAAAAATAACTAAACTTAACACAAAAAACAACAATAAACTTACAGTAATCAAAAATCAAAAAATCAAACCATCCACATTAACGACCCCCGGGTCTTTTGTGGTCTCTATTGCAAGCTTCTGCTCGAACCTAGGAGTCCGAAGGCTTGAATGGGGAGAGCACCCAAAACTCTTTTTACTCCAAGGAACCTTCCACCACAGTGTTTGAACTGACGACCTTTGGATTGCGAGTCCGACCGCCGCCAGCGATTCAACCGAAGTAGGCTTGGTTTGGTGTGTTGTTTGTACTTATGGCATGGAGACGACTCCTACACCTGGAATGACTTAACGGCCTAACAACCAAGGCCGGGACCGACATTTTACTTCCTCATCCGATGGAAGGTTGCAGCAGATGGGAATCGAACCCAGAATCATCCGCTTACAAAGCGGACAGCGTAACCATTCGGCCACGCACTGCCACTGCACAGTAATATTGTGCAAATTGGGCAGGTGTAAAATTTGTAGATGTAATATGACCATTTTTATGAAGTAATGTTTAAAAAATATAAAAATTTAAATAACAAACCAAAGTCTGAATATTTGAATGAAAAAAGTGTTCTAAAGTGCATTTTACACCTGCCCAGTTGTTAAGCAATCATAAGTTTTCAAAATATCCAAGAATTAAAGAGATTTTTTTAACCGAAAAAAAAAAATTTTGGTCCTGTAAATATTGAAAATATTTTGTATCGATTCCAGACGTGCTAATTATGATTTTAAAGGCAGAAAAATGATTTTCTAATTGCTTTCAGTTGGTTAGACTTCTGTTTCGTTTAAAATTTTGAAGTTTCTTGAAAAAAATGTTTTTTTGCCCCCTGATTTTTCGAAGCGTTTGCGTCATAAAATTTGAAAAATATTTGCAACGGCCTCAATCAATTTAATTCAATTCATGTTTTTTTTTAATTTTCCTTGTGAAACTTGTTTAGAATATGATTTTTTTCAGATTTTTTCCTGTAATGTGCTGAATTTTAATGGTACAGTCCAGACTCGATTGTCCGAAGCCTCGATTATCCAAAGATTTGTATTAGACCTCGGATAATTGAATAACGAACAAAACATTTTTTTATTTTTTTTTCTTGCTTTAAACATCAAATTTGAGTTCGCGACCACATTTTAATAAAATTGGAATGGGCATTTTATCAATTTTTCATCATCGCCATTTTGGCCGTCATCTTGAATTTAAAATTTTTAAATCACTTCAGAGTAGTTTTAGGGTCATACTAATGCTAAAGAATCAAAAATAAGAAAATGAAAAAAAAATATTCGTGATACGGTTATCCGAAATTCTGATTATCCGAAGTAAAATTTTTCCAAGGCCTTCGAATAATCGTGTCTAGACTGTATTATGGTAGGGCAGGTTGAGCATTCGTTTCTATCTCCATCCAATTTGCTGACAACTTATTTTTTGAAACTTTTGACAGAAACTTGCTTGCTCACTTCCTATAGCAAGCTATAGCTTGCTTTTTGGTGAGCCTTTAAAGTTTTTGTTATGCTAAAACTAAATTTGTCCATGCTTTTATACCACTTAGGCTAGTACAAATATTAAATAAAAATTTTAAATTTTCGATGTACAATACCACAATTTTTTTTTTGCTAAAATTTATGTTTTCGTGAAATTTTACAGTTTTTGAAAGCTAATGATTGCAAAACAACTGAACTAGTGTAAAATGCATTTTACATCATTCTTTTTATTCAAATGGTAAAACAATGCCTTTTTTCAATTTTCATGTTTTTTTTTGACAACCCCCTCCTCCTCGACCCCAGTCACAACCGAGGAAAAAAAAAACTTTGTGAAAATATTTGCATCGGCCTTACATGAAAAAAATGGTTGAAAATCAGCCTTCTTGATATAATTTCACAAGTTTGAATGTGATTAAAAAAAGTAAAATTTCCATTCAACATTTTTTTTGAAATAAGCTGGGTGATTAATAGAGAGAATGCGTAACGTGATTTTCGAATGATCCCACTTTGTTTACATCTAGCTGTTCAAGCAAAAGTATAACTTTATTCTTACTGGTAAATGAGCTGTTTTATAATCAGTGGTATGGGTTTTATTTTGTCTAGTTTTTGACATTTTTTGCTGTGTTTTTCAAGTTTCGAGCGGTTAGAAGAGGTTTTTCTTGTTTACGGGTGATGAAAAACTGCAGTGAGAGTTTCATTCTGGGATGTCGCAGATAAATTCCCTGGCTGATTTTGGAATCCTGCAGCTCTTCCTAGTCCAGAAAAACAAACATCGCTAATTCGAAGCGAAGCTGATCCAACAAACTGAGAAGATTTTCACTAAACCAGTAGGTCTTTAAACGGAATCAAACAATAAAGACAGATTCTGGATGGATACAACCGCATCGACTCCATAAACATCTTCTATTCATAGTTATAAAAAATTACGATCTCGTCTTCAAGATTTCTTGACTTCAACTCCATGTCCTTAAAAGCCACACATTTTTCATTTTTGCAAAAAAAAAAATTAATTATTGGTTACAATACTTTCTACTTTTGGCGAACAGTAAATTGGTTTAAAATTGAGGCCGTTTTGCGAACCACTATTCAGCACCCAGGAAATAAGTTATAACAACAATTCCCCACGAAAAGGGGGACCTACGCCGTGTTAGGGTGGTCCGAAAAATGGCAATTTTCGTCGATTTTTGCAAAAACCACATTTTTCAAAAAATCATAACTCCACACCATTACAACCGATTTTAGCTGCCTTGAGCGCAAACAAAAGTTAGGTTTTTAAGGAAAAATAGTTAAAAGTTTCAAATACCTAGTCTAACATTTGAAAAGGTCAAATGAAAACTTAAAAGGCTCATTTGAAGGTCTCGGGACCAAAGAGCCTATGTCTCAAAATATTTTTATCAGATTCCTCGGAAAATTTTACATAACATATCAAACAACATTTCCTGTTTTTACGCGCGGTGCGTCGAAAAACCCAGTTTTTATTTTCAAAAAAAATGTTGCTCGGATTATTAAAAACATAACTTCACCGTTTTTTGATATATCATGTAAAGTTTTCCGAAGAATCTGATAAAAATATTTACAGACATTGGCTCTTTGGTCCCGAGGCCTTCAAAAGAGAATTTTAAGTTTTTATTTGACCTTTTGAAATGGTAGGCTTGATATTTGAAACTTTTTACATTTTTTTAAAAAGCCTAACTTATACCCTTTTCTTTACGCTCAAGACAGCTAAAATCTGTAGACATGGTGTGGATTTATTATTTTTTGAAAAATGTGGTTTATGCAAAAATCGACGAAGTGGATTTGCTGCAGAAAATGTCACAAATTATAACATTTTTTGCAGCAAGCCCGTAGATTATTTTTGCCCGCGTGTACACATTACAGCGATCTGCAGTTCTCACCAACACATATAATGCTGGCCCGTCCAAAGAGAAGAATATGTTGATGCTCTATCACTCCCATTTCATCAAGCGTTCATGGCGCGGTGGTAGCGTGTCGGATCAATAATCAAGAAGTTGGTGGTTCAATAAGGGTTTTTTTTTAGAAATACAACCAAAAAGCCGTCGGTAATGTCGATAATTGTCGGTAACGGGCAAAAATGTCATACCCCTATATCGCAAAAAATGCATGAGGACAGATTTCATGCAGAATCTGATATACTTTCATGCCACCATGCATCACAATCATACGACCGCCGGTTTGGTGTATGATTCCATAGCATTCGGTACGTATTTAACTTGTATTCCTCATTTTGCGGAAAAATCTCAAACTTATCAAAGTTGAAAAATCCATTTGCAATGAAATAAATATTTTTTGACGTCCTTAAAAATGCAAAAAAAAGTATCAATGCAGGAAGATGCGGTTTAAGATTGTTTTCAGTTGATTTGACTTATCATTCCATTGAAATTTCGAGGGTTTAAATATTAAAATTAAGAAGCCATCTTCTAGCCTACGCAATAGGAAATAAGAGGTTAAAAATTTTGTTTTCACTATTCGTCCGTTTACGGAGCACGTGGATTAAAGATTCGCTGGAACGCGCGACCACAACGGCTGCTGCTGACGTACATTTCTCTCTCTCTCTCTCTTTCTCCCTAGTTGGCTCTCACGTGGAATAAGGAGAGAAAAAGGAGAAAATTATAACCATAACCAAATTCGTCATCATCGGTAATGGGGAAGGCAAAAATGGCAGACCTCGTCATTTAAGGAGAGCAACACCAGAAGAAGAAAAAAAAAGAAGCAGAAACTGCCTGCTGAGACCCCGCGAGGAAGGTTCCCGCCCCCTCGAGGGAAAGGGATTCGACACCGACCGAGGCCTATTGAAGAGAGAGATGTTTGAAACAACAACCTCAGCAGCAGCAGCAGCAGCAGCACAATAGCTAGAGGCGGTGTACATTTTTAGCAACAACAACATAACCAACTAAAACAACCGGGCAAACGACCATCACAACTTTACGACATGACGACGAATATGGAGCAAATATTTAGCGCTTCGGGAGAGGTGAGAAAAGAGGCTTGTGGGGGGCAAGTGGGGTTAATCAGCGTAATTGTGGTATTCATATGCATCCAGTTATTTTATTAATATTCTTAATGCTGAGATTTTTTAGAAATGTTTAATCTTACTCGTATAAAAAAATATCAATTTCAGCTCCAAGAGCCCTTTTGTGGAATGAAGAGTGGGGGAAAAATAATTCACAATTCCGCTAGCGCTGTTTTCTAGCGCGCAGCAGCAACCAGCAGTGGCAAACTGTCATTCACATTTCATTTGCAGGCTCGCGTCTCCCAACGAGTGGTGGTGGTGGTGGTGCATCTGAGACATCGAGGGCAGCGCAGTGTTGCATTCGCGCGCTGCGCTACAACTCTGTGCACACACTCTACACAGTACACACAAATAGGGTTTTTACTTGAATTACTCCCGAGGGGTGTGAAACAGTTTTGCCTGGTTGTTTTTCACCCCCGCCGGTACTGGGTCAATGGGAAGTTTTGACGAGACGTGAAGAAAAACATGCTGGAATGTTTGTTCATGGAGTAAAGCAAGAAGATATTTGTCATTAAACATTTTATGTTTTACAAATCTAAGAATTTTTTTCAAAAGATTGTGATTTTAGGTGTTTCCCAGCAAGGTTACGTTCTGAAATAATCATCGAAATATTACATTACAAACAGTTCAAACACTAATATTAAATAATTTACAAATCCCACGATATCTCAGAAAATAATGGAGTTTGACGAAACAAAAAATGAGTGACACTCAAGATAGGGGAAATTCGCGTATGTTTGGCAGTTTTAGGCCTTGGTAATAATGCTGTATAATTTGCCATTTCTCAGTTCTCTACGAAATCGATTTGTTTTTTTTTTTTTTAATTTTTGTATTTTTTAATCCGGCTGAAACTTAATTGGTATGCCCAAAGAAGCCATTCTGCATCATTAGTTTGTCCATATAATTTTCCTTACAAATTTGGCAGCTGTCCATACAAAAATTATATATGAAAATTCAAAAATCTGCACCTTTTGAAGGAATTTTTGATCCATTTGGTGTCTTCGGGAAAGTTGTAGGTACGGATAAGGACTACACTGAAAAAAAAATGATACACGGTAAAAAAAATTGGTGATTTTGCCTTCCTCACTGAGGTAAGGCTATAATCCTGCTCTAAAAATGAACTTTGAATCAAAACGTCGTAGACCCACCTTCATGTATACATATCGACTCAGAATCGAAAACTGAACAAATGTCTGTGTGTATGTGTGTGTGTATGTGTGTGTGTGTGTATGTGTGTGTGTATGTGTGTGTGTATGTATGTATGTGACCAACAAACTAGCTCATGTTTCTCGGCACTGGCTGAACCGATTTGACCCGAACCTGTTGCATTCGACTTGGTTTAGGGTCCCATAGATCGAGTTTTATACAGATTGAAGTTTTGATAAGTAGTTCAATAGTTATGTATAAAAATGTGTTTTGACATATATCCGGATCTCACTTAAATGTATGTAAACCATGTCTGGGTCCATCATCCGACCTATCGTTGGTTAGGTTATCAAAAGACCTTTCCAACGAGCCTAAAACATTGAAGATCTGGAAACCCTGTCTCGAGATATGGCCACTTAAGTGATATTGATTTACTTTTTGGAAGCCGGATCTCACTTAAATGTATGTAAACTATGTCCGGGTCCATCACCCGACCCATCGTTGGTTATGTTAACAAAAAACCTTTCCAACGAGTCCAAAACATTGAAGATCTGGCAACCCTGTCTCGAGATATGGCCACTTAAGTGATATTGATGTACTTTTTGGAAGCCGGATCTCACTTAAATGTATGTAAACTATATCCGGAACTACCATCCGACCCATCGTTGGTTTGTTTATCAAAAGACCTTTCCAACGAGCCTAAAACATTGAAGATCTGGCAACCCTGTCTCGAGATATGGCCACTTAAGTGATATTGATGTACTTTTTGGAAGCCGGATCTCACTTAAATGTATGTAAACTAAGTCCGGGTCCACCATCCGACCCGTCGTTGGTTAGGTTATAAAAAAGACCTTTCCAACGAGTCCAAAACATTGAAGATCTGGCAACCCTGTCTCGAGATATGGCCACTTAAGTGATATTGATTTACTTTTTGGAAGCCGGATCTCACTTAAATGTATGTAAACTATGTCCGGGTCCATCACCCGACCCATCGTTGGTTATGTTAACAAAAAACCTTTCCAACGAGTCCAAAACATTGAAGATCTGGCAACCCTGTCTCGAGATATGGCCACTTAAGTGATATTGATGTACTTTTTGGAAGCCGGATCTCACTTAAATGTATGTAAACTAAGTCCGGGTCCACCATCCGACCCATCGTTGGTTATGTTTTCAAAAGACCTTTCCAACGAGTCCAAAACATTGAAGATCTGGCAACCCTGTCTCGAGATATGGCCACTTAAGTGATATTGATGTACTTTTTGGAAGCCGGATCTCACATAAATGTATGTAAACTATATCCGGAACTACCATCCGACCCATCGTTGGTTTGTTTATCAAAAGACCTTTCCAACGAGCCTAAAACATTGAAGATCTGGCAACCCTGTCTCGAGATATGGCCACTTAAGTGATATTGATGTACTTTTTGGAAGCCGGATCTCACTTAAATGTATGTAAACTAAGTCCGGGTCCACCATCCGACCCGTCGTTGGTTAGGTTATAAAAAAGACCTTTCCAAAGAGTTCAAAACATTGGAGATCTGGCAACCCTGTCTTGAGATATGTACACTTAAGTGATATTGATGTACTTTTTAACTCCGGATCTAAAAAAGAGATGAAATTTTTGTATCTGAAAGAGATGAAATTTCATATCAGCCATTGTTGGTAATAAGTGAGGAAGGCTCTAACCACATAGGTGGATTAAGTTAGTTTGTTTTTGTTTTTAATTTAACTTTTTGTCACTAAAACTTGCTTTGCAAAAAACACTTTGTTTATTTTTTTATTTTTTTATTCGTTTAAGGCAGTGGTAATCAACCTTTATTGATCCATTCCCCCCTTGGCTGAATTTCAGGAACATCGTTCCCCCCCAACTAATGGGTATCATTGCACAAATGTCATAATTTTGGTATTAATGTTTGCAGAATCTTTAAATTTTTCACAGCATTTAATTTTTTCTTCACTCGCAACAATTTACACATACTTGCAGCATTTTTAAAATGCATTTTCATTATCTGTTCATATTTAATGGAATGCAAAAGCTCCCGAAAAATCTTTTGCCTTCCTCACTGAGGTAAGGCTATAATCCTGCTCGAAAAATGAACTTTTGAAAAACAGCTCGTAGACCTATATTCATGTATACCTATCGACTCAGAATCGAAAACTGAACAAATGTCTGTGTGTGTGTGTGTGTGTGTATGTGTGTGCGTAAAATTCTTGCCAAGTTTTCTCGGCACTGGCTAATCCGATTTGAGTCAAACAAGTTGCATTCGATTTGTTTTGGTGCCCCATACTGCACTATTGAATTGTATGAAGATCCGATAAGAAGTTCAAAAGTTACGTATAAAAAAGTGTCTGAGTTGCGAATCAGGTGCTGGAATTTCAATGCCGGATCTCACTTATCTTTATGAAAACTATGTCCGGATCCATCATCCGACCCATCGTTAGTTAGGTTTGAAGATCTGGCAACGTTCAGTCTCAAGTTATGACCGCTTAAGTGACATTTGTGTATTTTTTTTATTGAGAAATAGATGGAATTGGTGTCCAAACTCATCATATCACCAAATGTTGGTAAAAAGTGAGGAAGGCGCCAATCACGTAGGTGGATTAAGTTAGTTTTTATTATAATCTTTTTATAAATGTTCCTGTATGTTGCAATATTATAAACACTAACAGTTTTAGTTTTTATCAATCACAGACAGAAATCATGACTGATATTTTATTTAAAGAAAATGACAAAATAGACTTCATATAATTTTTACAAAAGCTAATATTTGATGCTCGATTATTTTTCAAAGTAATGGAATTTTGCCCAAAACTATGCAAAAACTCCCAGGAATTAATTTGAATAATGTTCGAAAAAAACGAATCAACGCAAAACTTCACAAATATATTTTATAAAAAGCTTCCCAGTTGAAAAAAACTAAACTTAACAAAATCAAGGCAAAATTGACATAAAATAAAAATATTTTCAAAACATTCTCGTCTTGAAAGGAAATGAAATTTAGCTTGAATTTATTTTAAAAAAAATATTAGTTAAGCTAATTTTTGAAATTTATAACAAAATATGCTCATGTTTAAAATAATGTTTTTAATTATAAAATTATTTATGAAATTCCATTCTTCAAAAATTGCTCATGTTTGAGAGAATGCAAATATGAAAAAATGATGGTATTATTCAGAACAATGAGCATGAGTAAACTTTTTTGAATTTTAGGTTTTGTTAGCTATATTTTTGAAACACCTGCAAAGATAAAATAAAATAAAAATTGCTGTTGTATTTTATCATAGAAATTCCCATATATTTAAAATATATAGTGAACTTCACAGGTTATTTAAATACAATCAAAGATTTATATTTCTTTACAAATACGCATTGGATTTCTATAACATCGTCATTCCCCCCCCCCCCCAAGAACGGTCAAATTCCCCCCCAGGGGGGAATTCCTCACCGGTTGAGAAACACTGGTTTAAGGGGACATAAAATGCCAACTTTTCAGAAATTTCCAGGTAGTGCAAAAAATCTTTTACCGAGTAATGCATTTTCGAATCAACACTATTTTTTTTAAATCGAAATATGGGTCGCAATAATTTTTCAACTTCATTTTTCGATGTAAAATCAAATTTTCAAAAAGTAGGGTAGGGTAGTCATCAATGACACACTTTTGGTTTTTAAACTTCAACGATTTTTGTATTTTTATCATTAGCATGTTTTAAAGAGCTTTTTGTTGCATTTTCTTTCTTTTAATGTGTTCTAACACTGACCAAAATATGAGATCGATCCTACCTCTACCGCCAGAGTTATTCAACTGTCTCATTGTAGAAGCACTTGGCAGGAACAATGAGACAGCTGGGGAACAATGAGACACTCTATGAAAATCAATAGTTTTCTAGTAAAATATCATGTTTTGTATTGTTCCATTGCAGATGACTTGCTTTGAAGATTTTCAAGCAATTTTGTCAACATGAAACTTCAAATAACAACAGTTATACTAGAAAGTATTTAAATTTTGTAAAATCCATATATTTTACCAAATAACTTTATATTTTTGGTTAAATGAAGTTCAAACTCACTAAATATGCCAAAATTCACTTCCAATTCATGTTTTGAAAGATTTCCATAGATTTTGAAAAGTTTAATGAAGAAAAATCAATGTGTCTCATTGTTACCCATGGGCTGAAAGGAGTTGGAAACAATGAGACAGCCCTGGATTCTGGGTATATTTTAAATTTAGGCCAAACCTAATGAAAGGACATTGCAGCCCAACTAATGCCCTGTGAAATGACGAAAGAAATTAGGAGAAATATTAGTTTTTGTGTTAATGGCAGTCTATGAGTAAAAATGTAATTTTTAGTCATAATTTACTTTTACACCCCAGAATCAAACATGTATGAATAACTTTGCAAGGGAGCGTCCATAACCAAAGCCACTATTATGGCAGATGTGTATCTAGTAGACACACCTTTCCCCCAAATATGAGCCTGATTGGTTGAAACTACGTCTTGTGAGAGCCATTTTATCATTGTTCCCCGTGTCTCATTGATGACTACTCTACCCTACTTTAGTGAAATTTTCATAAAGTGCACCGTTTTCAAGATTTAGCCATATTTAGGATTTTTTTTTAATTGTCGCAGTTTTCCTTTTTTTTATTTAGTGCACATGTTTGCCCACTTTTGAAAGAAATGTTTTTGAAAAGCTGAGAAAATTCTCTATATTTTGCTTTTTTGAACTTTGTTGATACGACCTATAGTTGCTGAGATATTGCCAAGCAAAGGTTTAAAAAGCAGGAAAATTTATGTTTTTTAAGTCTCACCCAAACAACCCACCATTTTCTAACGTCGATATCTCAGCAACTAATGGTCCGATTTTCATTGTTTAAATATGAAACATTCGTGAAATTTTCCAATCTTTCCGATTTTTTTTTGTATTTTTTAATCCGGCTGAAACTGTTTTGGTTCCTTCGATATGGCAAAAGAAGCCATTTTACATCATTAGTTTGTCCATATAATTTTCTATACAAATTTGGTAGCTGTTCATACAAAAATGATGTATGAAAATTCTAAAATATATATCTTTTGAAGGAATTTTTTGATCGATTTGGTGTGTTGGACAAAGTTGTAGGTGGATGGATACGGACTACACTGAAAAAAATGACACACGGTAATTTTTTTGGTGATTTTTATTTTACTTTTTATCACTAAAACAATATTTTGATTTTTTTTATTTTCTGATATGTTTTAGAGGTCATCAAATGCCAACATTTCATAAATTTCCAGAATGGGCAAAAAATCTTTGACCGAGTTAGGAATGTTTGAATCAATATTGATATTTTCAAAATATCGACATATTGGTCGTAAAAAAATTTCAACTTCATTTTAAGAAGTAAAATCGAATTTGAATCAAAAAGTACAGTAGTGAAATTTTGATAAAGTGCACCGTTTTCTAGTTAAAGCTATTTTCAGGTATTTTTTTTTTTTGAAAATATCAGCAGTTTTTTATTTTTTTTAATTAGTACGCATTTATGAAAAACGCGTTTTGAAAATAAATAACTGCGAATATTTATACATAGATTTTACATCAAAAAATTAAGGCAAACAAATTTTGCGACCAGTTTTTCGATTTTTTGAAAACAATAATATTGATTCAACAATTCATCACTCGGTCAAAGATTTTTTGCCCATTCTGAATTTTTTTGTAAAGTTCGCATTAGATTTCCTCTAAACATATCAGAAAATAAAAAATTGTAGTGACAAAAAGTTAAATAAAAAATCTCCAAAAATGTTTTTACCATATTTCAATTTTTATTAGTGTAGTCCACCAAATCGATCAAAAAATTCCTTCAAGAGAAACAGATTTTTGAATTTTCATAAATCATTTTTGCATGGACAGCTGCCAAATTTGTATGGAAAATTATATGGACAAACTAATGATGCAAAATGGCTTCTTTGGGCATACCGAAGGCACCAAAATAGTTTTAGCCGGATTAGAAAATACAGAAAAAAAATCGATTGACAGAAATCTCAGAGAATTTCGTAGTAACAGTTCAATAGGGCGATTCTGCGTTTGTAAACAAGCAGTCTATCCCTTTTGTTCAAGTGACAGTTCTCGTCAAGTAAAAGTGGGATAAACTGCTTGTTTACAAACGCAGACTTGCCCTATTGAACTGTTGCTACGGAATTGCTCACATGTACTTTACAAATAAAAAATAGTTTTTTTTTCATAAAAATATAGTATTAAGTTGTCACTAACACCATTTTTTGCAGAAATCGATAGTTTGAAAATGCCTGTAAATCTGAAGATATTTTAGATTCATGTTTCAGTAACAATTCAAACTAGTTACCTAGAAACTTATTTTAACTGTCCTTGGTGTGAAATGGTGTAAAGAATCCGGTAATGCAGCCCGTTTTTCGATTCGAGCTAATTTTTATTGAGAAAATCTTGCCATTTTGAAAGTATTGAACTGCAGCTGCAGCATAAATGTATGGTATACGAGTAAGGTTAATATTTTGAGCCAAACTGCATCTAAATGCATATGGGATATGTATGTGATCAGGGGCAAATAATTAGATCTTTTATTATTTAATTTTTTTTTTGTCATTAAGGTAACCTTAGCCGTGTTAGGGTGGTCAAAAAAATTGTCATTTTCTTCGTTAAAAAAAAACCATTTTATGAAAAATCATAAATTCGCTCCAATATAACTGATTTTAGCTGTCTTGGACGCAAACGAAAGATGATAAGTTTGACTTTACGGGTCTAGTTATTTCGTCCAGGGAACCCCCAGTCCTATTTTGAGCCAAATCAAAGCACTTCAATAACCCCCCCCCCCCCCCTTCTTAAAAAACTTTTTTGTATGGAGCGTGGACAAGTTTTTTAAATCCCGCTGTAAAAATGCAAGTTTCCTTATCGTTTTCAAATCATCGCATGAAATAAATCAAAGCCAATAAAAAGCATGGCGTACATAAAATTCCAAAACGATCGCGCATAAACCTTGAAGTTTCGCCTTACCGTTATAATTACATCGTACTTCGAGATCAGATCACTCGGTGTCCCTCCGACCAGCACCATTAGATTGGATTGATGACCGTGGACACGTTGGTCTCTAATTCCATTCCATCAGTAACTGGCTGCTGCTGTCCAGTCCCTTTTTGCCACGTCTACACGATCGAGCAGGGCAGATCGATTGCACATATGTGTTGTTATGGGTGTGTGCAATTAAACTCCAGTCCAAGACATTTAAACCACGGACGCTCGAATTCCATTCTACGTCCAGCAGCAAATTGATCTAGTCCAATCACTGTCAAAGCGGTCTCAAGCATGTCAAGCCGCAACGCTCAGCACTGCCTGTAGCTGCTGAACGCAACAGTTCAAGTTCTGTGCCAGTTCGCGAAGGTGTGGTTCCCGTTCAGCAACAACAACATCAGCAGCAGATCTTGAGCCCGTACAAAATCACTGTAACTGATTAAATTGTGTCAACCTTGAGCTCTCCACTGCTCCGTTACAACCTGCTCTGCTCTGCTTGCCAGCCTGATGTAATACTTGACCGTTTCTCCGGGCAAGCTTGGACGGTGGCTCTTGGGAGGTATTTAGCAGGGGTAGGCATGAGGCAAGTGGCCACTTTCTTGGGCCACAAGTGCGCCTTTCACACACGATGGTCTCTGGCCAGGGGCTGTCGAGATGTAGTTCGCATGGAGCGATGACGACGTGGCTTCCCTCTGCCTCCTCCCTCACTAGGCCCTTGTGATGGTTGTCCAGCAGCAACAGTCTTTTTGGGCAGAACAAGATAAAATACGAGTTCTTCAAAAGCTTTTGGGGTTTGCGGGAGGTGAGGAAGCAGTGTTGCTAGATTTAATGAAAAATTGAACTTTGGCCAAATCTCATTTTTTTTAGCACTCGTCGTATTTATAATGCTCAGCATATGATTTTTAGATAGATGTCTCGTGCTGAAAAAACTTGTTCTACAAACTACTATTTTGAAGCATGCTATGTCTAAAAAAACTGTTTTATTTATATCTTTAAACCTTGCAATCTGGCAATTCTTGCCTCCCGCTGGAACTCGCTGACGAGTTCAAGTCCACATGCTGAACGCCTATGTGTGTGCTCCGTTGCGTTTAAGGCCACGGGAAAGGTGCTGCGTCGGTGCCGGCACACACACACACACGCCACACCAAAACACAACAAAAGCCCATCAACGAGTTCTCCATGGTTTCGAGGTCCACCGTCATCGTTGGTCACCGTCGCCGGACGGTCGTGAAAACGGGCCCCGATCAAAACGGACCAGTCAAAAGAAACTAGTTTATACTCTTTATTACTATTATTACCTTTATGTAATAAAATTAAAATAAAAAAAGCGAGAGAAAAATGTGAAATTAAAATAAAAACTCAATTCTCGGACATTTGTTGGACTCGCGTTCGGCGGTGGTCAAGGGGTGAGGCTGGTGGTTTGTACTATCATCAATTTTATGTGTGTTGTTTGGCCCAACTTTAACTTCCACTTCGACACAGAGTGAAACTGGAGTTGAGCAGCGAGCGCGCGCGGCGTGTGCGTAAGTGTGTTCTGTCATTTTTCATGTTATTATTTACAGCCCGCAGGTTGGGTGGCTTGGTCGTCAAAAGAGCGCAACACAGAAGCAGCGGAAGGATTGACAGCGGGAAGGGCTGAGGCACTCGACCAATTGCAAACGAGATCAAACTTTTATGTTCCTGAAGTGCGACCCGCATCGATCGGGTTTCAGATGGGTACGAGCAAATTGAAATGTTTTTATGTGTTCCACTTAGGTATTTAAACCAAATGGGTTAAATTTTTAAGATTATATGTGAAAATGAACTTTATTTCTATTAAAACATAGATTTGGAACACGATTATCTGAAATTTCGGTTGTCAAATGATTTATTTGGTTAATTCTGATAATCGAACACCATTCATAATAAAAATATACAAATAACAACTTTTCAGATTTGCTCTCAAAACTAAACCCCTACAGCAGCAGAAACCTGGTAACACCGATTGTCAGATTGCATTTTGTTTTACGCCGTCTAATGTTACTTCGCCCAATACCCTGAGGTTATGGCTTCCACACTGAGTGTGGAGCCCAGCATCGCCATTAGCATCAGACACCATCAGACCGTCAGACGGGGGCCTACACCAACCAACCCTCAAAGCCAAAGCCACCCATTTCAAGTCAGGCAGTCAAACCCGGCTGGAAACACCGGTTTTTGTGGGGCAAAATCCAGGGCAAAACCGTGTAGCGAAACCGAAACGTAAACGCACATTGCAACAAAATTGTGCGCTGCCGCTGCGGTTCCAAAATTGTTTCGGGAATCGCTACAAGTGATGGGAAATTTTTCCACGTGAAACAACTTGATTATTCGATCGGGGCGGTTAGAAATCGTATGAATTTTTGGGTGGGTTTTCTGCCTGGTTGGATGCACACACTTGGGAAAGCTGAGAGGGCGGAGGGTGATGTTTTTGAAGAGTGGAATTTGGTGCAGTCGCTACCTTAGTGAGTTAAATTTGAACAACTCAGTTTAGAAGATATCGGTTTTGGAAAGAAAACCTTAAAGAAATAATTTGAACATTCATTCTTTACAAAGTTGTTCTCTGGATCAAATCGGAAATGGGGTTTTCGGAAAATTCAAAACTCGGGAAAATTGGACGCCCTACTTGGAAATCATCGAATAATGTGTAAAATATCAACATCAGTTTCGAATACATTCAAATTAGCGGATATTTCGAATCCGCCCTGTACTTCCTATTTCCTGCAACCATAAATGGCATCAAGCAAAAGCATTTTACGGATTTCCCTTTAAAGAAATACACGAATTACTGAGTAACTATGGAATTACACGAATTACTACGGAATTACTAGGTAATTACGGAATTACAAGATTTAATGCAGAACTGCGGAGTGTTTTTTGGAATTACTTGTTCATAATTCGAATGATTCCGTATAAGCTACAACTTTGGTTCCTTACTTGAAAGTTAATAGGCAATAAATAGATTCATAAAAGGTTTATCGAGATTATCATTTATACAGTTATTTTCATTGTTTTATTATTTTAAAAAGTATGTTTTCACAAAAAATCATTTTGAAATTACCAGGATCACTGGAATTATTAGGAATTAAAAGGATAACTCTAGAAATACTGAGTAAATACGGAATCACAGAATTACTTGCTCAAACTCCAAGTAATTCCATATAAGTGACCAGTCTGACACGATGCTAGAAACCTCTTGTTTTCAACCACCTGTTTTCCGATTTTTCCATTGTCATTTTGATCAACTTTTGTTTTATGGATAAGGGCGTTGCAAATATTTTTTGAAGTTTATGTCCCTCGACTCATTTAAATTACATTTCAAAAGTGTTTTGAAATGCATTACACATGTGTCCAGTTGTGTTGCAATCAAAAATTTCAAAAATTTCTAAGTATTGACAAAAATTTTATTTTTTTTTAAGGAAAAAAAGGTTTTTGCGGTGATGTACATTGAAATTCCATAAAAGTTCTAAATATTTTTGAACGAGCCCAAACATGCTAAACATGATTATAAATGCAGAATAGGGCATTTTAGATGGATTTCGGTTGATTAGACTTCTATTTCCATTGATTTTTGATTTTTGATTCCATTGAGATTTTTGAGAAAAATATTTGTTTTGCCCCCTGATTTTGTGGACAATTTTTTAACATTCCAACGCCCAAGGCTCCAAAAAAAGTTGAAACGGTAACTTCAAGTCAATGGTTCTCGGGCATAACTCAACCAATCAAGATGATTCTTCTTTCCAGTGATTTGTAAGGATGTCTAGATAATTCTAGAACTTTGCAGAACTTAATTTGATCAAATCTATAATTTTTGCGATCATCGTTCCAACTTTTTTTTTTGCGTGTAAAAAAAAATTTGCCAAAAATTCCGCGGAGGCAATCGTTTTAAAAAAAGGTGGAAAGATATTTTCGGTCGCAGAAATTACAGATTTGTTCAAATCAAGTTCTGCAAAATTTTAGGATCATCTAGACATTCTTACAAATCACTGGAAACAAGAATCGTTCCGATTGGTTGAGTTATGCCCGAGAACCAGCAAGTTGAAGTTACCGTTCCACCTTTTTTGGGATGCTTGGGCGTCCGTGTAAGTTGGACATGCGTTGGGCGTTCCAGTGTTAAGGGGGGGGGGGGGATGGGCGACTGAAACTTTGAAAAAGGTTTGCAACGGCATAACTTTACTTCTGTTGTTTTATGTTTTTCTCTAATAATTTTTATTTTTTTGTAATTTTTTTTTAGTTTTGGGTAGGTAATTAAGTTTAACAAAGGCTAGCAACTCTTGTTGTTCAAAAATCCGTACACTTTGCCGATATGACACCATAGTATATCAGAAACTGTCAAGGAGTTATTTGGCTAAAATTGGAATTAAAATATAAAACTGTGTCGTTTTTGTAGCTAACTAATTTCACTATGTTATCAGACTAGCACGTTTAAAAATATTTACAAAATAAACCGTGATTTGCTGAATCAAATCATGTTCTTCCATATTTATGTTAAACGTTTAAAATTTTACGAAATGTCAAGTTAGCTTTTAGAAAAATATCGTTCTCAGTGTTTTCACGAAAACATTTCCAGCATTTGTTTTTGAAATGGTCTTATAAACATGTGAAACTTTTAGGACCTATTAATAAATAACTCTTGATTTGTTAATTCAAATTATCATCGATTTGTCCGAGCTTTAGAAAGCCTCTGTACTTTTATTAAATAAATATGTTTTGTAAGGAATTTACTAATCAACTTTGAACTGTAGAAAACCCGGAAAACTTAAAGACCCTAAAAAGGCAAATGCTCGTTTGGATACGTCAAACTTGGGTTCACATCGCCCAGTCTCCCTATTTAGAGTCCCTAGGAAAACTATCAAAGTTATCCCTTTAAGAGCGAGTTTTTCACCAATGTGTAACAGGTCGTATCGAGTTACTCCGATTTGGATGAAACTTTCAGCGTTTGTTTGTATATGCATGAGATGAACTCATGCCAAATATGAGCCCTCTACGACAAAGGGAAGTGGGGTAAAACGGGCTTTGAAGTTTAGGGTCAAAACAACATAAAAAATCTTAAAATTGCTCGCATTTCCGTAAAACTTCATCAATTCCAACTCTCTTAGATGCATTCGAAAGGTCTTTTGAAGCACTTTAAAATGTTCCATAGACATCCAGGATTGGTTTGACTTTTTCTCTTAGCTTTTGCAAATTACTGTCAAAAATGGATTTTTTTAAAACCTTAATATCTTTTTGCAACAGCCTCCAACACCCATACTCCCAAAGGTCAAAAGATAGGTAATTTCATGGACTATAAGCCTATGATATTAACTTTTTGGCCAATCGCAGTTTTTCTCATAGTTTTTCGATTTTTCTACAACAAACATTTTACAACGTTAGTTTTTGCCCAAAAGCTATGAGAAAAAGTCAAACCAATCCTGGATGTCTAGATTTTGAAGGGCTTTAAAATACCATTCGAATGCATCTAAGAGAGCTGGAATTGATGAAGTTTTACGGAAATGCGAGCAATTTTAACATTTTTCATGTTTTTTGGACCTCAAACTTCAATGCCCGTTTAACCCCTTTTCCCTTTGTCGTAGAGGGCTCATATTTGGCATGAGTTCATCTCATGTATAGACAAACAAATGCTGAAAGTTTCATCCAAATCGGAGCACCTCGATACGACCTCTAGAACAAACCGAGCAGAATCTACAAATACTGCCTCTTAAAATCAAACTGACAGTTAAATCTAAAAGTCCTAATAGCAAAAGATTTAGCCAAATCTAAAAAATCAATTCAATTTTAAACAAAGTTATAAAAATTCCGAACAAATCTATATTAGGCAAAAAATTCGTACAAAATTCCGGCATGTTAAAAATCCGTGAAGAGGGTCAAAAATCCGTGCGGTAAGGAAAAAGTCCGTACAGTTGGTAGCCTTTATTTTATCTAATTCGCTGATTTTCTAAATTTTGTTATCAACTTTTAAATTTTTTGTGTTTTCCAATTTCATAATATTCGTTTTAAAGTTGTAACAAAGTTTTTTATGACATAATCTCGAACATTACAAATTTACTATATACTTATAAGTTTATAAAAACCCTGGAAAAACAATTATTTTCAAACATTGCCAAAGTCAGATCAAACAAGTCAAATAATTAAATTTAAGATGTTCTACAAACATTAGAGTTCTAGGGAAAAATTTCGAATAATTTTGCAACCAAAATATGTTTTCTACTTAAAACATTATCAGTTTCATGCTTTTTAGTTAAAAGAATTCAAATGAGACGAAGTGAAAGAAAATGCAGTTTCTTCATGATAAAATATTCTACGAATCTCAAAGTTAGGTTTGCAGTTGGTTTTTTTCTGATTCTAAAAAAAAAATTGAAAGAAATGATCACTATGATTCTAACTTTTTTAAGGGCTATAAAAAGTGGACATTTGTTTTCACGTTAATTTCTTATTTACTTCAAATTGAACGCTATTGTACATTTATGCCTATTCTGCGCTTTCTACCCCCTTAGAATTATCAATAATAAATAATGAATCAGGGAACAAAAAAGGGTAAATCGGAAATTTTCTTTGAAAAAATATACTTTTATGGATAGATTGTTCATAGATTGTTAAACGTTAAATTTAACCATTCTGAAAATTCCAACAAATAATTTAGCAAAGTTTTCAACAAAAATACAGGGACGTGAATCTTAAGAGAAAAAACTTCATAAACTCAAAAAAATTGTACTTTTTTTAATACCTGATATTATGTTGAAAACATTTTGAGATACTTTTTATTTGAATGTTATGTTTGAAATTTAAAATCTATATTTTTTTTTGTTTTTGGCTAGGGATTTAAAATTACTTTGGAATTTATTGAAAAAGAAAAACAAACAAAAAATTTACAGTATTTTTGAAAACTTGAAACTTTCCTTCCATGATAATTAAATAACATTGTTTATCTGCTCCATTTCATTGATCATGCTGTTGTCAAACCTCAAACATGCAACAAAAGTTGCTCCATGAAGTCATCTTCTTATAATTTTGAACATTTAAAAATGTTAAATAATGGATTTTGGCGCTTTTTTAGATCGAAGCCCACCTAGGGTGTTGGAAAACCAATTTTATGTTTTTGAATTTTATTTCTTCGTCATATTAATTATCATTAAATACATAAATTGAATTATTTTTCTTTAGAATGCTTTTCTCGCCCAGGTTTTATTTAATGTTGTTCTATTTAAAACGTTTTAAATTTTTCTGAGATCAGGGTTTTCTGGATCAAAATAAACAATAATACAGCAATTATCCATGAAAACATTCCGTCAAAAAAAAAAAAAAACTGCTCGAACCGTTCCCATAAATTGCTATTTGTGCTAAGCTTAAACCAATTTTGGACCTCTGGGTCGCAATTTTTTTAATGGTTATTTTATTAGTTAAAAATAAGTGGATACTTCAAAAAATCTAACATTTGAAAAAGTCATAGGCGTACATGAAAATTTCGTTTTTACGATGTCCATTATATGAAAATATTTCTATCGGATTTCATGGGAAATTAATGAATTAAAAATGGACACAAAAGATATCCATCAAACATGTTCTTATTAAACAGAAAATAGTTTGATGGAACGGAAAATCGTTTATTTTATTTTGATCGTTAAGTTAGACAAACGTTTTTCTATTTTTACAATTAGCTTTTAACTTATACCTTGCGTAACATATTTCTTTCCGCAAAAATCAAATAAATACCAACCAATAATTAATTTCAAAATCTTTAACGCATGGAAACAGTAATTTAAACATTGTTTGATTTCAAGAATCAAAAGGATCAAAGCTAAAGAGATAAGCTAAAATATCTCAAACAGACAAACTATCTCGCAATAATCGCTACATTATGCAAAAACCCTCTTCTAAAGGCATCGGTACCCGCGATTCGCTTCGACATTACTCAACTTTTAATTCATCGTTATTATCGTAAGCTCGAGGAAAATTCGGAGGAAAAAGGTTAGTGTTATTTTACTGAGTTTTTTTTCTTCATTTCTTTCGCGAAACGCCAACCCAAAAAAAGCAATACAAGCTTCCGTCGTTTGCACTTATTTATTTATTTATTGTACCAATTGTACTCCTCTCTCCTTCCCCCGGAAAATGATTACGAAACCGAACCATATCTTTGCGTATATCCACATTGTATACTCACTCAATCCGATCCAATCCGTTATACCTTACCCCCAGGATTCAGCGCCAGAGCACAACTCACTTTGCTGCTCTCTCATCTGCATCGCATTAATCCAATTTTGCATTTCATAAAGCTCCCGCGAAGCATCACTTCACTTCCACCAATATCACTTACCCCTTTACTCTTCAACGACCGATCGAAAGGCATTAATTTCACTCACACAAACAGAAATCACTAGCCACTGACTGAAAAAAAAAAGTTCGCCAGCACGCGAACTTCGCGCGCTCATCGCGAAACCGAACTCATTATTTTGTTTTCGAACTTTTTTTTTTATTTTTTCCATTGTTGTTGTTGCAAAGCTCGCGGAAATGACAGCAACACAAACAGAGCAACCGGCGACAACGACAAAACAAGTGGAAACGGCAACAAAGACAACGCAGAGTGGACCAAAGCGAACGACGACGCAAAGAGGAGGAGATAACAACGAGAGCGAAAAAACGGACGGACGACGCCGAGATTGGAACACAGGACGAAATTGGAGCGGAGGGGGCGCAGAAAAGAAAAGAATGTTGTTTTATATTGATTAATTAATTTTTTAGTTTTATTTATTTTTTTCGATTTTCTATATACGGTTTTTTTCTTTGTGTAGCTCTGGCTTGTTTTGACTTACAGAAAAGAAGCTTGGTTTAGTTTGTTTGTTTTCACGAGTTTTTTGATGTTCTGTTTTATTCACTTATCGGGTTTCTTCTGATCTGATTCATTTCTGCCTTAATATATACACACAGGTTAAGGTGTAACATTTTAATTAGTCAGTCTGGTCACACGATTTGCTCTGGCTGTGTATTACTCTCTTATAGAATCTGCTCCTAGTTTTGCTCGACTTTTGTGTATGATAACTCTTTAGCTTTCTTCTTCTGCTTTCTCGGCGCGCGCTATAGCTCTTTCTCCTTAACATTAATACTTTTTACATAGTTTGCATTTGTGTGTGTGTTTTTGTGTTTGTATGTGCATGCCTTCAGCTCGTATGTTTGTCTCTGTTTTCCCTAGGTAGGCATCAATATTTACAGTGTTTTTTTCCTGTGTTTGTGAAAAATAACCGTTTTATCATACAGCTGCTGCAGGTTCAATATTTAACACTAATATTCGCTCGTATCAGTCCCTTTCCATCGCATTGCGGCACAATTTTCATTCATTACTCCTTTTTTGTGTGTAAGTGTTAAATTTTAGTTCAACGATTTTTGCGCATGATAGCAAAAAGCCCTAAACACTAAACCAACAGTTAGTTTGTATGCCTCAAACACTCCCTTCAATTTGTTTTTTTTTTCTCTCGCACACTTCATTTTACGTTCGCAAACAAACGGAAAATGAGAGCGTCCACCCAATTAAATAGCAATAAATAATTTAAATAATAATTACAGCGAAAACAATAAAGAAACCCAGGGAAAAAGGACGCACAAACAACAAGCAGGATTAGAACTGTCACGTTTTGTTTTGTTGTTTCCGAAACTTCAATTTTTACACAAACTTAATGAGCAAACTTTAATACCTCGTTTATCGTTTTTTTCGGGTTAAATTTTGATTCTATTTCTTTTCGTTTTTAGAGTGTAACGCAAAAACATAACCTCATTTGTTCGGAACACTTTTTGTTGCTGCCAGCGCACAGTTTGCACTTCACTCTAACTATTGGTAATTTAAATATTTAAAACTGTAATTAAAATGCACGTTTTTTTCGTTTTGTTTACCTCTATGGAGCAGTGTAAAAAACTATTACTTTTTTTGCGTTTGTGTGTTTCAGTTTTTTTTTGTGGTTGTTGTGTGGCAATAGTAGTTAGTAGTATTTTTTTTGCGGTAGCAGTATTTTTTTCTCGAGTGGTTTTCCCAAACTATATCGGTTGTCATTTTGTTTGCTGCAGCATTATTATCATTAAAACTTATAAAATACGATATCACAAATATTTTTCACCTCGTCTTCACTTGCTTTTCATGTTTTGTAGGGTAGCGTGTAACAACTTCACCTCCTAATACTCCGAGTTTCATCTCTTTATACATAATTTAGCACTTTTTTCCACCTTCTCTCCCGCTTGTTCACCGACTTTAAATTCTTTCGATTAATTTTCCACTTCACATAGCGCTACAGTAATATGGTACAGACTAACTATTTACACACACATTCGCGACATATTCTACATCACTTGACTATTTCGGTGCCGCTTTCTGGCGGTGGTCATCGAGGCGGTCCGGGACCTGGGAAGCCGCCCCTAGACCAGGTACGCCTGCACGTGGTGTCCATGGGGCATGGTGTTCTGGCCACCACCGCCACCGGGTCGCCACGTTGACGACGGTCGGTGCACTCCGGGAACCATGTTTTCGCACTCCAGCGTGCTGTAGTCGGAATCGATGCTGGAGTAGATGTGTTCACTCGGCGGTCGCTGGGGCAGCTCGACCATGCCACGGCGCGATGGTCGTGGACTGGGGGTGGCCGTGGTCGCCGAAGAGTAGTTGGCCTCGTCGATTTCTGGACAGTAGGCGGGGGGTGCCTGCCGGAACATGACTCCAGCGGGGCCGTTGGCGCCGCTTGTCTGCTTGACCCGCTCGTGGTGGTCGATGGTGTAGTTGTTGCCCCGGTAGGGCGCCTCCACGGGCAGGGCGTACCGCAGCTTTTCCCAAAAGTGCCGATCGCTGCGCTTGATCCGGTTGACGGTGGCCGTCTTCAGGTAAGGAACTAGCTCGACGTCGTTTTCCGCCTCCAGAAGGACGCCCACTTCCTCCAGCACCACCAGCTTGTGGGGTCGACCTCGCAGGGCATCGTGCACCGCCCGCCGAAGTTCGCACCGGCTCCACTCGGTTTGGAGGAAGTTACGCGACAGGAGCATCACTATCCGGCGCGAGGCACGGGAAGCCTCCAGCAACTGCAGGTGCGAGGCGTCCTCAGAGAGGTCACGATGCTGAAGGCACAACCGCAGCGGAGGCCGTCCATTTTCCAACTCGGCGGCAATGTTCCGCGCTACGTACTCGGCGTCCTTCGCCGAGTAGATAAAGATGGCGTCGTACAGTTTTTCCGAATCTTCACATCGCGGACCAAACACTCGCACTCCGTACCGGGAAAACAGCCAGAACCTCAACGGTTCACGAAAGATAAACATCACGAGCACAAACACTAGCAGGCACGCGATGATGAGGGCCGCGGCCAGCAGGAAGATGTACGTTTCGGACAGCCGATCCGGCAGCACTGAACTGCCCGCGTAGTAATCACTGCAGCTAGCCGTCACGTTAAAGTCCAGATCGCGGTGGATGCCATCGTCGACGCAGTAAATGTCCTGCATGTCTTGGATAATGACGGCGTTGTCGGCGACGAACGACGTCAGCTCCTGCATAAACCGACACCGACAGCTCCAGTAATTACGCCCCAGTGAGAGCGCCTGCAAGCTTTGCAGCTGCGTGGCCTGAAGCTGGGCCATCGGAATCGTGGTCAACCGGTTGCCATCGATCCGGAGCACCTGCAGCGAGTACAGCGGGGCGAACGAGTTGTTCGCGATCACCGAGATCATGTTGTTCTGCAGGTACAGCTCCTTCAGCAGGCCCAGATTCTCAAACTCGTAACCGTGAATCTTTTGGATGGCGTTATCTTCCAGATGGAGCACCTGAAGGGCGGTCAATCCGGCAAAGGTGCGATTTTGGATCGTGATAATCTTGCTCGCGTTCGCAAACAGCACTTTCAGATTTTTGCGTCCGATAAAGACATGGTTCTGCAGCTCCGGATAGTCGTTGCCGTCCATGTACACCTCGGTCGCGTCCATCGGAACCGGTTTCGCGAGTGCGGCCCGCTGGTTCCCGCAGTCGACCACGTTCGTGCCCCAGGTTTGGTCGTGGTAGCACGTACAATTGGTCGGACAGGTCATCTCACAGTCACACGCGTCAAAATCACAGCAATGGCACAGGGCGAAACAGTGCGTTTCGTATTTACACAGAAAGTCCTTTGGTTTCAGGGACACGATCGGCCGAACCGGGGAGCCCCGCGCGTGTGGCATGATACACTCCACGTTGGGCAGGTCCATGATTTTCGGGTGCTGCCGGGCGGTCAGATTGTTTACCCGCTGCATCCACTCCATCGAGCAGTCACACTCGAACGGGTTTCCACCGAGGTAGAACTCGGGCAGTGGTTTGTCCGCTGGCTGCGGTGCCACCCGGAGCTGGTGCAGCTGCAGCTTTTTCAGCGAATTAGCGTACAGATCAACGCGCTCCAAATTAATTTTATCGATGAACGTGTTCGCGTGGATGGTGCTAATGTGGTTATCGTTGATAAATAGCAGCTCCACACTGTTCGGCACGTTCATCGGGCCAATGTCGGTGAGGCGGTTGTGGCTCGCGTCCAGCGTTTTCACTTTGATTTCCTCCTGCAGCTTGTAGTAGTTGCCCAGCGACTCGATGTAATTACCGTGGATGTCCAACCACTTGAGATTGCTCGGGATGAACGCGTAATCGAACCACACCAGATGGTTCTCGGCCAGGTTAAGCCACAGCAGTGACGAGAGCGTGGCGAAAATTCCATTTATGTCGGTCAGGAAGTTTCCGTCCAGCCGAATCGCCTCGATGTCCAAATTTTTGTCAAACGAGCCCCGCTCGATGTTCTGGACGCGGTTCTTCGCCAGATTCAGCACACTGAGCCGTGGCAGGTCGGTAAACATGCCGATGGTAATATTCTCGATCTGATTGTCGATCATGCGAAGTCCGGTCAGTTGGTTCAGGTTGGAGAACGTTCCGTTCTCGATGTAGTTAATTTGGTTTTCGCCCAAATCCAGCGCTCGCAGCACCGACAAATCACGAATGGCATGGGGCACTTCGCTAAGCTGGTTCGAGCTTAGATCGAGCTCTTTGAGGTCGGAGCAATTTTTAAACACATTACGCTCGACGATGCTGATCAAATTGTTGTTCAGGGTCAGCTTGGACAGCACGTAGAGGCCGTTAAACAGCCGGTCGTCCAACGTGTGGAGGCGGTTTTCGGCCAGATTGAGCGTGTGCAAATTGTACAGCGGCAGGAACGCGTTGTCCTCGATGTAGCCGATCGAGTTGTTGCGGAGGTCCAAAATTTGCAGGAAGTACAGCTCCTTGAACGTTTTCGAGTCGATGCGGGTGAGCGCATTATGGGCGAGATTAAGCACGACCAGACGGATCAACCCGGAGAAGGTTCCGTTGTCGACGTGGTGCGAGGACAGCTGGTTGCGGGACAGGTCCAGCACCAGCAGCTGCTCCAGCCGGTGGAACAGTCCCCGTGGAAGCTCGTACAGCTGGTTGCCTTGAAGGTGGATTTCGCGCAGCTCGCGGGAACCCGCCAACAGGCCAGCCGGCAGCGTTTCCAGATGGTTGTAGCTGAGATTGAGTGTCCGCAGCGAACTCAAACCAGCCAGCGCTTCACCGTGCAACTCCGTAATGTTGTTGTACTCGAGGTTCAGGTGCTGCAATCGGCGCAGCCGAGACACACCCCAATTTTCCGGAATCTTCATAATCTCGTTATAGCTCAGGTTGAGCGTTTGCACTTCCGACCCACCACTGCACGTCTTCCCCGCGAGACCCAGACTCTCGGTGGCCCGAATGCGATTGTTCGTCAGGTTGAGCACTTTCAAGTTTGTCAGCGGACACAGAAAGCCCTCCGGCAGGCCACGAATGTTGTTATCACTCAAGTCCAGCGACTGCAGTTCCTTCAGTCCCTGCATCGACGCACTTTGCAGTTCCAGCACTTTCCCCGCACCCCACTCGTAGTTCCGGGTGTTTACACTGAGCTTCTTCAGACCCAACAGCCCGTCGAACGCTCCCTCCGGAAGCTGCAACAG
Organism: Culex quinquefasciatus; assembly: GCF_015732765.1. NCBI lineage: Eukaryota > Metazoa > Arthropoda > Insecta > Diptera > Culicidae > Culex > Culex quinquefasciatus. Next base: position 79,471,870 of record NC_051862.1, on the reverse strand, counting down.
CTTGCAGGCTTCAATCTTCAGCTCGCTCAAGCTCGCGAGCCGCACAAACGAATTCTGCGCCGGTAATTGACTTTCGAACAGAATCAACTCACTACACTGAACGTCCAGCCGGGACGCGCCCTCGGCCCCTTGTAGGTCCAGCCCGGTGCGCTCGATTGTCCGCAGACGGCACGTCACACTGGCCTTCTCGTACTCCCAGTTGCACTGCGAGCCGAACGCCACCGTCAGCAGCGCCCCCAGCACCACCAGAGTCCTGAGGTGCTCCATTTCTTGCGTGTTTTCTTCCTCTTTTCCTCAGAGTCACCAAACAAACTCGCCTCGAACTACACTTCGAGACCACTATTTGCCTATCGCTAGCTTCAAACTACGTTTCTTCGCTATCATAAATTAAACATTTTTGAACTGCTTGCTTCGCTTCTTCCCGAGAGTGCTGCCTGCCGCTACTCTCGTTTGCTGCTGCTGCTGTTATCGATTTTCTGTGTGTGTGGTTCCGAATCGGAAACGGAACTCGAACCCGAACTCCGAAATGCTGGTCAAACCCCAACTCGTACACAAAACGGCACACGATTTTCCAATCTTTCACCCCGTTCGTTGATTATTTCATTTTTTTTCTTCACAGCTACTCCAAAAACTTCTTTTCCGCTCCGCGAGAGCTTTCTGGGGCCTGCTTTTATTATTCAGTTCATTTCACACGGGAGCCCACATTTCGTTTCGTTCGACGACGACACAAGAAGAGGTTGTTATAATTTTCATGTTGTTCTTCACTTCTGCTGCCCCGCGCGCTACGTTCGGTAATTCTTGGTATCTGCTCTGCTGCTGCTGTTTCCTCTCTTCTTTCTTCCAGCAGCAATTAAAGAACTTGCTTCACAGTCACTCGTTGTTGTTGTTGTTGCTTCGACTGCTCTGCTGTAATAATAACCGAACCCGAACACCCAAAACTCTGACTGAAACGGGCGTGGAGGACGATATGCAATGTGCGTCTATTCTGCGCGACGATCCGACTCTAACTAAACTGGCAGTGGTCGGACGGCAACGACTGTGCCGCTAGCTCTGCACGAGAGTGCGAATCGGCGTGGAATGGCGGAATCGTGTTCGGGTTCGGCTCGGGTCCGGTTTCGGGCTGGTTCACGCGGTGGCCACCGTCTCGGGTGGTGGCAGCACCTGACGGTCCTCTTCTCACGGGCAGGTCGGTCGGAAGGCATTTGTCAACTCTCTTGTGGTGTGGTGGTGCCTAAGCCGCCAACTCTCGGGCCCATGGAAGAAGGGTGAAGCAGAAGCAGAAGAAGGAGGCAGTAAATGATGGAAAACTATATCGCATGCAGTTTGGTTTCGGTTGTTCGCTTTGTGGTCCCTCGCGTTCGTGCCCGTAATGCCCGCGAGAGTGCAGCACCTTACGGGGTGCGCGCTGAACATTGGCGGGTACCCGCTTGGTCGGCACAGTACTTGGCGAACGTCATAAATATTATGTATTTATGCAAATCAGTTTTTGTTTGAGAATGTGATATCGGTCGGTCCGGATCGGCGCGACCGGGTCGCCAGGACCCGCGCGCTGTATATGTTTCGATAATTTTAGAATCGTGATTTGGAATCATAATTACACATAAATGTCACGCTCGCGGCTCGGTTCCCCAATAACTCCTTCAAGTTCGTCGGTGTCGCGGGAAATTTTGTGTACCCCCCTCCGAGGGGTCCTCCTGGAGACCTTGCATGTCGCGCAGAAATTCAATTAATTCTCACGACGTCACCGGGCGCGATACTTCGGGCTGAACTCGACACTGAAAATCATCGTCTATTGAGCTGTCACTTGGACGTTGGCCACGTATGGTCGTCGTTGTCGTCTTGGTTTGACCCCTTTTTAATTGAGCCAATAATGGGAAAGGCCCAGCGATGAATATCGACGTTCATTGGAAACGACCTCACGGATGGGGGAAAGATCGATGGATTTTGGTGAGGTTTTGGCGCGGGGTCGAAGAAATGGACACTTCCACGCCCGGGATAAGGCTTAGTGGGCAAACAATTGATATTAATTGAAATAACAACTTTAACCCCGGCGCGAGTATCGCGCGCAAGAAGAGTGATTGATTGCCTCTTTTTTCGTCGTTGGACGAGTCTTTGGAGATTAGGAAATTCTTCGCCGGGAAGGGTTTGCTGCTAAAACTGTCCGGAAAGGGCTGAGAGTGATGATGCTGAAGGTTTTTTGGGGGGTTTATTTTGTAATATTGTGTCTAGAAAAGGTCAATTTGTGGAATGAACTCTCTGTTTGAGCAATTTGGTGTCTACATTTACGTATTTTGATTGCTTGTGTTCCTTGTCAGCTTTATCTTGTCGAAATCTTCACCGTTCCGTTTCAGTTATCTACGTAGTTTACGAATAGACTAACAATGTAAACTTTAATTTTAATTGTTTTGAACTGTTTGACAGCTTCTCATCGTAACATGTGTCGGACTTATGAAAAAAGAGGTCGACAACACTATCCAACTTGTCTGACAACTGCTTATCAAAACAAATGTCGGACTCATCAAAGTTGGCCAAGATTGTTGCCCGTGCTCGCCATACTTCTTCTGTTGATTTATCAAGAAGTAAAACTTATCCTGTTGACAGTTTCGCTCAAAAAAAATCTTTATCATTGAAAGATTCGCTCCGTAACAGGTGTCGGACTAATCAACATGTTGTTTTAGTCGGCGAAACCGAACGTGTTAGCTGATTTCTGACCAATCAGCAATTTGATCAATGTCTAGCTTCTATTGTTGACATTTTTTCGTAAACTTAGCAATGAAATCAACAAAATTGACAAATTTCCCTGACAGCTTGTTATCAAACCAGGTGTCGGACTAATAAAAGCTGGGCAAAACTGTATTTGCAGTCAACTAAATATCTATCGTTTACCGCTTGAAGTTAAGTCAAGAAGTGAATCTTGGAAAAATCTGTTAGTTGAAAAAAGTCCGACTTATCAATTGAGAGGTCGACAAAATTCGTTCGTATCCTTTTTGGGACAATTTCATGACTTATTGACAAACAGTAAACCTCTGTTACTGACAGATTCGCACCCGCAAGTGTCGAACTAATCAACTCAGAGGTCGACCAGCCCGGTGTCTTTCCATCCCGTCAAGCCCTCACGGTTACTTGGGCCCTTCCAACCAGCAGGTTCGCGACCGGCGACCCCGCAACGCCCATAACCAATACCAATTAACGCATCATTATGCGGAACCTCGGGGACGGCAAACTTCAGTCGAAGTTTCAGACCCCGACTTGAGGGGGTCGTCCTCCGTTCTTTCCGAGCCAATGAAGCAGATAATGTCTGGTACGAATGTTTGGTTTGGGTCGTAGCGGTAAAAGTGCAGTTTGCCGAGGCAAAAGACACATGTTTCAGCGAGGGGTACAAATTCCGTCCCACTCCCAGTAGTTCCGAAGGGAGTTATTTATGTTCCGTACGGCGCGGCAACGGGAGCAAACTTTGCCCGCGCCATATGTCATCTCGCATCGATGGCAAAGACACGACGAGGAAGAGGCCAATCTATTAGGCTAATAGATTTCGAGACGGCAACGACTACGAAGGGCCTCGTGGAACATCAAAATTAAATCCAGAGCAGAGTCGGTCTGAAACGCTCGAGCAGAGAGCAGAAATGCAAATAGCAGATTAGACACATATGTTAACCAATACATATTCATCGGTGCAGTGCATGCCGGAGCGAACCGAACCGTGCAAGAGAAATTTTTGTATGAATGAATTATGTTAATTTTATAAGGAAACATTCCACATTCGATCGGCCAAGATGTCGGCGCGAGCGAGACAGCAAGCTCTTAGGAAAGCCAGGTCCGCATCAGGCAACTTCCCCTCCGAGCGCTCTCTCGCAAGAGCGTACGCTCGCTCTCCCGTTCTCCCCATCCTGCTCTCTCCACCGGCAGACATGGCCGTGTGAAAACGTAAACGACATAAACAGTGAGCCGAACGGCGACCTTCGCTCGCGAGAGCGTACCGAACTCTCAGCGCTCCCGCGAGCGCGAAGGCCTCTACTGTACCGTCGGAACCTGTTCGGGCCTCCGTTGCGGCGCACACTCGCCGTCCGCTGGCCGAAGGGATGCCAACGCTGCGAAAGCCGACAGCGATCCCTCTTACATCACTCGACGAGGAATCTCACTTTCGATGGATTTTCACATCATCCTCTTGCTTCTCCTCGGGAGCTCCCACCGGCTCCTCGGATTCAAGCGGTCGATTTTTTCTCTTAAAGAGGCGGAATCCTTTGAGTTACGGACTGCGGCGGCTGCTGCCGCAGGACTTTGGACAACTTCAATAAATTTTAGGGATTCGAGAGTTGGAGTGCGGGAAACCACTGGCTCCGGAATCCCTCTCGATTTCAATTTCCCATAAAACGGAATCGCAAATCAAGGAGGAGTCGGAGCCGGGGGCTCCGAAAAATCGAGCCGTGTCTTGTTTGGGTTTAATTTTTGATGAGCATCGGTCATCGGTGTGGACTCCAGAACTGGGGATAGGTTTCTTCCGGAGCAAATGGTAGTAACACCTAGATTGCCAAGCAAAAAATCCGAAGCTCGTCTTCTTGGTAGTCCAGCTGATAAACAGCCAGCAACTGTTACGTAAACAGCCCAACCAGTATCGGAAGCATGCAATTTCACCCCCTGACCCCCGCTCTGGACACACCCTCCTCCCGGTGGGGCTACGTGCCGTGACTAAATCAGTCCAGAAGGGGCGTTGTACCGCTCTCCACAGGTCCCACAACTTCTCCGGTAGTAAAGTTGCGTTTTTGCCCTCGCCTCTTCACCGACTTTACGTTCTCTGACCAACATATCACGCGGCATCGTCTTGTTGCTTCTTCTTTTTTTTCGGGGGTAATTTTCGAGGAAGTGCTCTGTTGACCGACTGTGTGGAACTTGTGGATTTCGTGTTGGTTGGTTTGGCCGGCGCGTGCTGCTGCTGGATTATTCATGTTCAGCGTTCTTGTAGGAAATTCCGCTCGGGCTTTGTTTCAGCTCTGCATCCACTTTGTAGGCTGCGCGATGCAGTTGGAACAGTTACGGCTACCACGAGCAAGAGAGAAAAGTTGTGTATTTTGTTTTACTGGATCGGTTTTCTTGTTGGAGATGAAGTTGCGTGGAGTTGAGAGTGTGGATGGTGGTTCCGACTAACGGCAAGTCCCATTAGAAAACACGGACGGGATGAGGTCTGGCAAACCGTACACGAGAATGAAGAGGTGTGGAGTGCTTAGCTGGAACGCCACTTCCAATTAGAATAGTTGGAAAATTATAGCCGTCTGTTCGGGATGAATTTGTGCGCGGGCGATGAAATGATGGTGCTGTGCTGGCGAGAAGTTGGCGATATCGGGCAGCAATTTCTCACATTAGCGTTGATGTGTTGTACATTGCTGTACCAACTTTTGATGCTCTTTTAATTCTGATTTTTTGCATTTTTATTTATTCAACCTTGAATTGAACCATTTTATTTTCAATCCCTTCTCGTGTCCATGCATTCGCTTTCTCAAAAGAAGCCATTTAGTATCATTAATTTTTACTTTTTACATACAATTTTGCTGTCTGGTCATACGAAATGGACAATGTGGGCATGTCAATATTCGAAAGTTATTATCTTGAGAAGAGATTTTCTGATCGGTTTGGTAAGTGGTAAGTTATACATATGACTTTTCACAGAAAAAATAGGTGCACAGAAAAAACTTGATTTTCATTTCCCATTTAAAAACTAACTTAATCCACCTATGTGGTTGGAGCCTTCCTCACTAATTACCAACAATAGCTAATATGATGGGGTTGTACACAAATCTTCTATTTTTTAGATCCGGAATAAAAAAGTACATAAATATCACTTCAGAGGCCATATTTTTAGAAGGGTTGCCAGATCTTCAATGTTTTAGACTCGTTGGAAAGGTCTTTTGATAATCTAACCAACGATGGGTCGACCAATGATGGACCCGGACATAGTTTACAAACATTTAAGCGAGATCCGGATATATGTGAAAACACATTTTTATACATAAGTTTTTAACTACTTATCGAAACTTCAATCTGTATAAAACTCGATCTATGGGACCCTAAACCAAGTCGAATGCAACAGGTTCGGGTCAAATCGGTTCAGCCAGTGCCGAGAAATATGAGCTAGTTTGTTGGTCACATACATACAAGTGGTAATTTTCAATGTTAAAATAAAACTCTTGATGCACTTTTCAATAAAAAAAATCGGGCGTCTAATTTTCCCAAGTATTAAGTTCCCGAAAAACGGGAAAAATACTTTTTGAATGCCGTGTAGTGAATTCCCCGAGAAATGTGAAAAATATATTTCAAGTCTCGCGAATTCCCAAGATTCTGGGATAATTTTTAAATAGTAATAAGACCGATGCAAATATGTTTTAAAAATTTTGTTCATCGGCCCTGGCAAAAAAAAATATGAAAAAACAGGCCAATGTCTCAACATTTGAATGCAAAAAGTGTTTTAAAATGCATTCTAGACTAGCAGTTGTGTTGCACTCATTTGTCTTCAAAAAATAAATGATTTGACAAAAATAAAATTTTAACGAAAAAAAACTTTTGCGATCGAAAATTTTGAAAAATTCCAAAAATGTTTGAATCAACCCAAACATGCTAAAAACTACTTAAAACGCAAGATATTGCGTTTTAACTTGATTTCAGCTGATTGCACATAAATTTCAATTGAAATTTTTATGTCTTTGAAAAAAAAATATTTGTTTGCCCCCTGATTTTAAAGGGGGTGAGGTTGTCCCCCCACTTAAAATAAAATTTGTACCAGTCTAAAAACCATTTCCCAATTCATATGTTATGATTTTGGAGAGTGAAATCATTCAATCAATTGATATTATTAACTACCGTCAGTGGGGGTGACATTGGGTCAAGGGGGTGAAATTGGGTCAAAGTGATTTTTTACGGATTTTACCATTTCTCAGGTTCTTCTCAATGAAAATGAATTCTGTTAAAAGAGTTGTGTAGGGGACATCTTAAGATGAATTCGCTGAAAAAATCTCGTTCCAAGAACAAATTCTATTATTTTGGCAGCTGTCTAAAGTTGAGGTACGTTTTTGGCCAAAAATGACCTCTCGAAAAATCATTTTTCTAATATTTTTGTTAGAATTGCTCGAAAATTACCCAAATGTTTGAAAATCTCCACTTCAAACATTGTAGCGTGTCAATACGATTCTCTCGAACAAGAAACACTGTTGGATGACTTGTTTTTACCATATCGTTGTATTTGAGCATCATTTAAGTTTCATTTGACCCAATGTCACCCCCTCTAAGGGGTGAGATTGGGTCAATTTTCAAACAATTGGCATTTAAGGTAGTGTTCATCAAAATCGACCATATTTTGGGAAAATGTTAGTAAACTATCTAAGAACAAATCTACGTTAAAAGATTTTCGATGTTATTTAAATTGTTTTTGTTATTAAAAAAAATACGAGAGGTGTATCGTTTTTTGACCCATAGTCACCCCCACTGACGGTAGCTAAAATCTATAGACTACAACCTGAACATTGACAGCAGCGTATAGACAGCTTAAGATCGTTAAAATTTATTTAGGGTAGAGTAGTCATCAATGAGACACGGGGAACAATGATAAAATGGCTCTCACAAGTCGTAGTTTCAACCAATCAGGCTCATATTTTGGGGAAAGGTGTGTCTACTGGATACACGTCTGCCATTATAGTGGCTTTGGTTATGGACGCTTCCTTGAAAAGTTATTCATAAATGTTTGATTCTGGGATGTTAAAGTAAATTATGGACAAAAATTACTTTTTCGCTCGTAGGCTGCCATTAACACCAAAACTAATATTTCTTCAAATTTCTTTCGACGTTCCATAGGGATTGAGTTGGGCTACAATGTCCTTTCATTAGGTTTGGCCAAAATTTAGAATATACCCAGTATCCAGGACTGTCTCATTGTTCCCCACTCATTTCAGCTCATGGGTAACAATGAGACACTTTGATTTTTCTTCATTAAACTTTTCAAAATCTATGGAAATCTTTCAAAACATGAATTAAAAGTGATGTTTGGCATATTTATTGAGTTTTAACTTCATTTAACCAAAAATGCAAAGTTATTTGGTATAAATATACGGATTTTACAAAATTTAAATACTTTTTAGTATAACTTTTGTTAATTAAAGTTTCATGTTGGTAAAATTGCTCTAAAATGTTCAAGGCAAGTTACCTGCAATGGAACAATACAAAAACATGATGTTTTACTAGAAAAATCTTGATTTTCGTAATGTGTCTCATTGTTCCCCAGTTGTCTCATTGTTCCTGCCAAGTGCGTCTACAATGAGACAGTTGAATAACTCTGGCTGTAGATGTCGGATCGATCTCATATTTTGGTCAATGTTAGAACACATTAAAAGAAAGAAAATGCAATAAAAAGCTCATTAAAACATGTTGATGAAAAAATGAGAAAAATCTTTGAAAGTTGAAAACCAAAAGTGTCTCATTGATGACTACCCTACCCTATATTCTGTATTTTGATGTGGTATGAATTTTAAATAAACCACAATTTTTTTTCTTCATTTTAAAATATTTTATCTTTGATGTCGTTGATATTGTTAGAAAAATAAACAAAAATTAAATGAAACGGATGAAATGAACCATATTTTTCAAATTATCTTTAATCTTCATTAAAGTCACCAATACCAACTCTGGTCATACGGGAAAACATTCTGAATAAGGACAGGTAAATCTTGTATTGTTTTTGTGTTCTTGTTTTATCCTAAATTAATCAAATGTATAACAACATTATGCAATAATATGGCTTCAACAGTTGTCCCAATTCGTTACATTTTTCCTGATTTTACCAAGATGCCGATTTCTTAGGAAGTTTCCTTTTTTGAATTCAATTGAAAGTATGGACATTTTAATTGAAAGTATGAGCTCATAGATCAAAAGCTTAATCACATTTCTCGTACTGAAAACAGAATATTTTTTTCAGTGTAGTTCAGTGGATGGTAGTTACTTGGATAGTAAAGCTTACATCAATATTTAGTAAAACGAGCTATATTGAAAAGTGGTCAAAAGCAAACTTATGGAAAATTGGACATGCTGTTCAGTAAACATATCTTCAAGACTGAAAAATCAAGTCTCACATATAGAAATTGCCAAAACTTCAGTTTTTTCAACATTAGATTTAGTACAATGGTCAATATGCAGACTTTTATGTAAAATTGTCTCGGAAATTGATTCTCACTACCGGTTTAAAAAAATATTATGTTTCAAAAAAAAAAATGTTATAGTAAATGATGTTTGTATTTTTTAGGAGAGACATACCATCCTGCATTTTTCGTGAGTCGTACTCAAACATCTTAGGCTATTTCCTCAAAAATTCTGAACGAAAAAAAATCGTGACATCACCTAAAAATTTAACATTTAAACATACAAATTATAAAATAGCATTGAGGTGGTGTATATTTTTATTTCATTGTATTTTTTTCAGATAGCCCGTCCAATTTCTTACAAGTTTGTTATTAACCACTATTTGATACGATGCAACGGCTTCGAGATACAGTAATTTTTAAATTAAAAAATACAAAAATATTTTAATAACTTTCGCCCATCTTAATGTTATTTTCGAGTACAATTGGCTCCATATACACAAAAATGGCTTATATAGGCTTAGGACATGTCTACAAAGTTTCATTGACATTGGAGAGGGTCGGGTACAAAAGTACCAGAAAAAATCTGATTTGAGCTGGAATTGCTCTCAAGAACAAATTGGAAGAAAATTTATTTGGTTACATTAAATATCTTCAGCAGGATTGTGCTGCAAGAATTTCATTTATTTACTTTTTTTATGTATTTTTTTTTTTTTTCATTTCAACTTCACGTGTCAACGTTTATTTTAGTCGCATTCACTCAAAATGATTACAGAGGCAAGTTTAAAAGCATTTTATGTTAGTGGGCCACGGAAGCATTGTACTCAATGTTCGAACACAAACACAAAAATTGTATTTATCAACCAAATACAGGCTTTTATTATAATAAGTTTGTTGACGTCTATATGACATTTTCTATGGTTTTAGTAGTTTTTTGTAGGATTATACCAATATTTTTAAAACTGTAAATCATTGCCTTTGGAATAGATTTGCGCACCTGCTTAGGCTTCAGTTAACCATACTTACGGTTGAAAAACAAAATCAAGTTTGAGCGTCATTATTAAGTCAGTATAAATTAGTTTAGCAACGGTAAGTTTCATTCACAAGCATTAATATTTAAGTTTCTAGACTCACTTTTCTCCCCCACTTCCTAACTGCCCACCAATCTACAACTCACCACCCTACCACACACGAGGGCGCGTGAATTATGTTGATTCATAAATCATGTTGCATTGATGCCTGCGCATGGCACTGCAGCTATCGCGCAACCTCCGGAAAACGCAACCCAGCCTAGTGTCCCTATAAATTAAGCTTACCTCCTCGGGCGGTTATCACGATCGCCGATCAACGGCCACAATCGCTTGGGTTCGTCCTTTTTTGGTTCGATTCAGTGTGTCACATGGTGTGGGCACGTGAGGACACCTCTTCGAATTGTTTTCGTCAGGTATTCAATTGACTGACTGGTGAGGACATATGCTACCAAAAACCGACCAGTAGCAGGGGCAGTCTTCGTTCTACAGTCCGAACAGAGTCGAACTGGAAAAGGACGAATAAAATTGTCATAAAGTGGTATAACGGATGGCTCGGCACTCTGCTTGTTGGGTTGGAGGCAGCTCAACAGTTGCATCCGCCGCAGTTACATCACCAACTCTTGAGGTTCTGCGGAAGCAAAACCACCACATTTTTGGTTTTCCTCTGGCGTCCATCCTAGAAGAAACCAGGAAGAGCGAACATATTTGAACCTTCAGGATATTGCGCGCCTTGAGTTGCGAGCAAAAACCATGAGATATCGTCCTTTCTGTCCTGAGTGTCGTACGCGCACATTTGCTGAATACACAAACTACAAACACGGGGAACCATCTGCGCTCGACCGAAAAATTTGTGTGTCCCGTTTTCCGGCGAAAAAAGGCACGTTTTTTCCTGTGCCGTCTATGTCAACCTTAAAAAAAGGAAGAAAATGAGGACCAAAAACGCTCAAAAATGTAAACATCAGCTTCTTTTCATTTGTGGTGATGTTCTGAAGTGGGCACTCTGGCTTTTTTTCGTTGCCTGCTTCTGTCAGCAGCTTGTGCAAAAGTACCAGCCTCGAGTAAAAAAAAGGATCACTTTCGCTCTAATCGTTGTCATTTATTGGAACCAGATATCTCTCGGAATCCGGGTGTGTTTGGTGGGTTAGAAAGGATAATGGCCACAAGGCGAATGTGATGGCGGTGCAGAAAAATATTGGCTGAAGCTTAAAGAATACCGTTTTGGGAATATGATGGGTCGTTACAGTTTGATCTACGAGCGAAATGTGTTAGATTACAATGATTACAATGTTATACATTGTTTCAAATACATACTTACTTTTAATTTCTTATTCTTAGTGTATGCTACAATTAAAAGCTCAGTAAGAAGTGAGCATTCTTTATCAAAAGGTTTTTTTATTCTTAACCCTTTACTGCCCAAATTTTTTTTCGAAGATTTTTATTTTTCCTGTACTCCTGTAATTAAAAGTCATTTTGATCATTTTGGTCATTTTGAACAACTTTTGTCCTACGAAAAAGTTTTCTTCTCTTGTTTTATGTTTTTCTTGTTTCATTTTTAGTAGTTTAATTTGCATTTATCTTGTTTAGTTTATGTTTGTCTTCGGTAGTATTTGGCCTATTCTACCACCTCCTATCATTACATTTTGCCTATCTATTTTTTTTTTCAAGTTTTTACAGTAACTTTTTCAATTTTTGCATGAAGTTCACATTTTCTGCTATTAAATGGCACTTAAGTGCATTTCGCCAAAATTTTTTTTGTTAATCAATATGGTTTGGTATTAATTCATCATCTGTATTGTTTTATATAAAAATTACACCAGGCAAAAAATCTATAACTCTTCAACATGAAAAATCACTATAGAATAAACATTGATCTGCCCATATGGACGTAGTTATCCCAGCTGGACTTCAATCATTTTTACAAATATTGAGCCATATTTTCCCTACAACATTATGTTAGTGTTGAAGTCAGTTTTTTTTTCTTTGATGTAAATCAAGAAGGTTTCAAGTTGAGTTGCAACAAAATAAATTTTAGAATCTCTACCATTTTTTCCTAACCCAACTGAAGAAAGCAACTTAAATATTTTTAGCACTCATTACGGCAACTGTATGCACTCACACTACCATAGCATTGGTAAAGTGCCAGTATTTTGAACAAAACGGCCTCTAGTGAAGTTTGATTGATGTTTTTTTTTATTTAAATGATTATGATGTTCGTATGTTTGTCTGTGGTTTTTAAAACTTGTAGAGCCGAAAAAAAAACTAAAAATGCACCAAGCTTGTAACCATAACGTAACTTTGCGATTAATAAAAAAATAAAGTGTTATTTATAATCATTGCATTTTTTTAAATTTTAATAAAGGAACTTTTTTTTGAAAAAAGACTGCCTGAAAAATCAATAAAACAAAATCAGTTAAATTTTGAAACATTTTTTTTTTAAATTTAAAATCTGATTTTCCATTTGACCATACACTGGGACATCAAACTCAACGTTGAAAAATGATGTTTTTACAACGAGTGATTAAAAACTAGACTTCTGTAACGAGGTGATTATTTTTTTTTTTTGCAATCCCCGTTTGAAAAGGATTTTCTAGTAAACGCTTTAGGTTGGCGTCCGTAGTTTGTTCAATTTTAACCCAGAACAGTGTCGAAATGCATAAAAAACATGCTCTAAAAGTTGAAATTTTAAACACTCAAATGAGTGCTATAATGAACTTTCAGCAGTGTTATGTTTGGTGAAGGAAAATATGCAATTTAGTTACTTTAGAATAGCTGGAAAAGTAAGTATTTAAAAAAGGTAATTTCAAAATCAAATGTAAAATGAGGCTCCGCCGAGTTAGATGAACACGAAGAGTGCTAAGAAATTTGAGTTTTGCCACAACTTCCATTCTCAATGTCAGTTCAGGAGCTTTTTTGACCCAGTCATTATTACATTGTTTGCCTTCCAGTAGTAGGAACAAATAACTAAGATTCAATTCTTGTTAAAAGTTGTTTCACCGTTTGAAGTCTTCGGAAACCAAGTTTTAAGTAGGAATCGTTCAATAGAGAACGTCAATACCATACTGTAGAGCTACGCTATCTTGATCAACTTCACGATAAATTATGTAAAAAACACAGTTAAGTAGGTATTCGTAAGTATCGTAAAACATCTTAAACAACATATTTTAGAAAATCTCAATAAAATATAGAATTCCTTGAGTATATGTTTGTCCATGGATTCTCCCAGAATATTCCTACAAATGCAAAAAGACATTCGAAAACCAAAAACTTACTTGTATTGTATTTTTGCAAACCCTGTTGATGATGTCTTAAGAAAATCCATAAACGGTACCCTGGAAACGTTATCACTTACAACCAATCTGAGTCCCAAGGATTCACACATGTCCGCGAGGTGCTGAAGAAAGGACACATCCCATGTAGAAGTAGCAAACTGCTAAACTTCAACACGTTTCGCGATGCACCCAAGATAACATTACACATTATGTCCACGTACCCAAAAAAAAAAAAAAGAAACTTCGCAAACCAAAGCCCGACCGATTGCCATCGTGTATGGGATCTCATTGTCTTCGGGCAAATTTTTATCTTTGGCAGCTCATCTTTCCATCAGGATTGCCATTCTTCAACCTATAATCGGCTGGCAGTCGCCGTGTTGCGTGGTGAATTCTGCTGCAACAGTCCTAGCGCGAAACAGAAGGCAATATCCTGAATGCAAGCAGCATAATGTCCTGCCCAACCCACCAGGTCCTTTCAGGGCTGCTTTTTTCCTTTATTCCAGGCAGAATCGACCAATTTGAGGCGTACAATAAAAACCAAATTCCCATTCATCTTGTGGTGGCCAATTTTTCCCAGTTCTGCCTGCGAAGACTAATTTTCGTTCTACTGGGCTGAAATAACAACATTCCCAGAAATTTGTCTCCTTTCGGGGGAATTAAAAACTGTCAATTGAAAAAATAAATCGCAAAAAATGTCCTCTTCGCAACGCATCGGTGTGTGTAAAAGTGGGTATTATTCACTTCACCGCGATTGTATGCCCCGAGAAAGGACTCCGTTTTTGTGGGCTCCTTCTGCTGGCTGTGACATCCAGGACATGTCCCTCTCTCCTCTGGCTGGCAGGAAGATGACGACAAATGAACGACGAAAAAAAAAAGCAAGCGAGAGGATCGCATCAATCCGAGCGTGCAGCAGGAGCCTTGTTTTCATTTATTTATGCGATTTATGAGAAAAGCGGTTTCCATTCAAAAAATGTTCGGTTTCTTTTTTTCTTCAATTTTGTTCGTGGCAATGAGTAAAGTGGTGCCAGGATGAATACTGTGGAAAATTGTATAAGTTTGCTTTTTTTCAGGTTCTGAACTAATGATTTAAATAAAAATTTGTTTGAATATCCTTTATGCAAATTTCATGCAATTGTGTTCAAAAATTCAAAAATTGAAAAATTGAAAAAAAACGTTACTTAATCCACCTTTAGGTGGTTGGTGCCTTCCTCTCATTTGTAGAGTGATTCCAACCCCCCTAAAGTGTCCACATGGATCGCACCTAACGTGATCGCAGCACCAAAGAGGTCCTAGGTAAATAAGATGAGTGATGTCCCGTGTGCATGACGAAGCCCGATTTGAAATTTTGAATTTTCAAAAAATACAAAAATCAAAAACTTGCGATTTTTTATATGAAAAACAGAAAAATATTTTTATCTTTTTTTTAAATAAACTTTTTGAAAATCGGCCTTCGTCATGCACACGGGACCGGTTTAACGAGTCTTCACCAAAATTTTGAGCCGATTTTGTCGAAGCAATGTTGAGATATCGTGGCACCTGTTTTCTGAAACTGCTAACTTCAAATAGCTATATCTCGGCAATGATACAACCAAATGTTCTCAAATTTGTTTTGTTAAGGTGTAACGTGTAAGGTGTAACATGGTTGAAAAACTGTCCCTTTCCACCCTAAAAATGACGATTTCTTGTTCCACCTTATGTACTGGAAATTTATAACTTTTTCGAAACTTTGTGAATTCTCCACATAAGAAGCACGCAGCATACACTAAATTATAATCACTGTGCACAAAACATTAGCGACAACTCGAAAATATAATTCACGAATGTGAGATCCACGAAGGAATTTATTCATGAGTATGGTGCATTTGCACTATAAACGTGAATATATACCTTCGTGGTTCTCACAATCGTGAACTTTATTCACGGTTATGAGAATTGATTTTTTTCTGTGTGGACCTTTTCAAAAACAAAACCAGATTTGATCTCGGTTTTCATAAGACGGGAGCAAACGAGGGAGCAAATTTGATTTGCATCCCAGCCGTCGAAACGTCCTGAATCGGCCCAAACATTTCAGTTGACCTAATCGTCCGAATCCCTCCAACATCTGTCAACCCTTCGCTGCAGCCATGGCAGCGTCATCGCTCATCACAAAGAAATCGAACGATATTTTTATTTACATTCACAGAACATAAGTTTACAAATTTGTGATTCACCGAAATGCCGGGTTTCTTGTTCCTCGCTGGCACGTACCCCGTGTTGGGGAAGGACACAGGCAAGTAGACTACGGGATGACCAACACGGAAAGCAGCATTTACCTGTGGCAGCAGTTTTCTGCCCTGCTCGATTTGTTTTAATTTTTTTTTCTTTGTAGTAAAGTTTAGCTGCATTTCGACGCTGATCGGGTACGGGTTGTCGTACTCGTCCCGAGCGGTCCAGATTCTGAGCGTGACGTCGGACTATTTGATGCCGCCGACGTTCTGAATTTCACCTTTTGCTTTTGGGAGGTGTTGGAGGATTTGATAACGGTGAAGATGTGCTGTCTTGGGGCCAGATGGAGATGCTGCAGTAGTTTGCCATCACAAACGTGAGGGTTGAAATTCTGACGATCTTTTATCATGAAGGACGCTGCCGGAGTTGGCCGGAATGAACGCGGCGATTGGCGTAGTAGTCAGGCAAATCAACCCGGACCATTCGAACGAGCGGACGCTGCTTGGGAGGTTTTCAAAAAGGTAGGATGGGAAGCGGGTTTAGCTGGAAAAGTTCAACTTATTATTCTTTTAGGAACGTCCCTTTGACGCTAACCGTCATGTCCATCATCATGTTATCGTGCAATCTGCTGAATGGAACCTCTCCGTCCATGTTTGGGTTGCCTTCGGATCGATTTCGTGAAGCGACTGACCCCATCGGCGATCTCATCAGCGTCCCTCCAGTCAGTTAGCGTCCACTCGGTCCACTCGGTCGGCGGCGATCCGCACGATATGGAGAGACGAAGGTAAGAACTTGAAGCAATTGACCTCGTAACTTTCAAACGACCTTCCTCAATCTTCCAGACAAATCGCCCTTAATGCCCTTGCTTAGCGAGCGGCTGTCCAAGTCCACTCTCGCCAGGACCTGCTCCCCAAGTCGTTCCCACAGGAAACCGGCAAGCATCACCACCACTCACACCATCATCACCACAAAAATAAAAGCGCGGGCGAATTCCAAATGAAGATGATTCCACCGGCGATTCTGCTGCTGGCACCCTCCCTCCGATCTGACGACGACGAAGTCGATTCCGGCCACGAGTAGCAGCTGCAGCACTTAGAAGCAACTTGGAAGCGAGCTGGGTTTGGACGGAACTACTTAGTATAGGGTGGTACCGCTGCGGCTACGGGAAGATGACCTAGATCAATCCAGTTCTCAAACTAACAGTTTTCAAGAAAGATTGGTCGATGGAACTTCCAGCAGAGGTCAACTAAAAAATAAACATAATTTTGAAAAAAAGAATCTTAGCCATTCTGCGTTTCCTTTTTGTTCTGTAGATCTAACACAAGAGAAAGTCAGAAAGAATCAGCGCGTGAAGGAGGTTAGTTTGGGGAAACTATCTCATTTGAGATCTGGCTATAAAAAAAAAAACATTCTTCAAAATCAAGTGCCAATATCTTGATAGGGTTATCAGAACTTTGATGTTTAGGACTCATTACAAGGGTTTTTTGCTTACCTATTTATCAACGAGTCGCATGATAGATCCAAAAACCATTTTGAGCAAAATATTATGGAATCCGGTTTCTGAATAGTACTACAATATCACTTATGTGCTCATAACTTCTGGTAGGGTTATCAGACCTTCGATGTTTTGGTCTAATTTGAAAGGTCTTTCAATGATCTAACCAACGATGGGTCGCAAGATGGACCCGGATATCATTTTCATCAAAATATCTGAGATCCGGCATCGAAAAAGTGTATAGATAACACTAAAGTGTTTATAACTTTTGATAGGGTTGTCAGATCCTCAATGTTTTGGGCTCGTTGGAAGGGTCTTTTGATTACCCACCTAACGATGGGTCGCATTATAGATCCGGATAACGTTTTTATCAAAATATATGAGATCCGGCCTAAAAAAAAAAGTGGATAAATTGCACTTAAGGTGAAGCCGTTGATCATTTTCGAAGAAAATTGATCATCACTATAAAATATTCTGTATTAAATTCAATTTAACGAATTTCAGCACCAAAAGGAATCAGCATGTGCCGGTTGTTGCCTTCTTGAAGCCACTGAAAGAATGTTTGATCTACATCTTTTGTGCTTCAAAATTTATATAATTTTGTGGCACAGTCATTGACGACCTATTTGGCAATCATTGATTAATGACGATTTCCATAACTTTACAAGGAATGGGATAATCGTTACCAAAAGTAATCAGCATGTGTAGGGCACTATTCTCAACAACTTGTTGATGGAATTTTGTCAAATTATTGATAGCGACGAAAAATTTATATCTTTGAACGAAAAATCATGACAATGATGGAAGTCTTCACGTTAAGTGCTTATAACTTTTGATAGGATAGTCAGATCTTCAATGTTTTGGGCTCGTTGGAAAGGTCTTTTGATTACCCAACTAACGACGGGTCGCATTATGGACCCGGCTAACAATTTCATCGAAATATTTGAGATCCGGCCTCTAAAATGTGTACAAATGACACTTCAGTGCTCATAACTTTTGATAAGGTTATCAGATCTTCAATCTTTTGGGCTTGTTGGAAAGGTCTTTTGATTACCTATCCAACGATAGGTCGCATGATAGATCCGGACAACTTTTTCATCAAAATATTTGAGATCCGGCCTCTGAAATGTGTACAAATGACACTTAAGTGCTCATAACTTTTGATATGGCTATCAGATCTTCAATGTTTTGGGCTCATTAGAAAGGTCTTTGAAATACCTTTCTAAAAATGTATGATCAGACGGGTTTTCTTACAAAAACCACCCTTTTTACAATCTTTCAAACTTTAGCCAGAATCGTTTTTTTAGCATAACTTTTGAAGTGCTTTACCAAACGTTATGATATTAACTAGGGTCTTATGGGACCCTAAGACAAATCGAATGAGACCAAAACGGTCCAAATCGGTTCAGCCAGTCCAGAGATAATCGAGTGCATATTTTTCGGTGCACGGACTCACATCCAGACACACGCACAGACATTTGTTCAGAATTTGATTCTGATTCGATAGGTATACATGAAGGTGGGTCTACGAGGTCGAATTAAGAAGTTCATTTTTCGAGTGATTTTAAAGCCTTTCCTCAGTAAGGTGAGGAAGGCAAAACACATTGCGAAACTTATTGAAATCAATTTACAAGCTTTGGCAAGCCTTTATGAATAAAAAAGTTTTACGAAAATTTTCAGGGGGAAATAATCTTTTTTTCAAATGAAATCTTATGAAAAAAAAATAATTAAAATAATATCTAAGAAAATGAAATTCCATTACGCATTATGACTTAAAACGAGTGTTAAAAATGTTTTGGATTTTGAACTCAATAAACTTTATGAAAATGTTTGTAGCAGGACTTCCCTTGATCCGTCATTTGCTTTGAAGTTCGAAAATGTTGAAAAATAATTCGTCTGATTTAACCATTTAAAATCATGCGTGACAAAAAGAAGAGCAAACAAAAAAATCTATTCGCAATGCGGTCAAAATTGATTAAGATTTTTAAAATTCGATTGAAGATTAAACTATAATACATTTTAAAAATCAATACCTGTATTTTAAAAGGGACCATCCATAAACCACGTGGACACTTTTTTGAGAATCTGTAACCCCCCCCCCCCCCTTCGTGGACAATTGTCCATACAAAAAATAACTTTTTTGTATGGATCGTGGACAATCGCCATACCCCCCCCCCCCTAAAGTGTCCACGTGGTTTATGGATGGTCCCAAACCAATATTTTCTAGCCTATTCAAATAGATTCCCGTTTCGTGAAATTTCCTTTGATTTGGGGAGTTTGATTTAAAAGAATATTTACATTTTTAAGGATTAAATGTTCAACAGGTTAAGGCGGATAAAACATAAAAATCAATAACTTAAGTCAGATTTTCATAATTGAGCAGTTCTCTCAGATTTCGGTCATTCGATTTTTTTTTGTATTTTTTAATCCGACTGAAACTTTTTTGGTGCCTTCGGTATGCCCAAAGAAGCCATGGTGCATCATTAGTTTGTCCATATAATTTTCCATACAAATTTGGCAGCTGGCCATACAAAAATGATGTATGAAAATTCAAAAATCTGTATCTTTTAAAGGAATTTTTTGATTGATTTGGTGTCTTCGGCAAAGTTGTAGGTATGGATATAAACTACACTGGAAAAAAATGATACACGGTAAACATTTTTTTTGGTGATTTTTTATTTAACTTTTTGTCACTAAAACTTAATTTGCAAAAAAACACTATTTTATTTTTTTTAAATATGTTTTAGAGGACATCAAATGCCAACTTTTCAGAAATTTCCATAGGGCCAAACATTTTAAAATGTAAGTCTTGGTTTTAAAATTTTGAAAATATTTTTTTTTTCGAAAAGATCGGAAAATTTCACAAATGTTTCATATTTTGACATTGAACATCGGACCATTAGTTGCTGAGATATCGACATTAGAAAATGGTGTGTTGTTTGGGTGGGACTTAGAAAACATCAATTTTCCTGTTTTAAACCTTTGCATGGCAATACCTCAGCAACTAAGGGTCGTATCAACAAAGTTCAAAAATGCAAAATATAGAGAATTTTCTCAGCTTTTCAAAAATATTTTTTTCGATAGTGGGCAAACATGTGCACTAATTTAAAAAAATGAAAAACTGCGACTATTTTCAAAAAAAGTCACCTAAAAATGGATTTAACTTGAAAACGGTGCACTTAATCAAAATTTCACTAGAGTATTTTTTGATCGCAAATTTAATTCTACAACGAAAAATAAAGTTTAAAATTTTTTGCGACCAATTTTTCGATTTTTTCAAAAAATCAGTATTGATTCAAAAATTCATAAC
Organism: Culex quinquefasciatus; assembly: GCF_015732765.1. Classification (NCBI taxonomy): domain Eukaryota; kingdom Metazoa; phylum Arthropoda; class Insecta; order Diptera; family Culicidae; genus Culex; species Culex quinquefasciatus. Next base: position 79,451,447 of record NC_051862.1, on the reverse strand, counting down.
TCGCTCAAAGATTTTTTGCACAACCTGGAAATTTTTTAAAAGTTTGCATTTGATGTCCTCTAAAACATATCAAAAAATAAAAAAAATAAAAATAGTGTTTTTTTGCAAATCAAGTTTTAGTGACAAATAGTTAAATAAAAAATCACCAAAATTTTTTTAACCGTGTATAATTTTTTTCATCGTAGTCCATATTCATACCTACAAATTTGCCGAAGACACCAAATCGATCAAAAACAAATTCAAAAGATACAGATTTTTGAATTTTCATACATCATTTTTGTATGGCCACTGGCCAGCTGCCAAATTTGTATGGAAAATTATATGGACAAACTAATGATGCACCATGGCTTCTTTGGGCATACCGAAGGCACCAAAACAGTTTCAGTCGGATTATTAAGTACAAAAATTAAAATTTAAGAAAAAAGACCGATTTCGTAGAGAATTGCTCAATCAAAATATGTTTGCTAAGAGAACTATAATTAGCCTAAGATGCATCAATTTTGTTGCTGCAAAAGTTGTTTTATAATATTATGATTTTAAACCCAAATATGATGTGTTGCCGATCAAAAAGAAAATTCAAAAGATTAAAAAAATATGACATTTGATTTTTTTGATGACCAGGCAACATGAAAAAAGCATTTTAAAATCGGAGAAATTATTGTTGTCATCTGTAATAATGATTTTCTATACGAAACATTTTGAAAGCGTAACACCTAAACTCCCAAGCTCTCCTCAAGCATTGAAAATATTTGTATAACTTATGGAAATTCAATTGATCAAGTATATAAATGATACTGTGTCGAACATTTCCAAAATCTCCTCTGATTATTTTCTCCTACACAGCAAAAAATCCGATGGTAAAATCGCATGCAAAAGCATGCACATCACCTTCGTCAAAATAAACACTTAATATTACACATTGCATGTACAATTTTTGCAAACACAAAAAAAAAAGTTGCAACCGACGGGAGTCAAACCCAGCACCATCAGTATGGACTGGCGCCTGAGCCCACTCGGCCGTCAGACCGATGGAGAGCTGTAAGGATAAACGCATATATGAGCTTGACATTTCGGTCATGTAGGTTTCCCATACTGATGGGCTACTTATTTCAGAGTGTAATATTACACAGAATTTCATAAAATAATGCAACATTTATTTTACACCCAGGCCTTTTACACGCAGCTGGATTACTACTTTATTTGCTGTGATAGCTCAAATCTGGCAACCCATTTTCGTCTCCTAGATTTCGTCAGTCAGTCACAGTCTGTCGAAAAAAAGGAACCGCTTTTCTAGCCAACAAGGGGACACAAACAGAGGATTAGAAATGTTATTATTCTCTAGCCGGGGGTTTACTCTTCGCTGGTTGGCTGCTCTTTTCCCATTTTTTTCTTCCAGAGTCCCTCAAAGCCTCAGGTAGAAATTTGTCAACCAAACTGTCCTCCGCCTGATGCAGTCCGCGCACGCCACATTCAACACACTCCCTAGATCTCTCTCTGTCTAGAAGCTTATCGAAGGGATTTTCAAACAGAGCAAGAGAGAGAGAGAGAGAGTCTGAGTTCAGGACCCCTCGAAGGCACGGCCAAGGATCTTGTTATCTTGATCGTGTTTGCGCCGGCCGGGTGTTGTGTCCAGAACGACGAACTGTGGATAGCCCTGAAGGTCTTAGTACTTGAAGGTTACGCTTGATGCGATGATGATGATGAAGACGACGACGGTGGTGTCCTTCGGGGTCAGTTTATTCACAAGGACCCGAGCGTTGAGGACAAAACATGAGGATTATGGTGATTACTTATTTTTTTTTTTTTTTTTTTGAAATCGATTCCAAGGAGCAGGCTCACTCCTGGGGGATGAATTGGATTCTTGTTTTGAGATATTTGTGCAGTAAGATGGATTAATCGTGCCCCGCTGGGATGGAAGAAGGACAAGCAGTTTAAGTCTCAGGAGAGTTTTAACGTTTAATGGTATTCAAAATAATCAATTAGGAATTCTGGTAACATAACAAAAATCAAAGCAAGGTTTTTCAATTGCCTGGAAATCATATTTTTTATCTGGCAAATCATAAAATATAGTTGAAAATTTTTTTTTTTAATTTCTACATGACAATATATATTTATTTAAATCCGAATCCACTATCGAATCCAAAACTGTATTTTAAGAAAAGTTTTTCTGATAGAAAGTTGTCTTCGAAAAGTTGTAGCTATTGTTTAGAATGTTTCATTGGACTTTTTACACAAAAAAGACAGACATTGTTGCTTTTAAAAATACTTTTAAATCACCTTTAACACAAGACAATGTTCCTACATTTCCGAGCTCTGATTACCAGACTCGTTATGAGCACATCTAATAAACAAGTAAACAACAAGTCTGCAGCTGAAAACCGACCCACAACGCGACCAAAGAACTCGAACCACCAGGAATTGATTTATTGGCAACCGGGATTAACTAGGACTAGAACCGTTGATCCGCTCTTCCTGGCATCGCTCGTTTATTCATTGGAAGAGTCTTCTGCGCCTCTTCGACGATGATGACGGTAATTCATAAACAGCATGTTTTCCGTAATATTTTAATCCATGAACCACCACCCTTCCTGCCCTTCTGCACATTCACGCTTCCCCTTCAGATATCGAGTCCTGGAGAACGCGTTGCCAAGATGGGACGTGACTTTAAATGAAACTATGTGGCTTTTCAGGAGGAGTCACGGCCGTCTGCCGGAAGCTGTTTTGTGTTCAAGTTAATGCCGGCTGGTGGTCCTCGCCAACGAGGGCGAGCGGAACTCGGAGTTTAGTGCGTGAATTTGAATGAATGTTTTGTCGCGAAATGTATCATGTCACACAATGAAATTGAAAATGTTGCCCCGTCATGACCCTCCACCTTTACCACACACAACCACGTGTATTTTGCACCCGAAAACACCCTGACAGCGGACACGTGTTGTGGATTAGGGCTCTTAACTAATAACAATATTTTCAAATGAGGCCCACCCATCAACGGGAACTGGCGAGGCCGCAAGCCCCCGTTCCACTCCCCTCCACGTGTTTGGCCACGTGGGTTTGGGTGGGCTAAATTCGCTAATAAATGGGATGCACACAAAATAATGCCCCCTCCCCCCCACTAACCTCTCTCCCACTTTGTGTTTTTCACTCCTCTCGAGGGAAAAACCGAGGCTTTTCCGAGTCTGGCCCCTGGTGGGATTTCGGTAATTTGTTGAATTGTTGGCTGGCAGTTTGATTTTCGGATTAGACAGCGGGCGCGTTCCACGGTGTGATTGAGTGTGTATTTGTGTGAGTGTGACTGTACCACGGACACGTGGACCTCCTGCTGGGATTACGAGGTGATGGGAGGTGTGTGCAAGTGGCGTTAATTGAATGAAATGAGGAGTGAACGGGGTGGAAACGTTCATTACAGAACGTTTATTATAAATTGCTCGAATAAGCAGATTATAATTGCTTTGAAGTTGAAATGAAATGGATTTGAGCGCGCGCGGGAGAGAAAATGTGGTTGTGCAAATAGTTAATTAACAAGCTGAATTTTGTGAACGCAGCATAACATTTTTTAGGTTTGGATGTTTTGTAAACATGAGATATAGATGTGGACCAAACTGTAATTCTTGTTTGTGTCGATAATTTAAAAGTACAGTTACGATTTCGCATTTGAAAATTTGAGGTGCAATATTATGAATTAGCAAATTTATTTCCAGTTAATTTTTGACAGTAGCAAAAAAAATACATTATGTTAAAAAAATAATCTTGCATGTGAAATTTTTTTGACCACATTTTTAAACCAATGGAAAATTCGAAACAAATATTTTGTACTTGTACAAAGTGCATACAAAAATTATCAGTATAAAATTTATATTATCTTAGATTTAATGAAGGATGTTCTGCAATAATATACAATTTTTTTCTGCGTCAGCTCTGTAATACAAAATTCAAAATCTGAATTACAAAAAACAAACTGTATCCTCTATTGGAAAAAAAATCCGTAATTCACAGTCACTGAATCACGACTCTTGTTTACAAGGCAACATTATTTTATTAATAATTTTAATTTTACTTTTTGTCACTTAAACTTGATTTGCAAAAAAAAATTCTATTTTTATTTTTTTTTATTTTCTGATATGTTTAAGAGGCAGTATTTGTAAATATTGCTCGGTTTGTTCTAGAGGTCGTATCGAGGTGCTCCGATTTGGATGAAACTTTCAGCGTTTGTTTGTCTATATATGAGATGAACTCATGCCAAATATGAGCCCTCTACGACAAAGGGAAGTGGGGTAAAACGGGCTTCAAAGTTTGAGGTCCAAAACACCTAAAAAATCTTAAAATTGCTCACATTTCCGTAAAACTTCATCAATTCCAACTCTCGTAGATGCATTCAAAGGTCTTTTGAAGCACTTCAAAATGTGCCATAGACATCCAGGATTGGTTTGAAATTTTCTCTTAGCTTTTGCAAATTACTGTCAAAAATGGATTTTTTAAAACCTTAATATCTTTTCCAACAGCCTCCAACACCCATACTCTCATAGATCAAAGATAGGCAATTTCATGGACTATAAGCCTATGGTATTAACTTTTTGGCCAATCGCAGTTTTTCTCATCGTTTTTCGATTTTTCTACAACAAACAATTTACAACGTTAGTTTTTACCCTGCTGCCCTCCATAGCGGCACTTTTTGGTCTCAATTTTGTCATATTCGGAATCCTCGGACAATTTCACGTAAGTTAGAAGTATTGGAATTGTAATTTTGATTTAAAAAATAATTAAATTAAACATTTTTGAAAAAAGAAATAGATTTTATTTACCCTATGATCAATACGTTAAATGCTGTATCAAGTAGGCGAAAACCTGTTTTACCCCTAATTCAACAAATTGTTAAAAAATATTTCAATTCATTCTAAATGGCAATTTTTCCAATCAAATTTAAAACTCCAATACTTCTAATTTACGTGAAATTGTCCGAGGATTCCGAATATGACAAAATTGAGACAAAAAGTGCCATCAAGGCAAAAATTAACGTTGTAAAATGTTTGTTACAGAAAAATCGAAAACTATGAAAAAACTGCGATTGGCAAAATACCGTGGCTTATAGTCCATGAAATTGCCTATCTTTGACCTACGGGAGTATGGGTGTTGAAAAAAGATAAAGGTTTAAACAATTTTCAATAAAATAAGAGAAAATTTCAAACCAATCTGGATGTCTATGGCAAGAAGTGCTTCAAAAGAAATCTAAAGAAGGAATTGAATTTTACGAAATGCGCGCAATTAAGAATTTTATGTTTTGGCCTCAAACTTCAAAGCCCGTTTTACCCCACTTCCCTTTGTCGTAGAGGGCTCATATTTGGCATGAGTTCATCTCATGTATAGACAAACAAACGCTGAAAGTTTCATCCAAATCGGAGCACCTCGATACGACCTGTTACACATTGGTGAAAAACTCGCTCTTAAGGAAACATAAAATGCCAACTTTTCAGAAATTTCCAGAATGGGAAAAAAATATTTGACCGAGTTATAAATTCTTGAATCGATACTTATTTAAAAAAAATTGAAATACTGGTTGCAAAAATTTTCAATTTAACTTTTCAATGTAAAATCAAATTTACAATCAAAAAGTACCGTAGTGAAATTTTGATAAAGTGGCCAGTTTACATGTTAAAGCAATTTTTAGGTAACTTTTTGAAAAAAGTCTCAGTTATTTATTTTTTAAAATTTGTACCCTTGTTTGCCCACCTTTGAAAAACATTTTTTTTTTGAAAAGTTGAGAAAATTTTCTCTATTATGCTTTTTTGAACTTTGTTGATACGACCCTAAGTTGCTGAAAATTTGCCATGCAAAGATATAAAAACAGACCCAAACAACCCACCATTTTCTAACGTCGACATCTCAGCAACTAATTATCCGATTTTTAATGTTAAAATATGAAACATTCTCGACATTTTCAGATCTTTTCGAAAACTATAATTAAAAAAAAATAATCAAGACTAACATTTCAAAAGGGCGTAATACTGAATGTTTGGCCCTTTTAAAATTTTAGTCTTGATTAAATAATAATAAAATATTGTTTTAGAAAAGATCGGAAAATTTCACGAATGTTTCATATTTTAACATTGAAAATCGGATCATTATTTGCTGAGATATCAACGTTGGAAAATGCTGGGTTGTTTGAATGAGACTTAAAAAACATAAATTTTCCTGTTTTTATTTATTTGCATGACAATATCTCAGCAGCTAAGGGTCGTATCAACAAAGTTCAAAAAAGCAAAATGTAGAGAATTTTCTCAGCTTTTCAAAAATATTTTTTTCAAAAGTGGGCAAAAATGGGCACTAATTTCAAAAAAAAAATAAGCTGAGATTATTTTCAAAAAAGTTACCTAAACGGGCTCAAACATGAAAACGGTGCATTTTATCAAAATTTCACTAGTGTACTTTTTGATTGCAATTTTGATTTTACATAGAAACATGAGGTTGAATTTTTTTTATTGCAACCAGTATTTTAGTTTTTTAATGAAAAGTATTGATTCAAAAATTCGTTACTCGGTAAAAGATTTTTGGCCCATTCTGGAAATTTCTAAAAAGCTGGCATTTGATGTCCCCTAAAACCTATGAGAAAAATTAAAAAAAATCAAATTTGTGTTTTTTTTTGCAAATCAAGTAATTGTGACAAAAAGTTGAATTAAAAATCAACTAAACTTTTTTACCGTGTATCATTTTTTTGCCTTATTCATATCTACAACTTTGCCGAATACACCAAGTTGAACAAATAATTCCTTCAAAAGATACAGATTTTAGAACTTTCATATATCCTTTTTGTATGAACAGCTGCCACATTTGTATAAAAAATTATATGGACAAACAAATGATGATAAATGGCTTTTTTGTGCATACCGAAGGCACCAAAAAAGTTTCAGACGAATAAAAAAATACTAAAAATAAAATTAATAAAAAAATGATTTCGTAAATAACTGCTCATCCAGACATAAAATCTCTTTTCTGGATATTGAACCAACAATTCCTTAATTTTTTTTTCTGAAAAGTCCGAATCTTAACATTCAATTTTGTCGATCAGAATGTATTCTTTCAAGATACAGATTTACAACTACATGCCCATAAAGGCCACTAGCAAAATTTGATGCAAATGCTTCGAACGGCTTTGATATACAAATTTCATCAAAATAAAAAAAAAACAAAAAAAAAAATAAAAAAAATTATAAATTTAAGATTTCTTTTTGAATAAGAATTATGTTGTAGGTTAATGCGAATATAATCGCATCAATATTTTTAAGTACTTAATAATTAAATAGGTGATCTGTAGGCTTATGGCCTATCTACAATCACTTTACTTAGAAAATTGTACTTAGCGTAGGAATTTGAATCCATGCAAAGGAATATGATCTTCCACAATGATAAAGTAAGCAAACTGACTTGACTTATGGTTTGGAAAATTTCAAAACCTACGGCAAGTTGACGTTTCTATATCAAAGGTAAACAAACAACTGCATAGCAACGTATAACAGCCCAGCAAGTTTGCTAAGTTGATTGTAGATGACGACAGTAAGTTACGTACTATTTCTAAGCAATTTATCTGTTCTACGCAACTTAACTATTCTAAGTAAAGTGATTGTAGATAGGCCATTAGTGATTTTTCATACTCAAAAATAGCAAATTTCATGGCAACGTTCAATTTAAACCACAAAACATCACGAAAATTAAAAAATACGTAAACGTAACGTAAAAAATATTAAAAACACTTTAGAATGGTATTGTTAAGATAACATAAAATAAAATTTTTGCTTCAATTTTTATTATTTTGCGAATGCGAATTTTGATTATTTTTGAATAAACTATAAATTATCATGACCAATTTTGAAAGTCTCACTTAAAAAATCATTTAGAATTTTTTCGTTTTTTTCAGAACTTACATAGTGATTTAGAGTGAAATCTGTAAAAGCTAATAATATGCATTGCAGAACGAGTTAGATCTTGGTCTAAGATTTTGATAACATATTTCGAATAGGAATTCAGAGCAAGGACATTTTCATATATTGATTTTTTTTTATATTCGACTTATGTAGCTAACAATTTTGTTCTTATTCTGTTTTATCTATTTTTCATTTCATTTTGTATCAAAATCCAATTCAAAATAAGATTTAACAGTCTTGTCTGACCAAAATGATATACAATCGTTTGAAATCATAAGGCATAAATAAATATATTCTGCACACGTTGCTACAATGAATGAAAATAAGATTTGATTTAGTATTTTTTCTAAGAAAACCCAAAGAAAAGCTACTTACTTTACTTTACTTTACTTTTACTGCTCAGACAACCCCCGGGTCATGAGCTGTCTCCAGATGCGCTGCCACTGAACTCGGTCTTGGGCTGCTACTCTCCAATTCCGACTCGGAACTCCCACACTTCGAAGATCTTCCTCCACTTGGTCTAACCACCTTGCACGTTGCACCCCCCTCCGCCGCGTTCCAGACGGCTCCGAATTGAACACCAACTTCACCGGATTGATAGTCTGGTTCGGTTGGCGCGCATCCAGCGCGTCCGGCATTCTCGCGACGTGTCCGGCCCACCTGATCCGGCCAGCCTTGGCGACTTTCCGAATGCTTGGCTTGCCGTAGAGTTGCGCCAGCTCGTGGTTCATCCTTCTCCGCCACACAGTGTTCTCACGCACGCCGCCAAAGATCGTCCTAAGCACTCGCCGTTCGAAAACTTCAAGTGCTTGCAGGTCCTCCTCGAGCATCGTCCACGTCTCGTGCCCGTAGAGAACGACCGGTCTTATCAGCGTTTCGTACATGGTGCACTTTGTACGCCGGGAAAGATGACCAGACCGTAGGGTCTTGTGGAGTCCATAGTAGGCACGACTACCGGTGATGATGCGCCTCCGAATTTCTCTGCTGCAGTTGTTGTCAGACGTTACCAACGAACCGAGGTACACAAACTCCTCCACGACCTCGAACTCGTCGCCGTCGATCGTCACGCTCGGTCCTATGCGAGCCCTAAGGGACTCGGTTCCTCCTGCCAGCAGATATTTCGTCTTCGCCACATTCACCTTCAATCCAACCTTTTCTGCTTCCCGCTTCAATTCGGTGTACCGCCTGGCCACCTCCTCGAACGTCCTGCCGACAATGTCCATGTCGTCGGCATAGCAGATGAATTGGCTGGATCGGTTGATAATCGTGCCCCGCATGTTGAAGCCCGCCCGCCTCATTACACCTTCCAGCCCAATGTTGAAACAGAGGCCGGAGATACCGTCGCCTTGTCGCAGTCCCTTGCGCGATTCGATCGGGTCGGACATCGCCCCGAAATCTTCACGCTGCACCGTGCCCCGTCCATCGTCGATTTCACCAGTCTGATCAGCTTCCCGGGAAAGCCGTTCTCGTACATGATCTTCCATAGCTCTTCGCGATCGACCGAGTCGTACGCGGCTTTGAAATCGATGAACAGGTGGTGCGTCGGGATCTGGTACTCGCGACATTTTGGAGGATTTGGCGTAGCAAAAAGATTTGGTCCGTCGTCGATTTCCCCTCCACAAAACCGGCTTGGTACGGCCCAACGAAATCCTTTGCTCGCTCCGACAGACGACAGAAGATGATCTGAGACAGCACTTTGTAGGCCGCGTTGAGAATAGTGATGGCTCGATAGTTCTCACATTCCAACTTGTCCCCTTCTTGTAGATCGGGCATATTACTCCCTCTTTCCACTCCTCCGGTAGCTGTTCTGTGTCCCAGACCTTGACAATCAGCCGGTGTAGACCCGCCAGCTTGTCCGGGCCCATCTTGATGAGTTCAGCACCGATACCATCCTTACCCGCTGCTTTGTTGTTCTTCAGCTTCTTGATGGCATCCTTAACCTCCCTCATCGTGGGTGCTGGCTCGTCCTCGCCGTCCACCATACCGCTGACGTCGTTTCCCCCGTCGTCCTGGTACTCCGCCTCTGGGCCGTTCAGCTGCTCGTCGAAATGCTGCTTCCACCTTTCGATCACCTCACGCTCGTCCGTCAAGATTCCTCCGTCTTTATCCCGGCACATTTCGGCTCGCGGCATGAAGCCAGACCGGGATTGACTGAGTTTCTTGTAGAACTTACGCGTTTCGTTGGAGCGATACAGCTGCTCCATATCCTGGAACTCCAACTCTTCCAGGCGGCGCTTCTTAGCCCGGAAGAGATGGGTTTGCTGTCTTCGCAACTGTTTGTACGACTCCTTGTTCCCACGGGTGTTGCGCAGCAGCCACTTGTCCCGCGCTGCTTTCTTCTCGTCCCAAATCGCCTGACATTCCTCGTCGAACCAGCCGTTCCGTCGAACTCGGTCCACGTACCCGATGGCGCTCGATGCCGCTGCGTTGATGGCTGCTTCCATGTGGCTCCAGCAGGCCTCCAGAGGGGCTTCGGCGAGCTCACCCTCGTCAGGCAACGCAGCTTCGAGTTCCCGCGCGTACTGGGTAGCGACCTCAGGATCCTTGAGTCGCTCCAGGTTATACCGCTGCGGGCGACGGTACCGGATCTTGTTGACCTCGGACAGGCGTTGGCGCAGCTTTGCCACCACCAGGTAGTGGTCCGAGTCGATGTCCGCGCCACGGTAGGTTCTGACGTCGATTATGTCCGAGAAGTGCCGACCATCGATGAGAACATGGTCGATTTGCGTCTCCGTGTCGTTTGGTGATCTCCAGGTGTACTTGTATAGGGAGGTGTGCTGGAAGAAGGTACTACGTATGGCCATGTTTCGGGAGGTAGCGAAATCGATGAGTCGTAGGCCGTTCTCGTTCGTCTGCTGGTGAGCGCTGAACCTCCCAATAACCGGTCTAAACTCCTCCTCCTGGCCAACTTGAGCGTTCAAGTCGCCGATGACAATCTTGACGTCGTGTTTTGGACACTTCCTGTACTCGCGGTCAAGAAGCTCGTAGAAAGCGTCCTTGTCATCGGCGTCGCTTCCCATGTGCGGGCTGTGCACGTTGATGATGCTCAGATTGAAGAATCGGCCCTTGATTCTCAACCGGCACATTCTGTCGTTGACTGGCCACCACCCAATCACGCGCTTCGCCATTTCACCCAGCACGATAAAAGCTGTCCCCAGCTCGTGTGTATCGCCGCCGCTCCAATACATAGTATACCCACCGAGTTCTCGGTGGTCCTTCCCAAATCCAGCACACCTCCTGCAGCGCCACGACTTCGAGACCGCGGACCCGCAATTCGTTGTGAAGAATGCGGTCGCTCCCATCGAAGTTGAGAGACCTGCAGTTCCACGTCGAGTTTCCAATCCCTGGATCCCCGAAAATCGGGTCGGCGATTGGATCGGCTCGCATCTGGAGCTCTCTGCACTTGATTTTACGGCGGGTGCGTGTAGCCATCACCAACCCCTGTCTCGCCGGAGGACCGTCGTACCAGGACTGTTTAGAGTCCCACCCTGGCACTGGGACTTTTAATCAGCCGCCCCTAACCTGGGGAACAGACGCTGTTTCGAGCCGCCCCTAACCTGGGAAACAGACGCTCGAGGGGGTCCAAACTCTATCTGCTGTAAGCCGCCCCTAACATGGAGAACAGACGCTTACCTCGACGATGGAGCAGGACACCAGTTACCTTGAGCCGCCTAACCTGGGGAACAGACGCTCGAAGGGGGTGGATCAACACCCGCTGTTGTCAGCCGCCCCTGACCTGGGATACAGACGCTTACAACGCACAAGTACTCGAACGCCACCCGATTTGAGCCGCCCCTTACCTGGGGAACAGACGCTCTTGCGGGAGGAGGGGGCTTTGTGTGTGGTGGGGCAGTAAAACACTTCACTTTGCTCTAATTAATTTTCTTTAAAAATTCTTAAAACTTTTCACTGCTTTTAAAAACTTTTTCCCACACTCCGTGCTTTCCGTCGCAAAGTTGTATTTGCTTCTTCCACACTACACTATCAGCCGTACACAAAGGACAGCGTGGTCGAGGGACGACGACGACGACGACTGTTCAAAGGGGCCCGGCTAGGTGTATTGTTTTTTCCTGCTGCTGCTGCTTTGACCCGTGGCCGAACGAAATTTCGCGCACTAAATTCACCGAAATTAACGACCGGCGGGTTCGGATTTCACCGGTAGCGGATTCACTGCGCGTTCCTGCGACGAATCCGGTCACTTTACGCCGCGAATCACCACTTTACCGCGAGTTTTGGGCGAATACCGGCGGAACGGTCCGGAGAACGACTTTACTCCCGTATACACGCACACAACCTAATGAACTATTTAAAGTCATTACTTTCAAACGTTCACATGAGAAAATTTCAGTAATTCACGGGATTTCATGGAAACTTTCAAATTTAACTAATTTCAAGTTGTCTACGAAATCGTGGAAATTCACTAACCCTAGAGATCTGTGATAATTGGCATTTTTTGCCATTAACTGTTTAGTTTATCTTTTTAAAGTAATAAGATTGTTAATATTTAGTGTCAGTTATCATCGATATTTTTCGATTATTTGTATTGTTATTATTATTATTTATGATATTTATATTATTTATATTAATTCCAGTGATCAAACCAGTATAGATTTTAATTTTTTTATGCAAATTTATTTCATATCAGCGATTATAGCTTTAAAATTAAAGCACAATTGATGGAGATTATCCATATACTCTACATGGGTCATTCCAGGTCAACTGAGTACACTTTTGGACTCGACCTTCACCGATTTGAACCAAACTTGGAGGGAACGTTCATCTATCGATAGTTAACAGAAATCCCAAGTTTGATGCTGATCGGACCATCCCTCTGTTTTTGGCACCGCCCTCTTTTTTGACGATTTTCTAGAAATCTTTTTTTTTCTTTTAAGGCTGGTACAAATATTTTTAAAAGTTTTTGTCACCCCCCCTTCAAAATTGGCCCGAAAAATCAGGGGGCAAAAAAATATTTTTACAATAAACTTCAAAATTTCAATGAAAATTCAAGTGCAACCAGCTGAAATCAAATTAAAATACATTCTTCTGCGTTTAAAATCATTTTTAGCATGTTTGGGTTTATTAAAAAATCTTAAGATTTTTTGAAAATTTTCGATGCAAAACCTTTTTTTTCGATACAATTTTTGTTTTTGTCAGATCTTAGATTTTTTTGAAAACTAATGATTGCAAAACAACGGAACTAGTGTAAAATGCATTTTAAAACACTTTTTTCATTTAAATGTGAAGACTATGGCTTGTTATTTAAATTTTTATATTTTTTTATTTTTTTGCCCCCCCCCTTGACCTCGGCCAGGGCCGAGGGACAAAAACTTTTTTTAATATTTGCATCGGCCTAATCATAACTTTGCAACTGTTTCAGCAAAAGACTTTCAAAAGGTTGCATTTTATAGAAAATTGGCCAAGAAATTCGATGAAAATAAAATTTCAACCTTTTTTTTTGTTGAGCCTTGATACCACTGCGACCAATTAGATGAATATTGTGGTGAAAAAATTTCAACCCTTAAATGCCCACTTATATTATATTTTAAAGTTTTAAGTGTTAAAATTCAGTTTTGACCAACTCCTTTATTTTTATTTGTTTTATTTTATCACCATCGTGTTCCCCGGACAATTTTACATAAAAATCTATGTAGATCTCAAACTAAAATGAACTATTGGCGAGATACAGCGATTTTACTGAAAAAAGTTTGATTTTGCGCTGCACTCTGTCCTATGAATTCACATCCGAAATAAGTTTCTCACATATAAAAACCAAGCTATGTGGGATTCATCCCTTTTTTTGAAATGTATAATAATCGTAAAATCGCTCTATCTTGCCAATAGTTAATTTTAGTTTGAGGTCTACATTGATTATTTCGTAAAATTGTCCGGGGAACACGATGGTGATAAAATAAAACAAATAAAAATATAATAATTATTAGCATAAGAATTTTAATGCTTAAAACGTTTAAATATAATATTAGTGGGCATTTAAGGGTGAAAACTTTATTTTTATCGAATTCTTTGGACAATTTTCTATAAAATGAAACCTATAGAAAGTCTTTTTGCAACATTGTATGGAGAATTCTTTAGACATACAAATTAGGCAAAATGGCTTCTATTTTCAGAAAGATGCCTCCTCACAAGTTTATTCATATACAAAAAATACAAACAATAAATGTCTCAAAATTGTCTGACTTTATGCAGAATTTAATTTCAAAAGGCTATTCTCGACATTTAAAAAATATGGATTTACACTTCGATTCAGCTTAAAATAGTTTAACATATTTTGATCTCAGACACACGCATTTGGCATTATTTTAAACCGAGTTATTTGACTACATCGCCTGTCTCTTTGACGTCATTACATTCATAACGTCAACATTTATCTATCACCGTAAACCTTTTACCTTCCCGTCACAACTCCAAATGACGAAATTTTACTACTACGGAATGGAAATATCTACGCTCCTTTTCCCTTTTGGGAATATATTATTCATAAACATACACGTCATCGTAACTACCACCTCCGCAAAAAAAAACTTTTCCCTACCTGGTCAAAGGAATTTCACACTCGCCCATCGGAATCCGAAAGTGAAATCTTATTTTAGGAGGTACTTTTTACGCAAAAAGAAAAAATCCAATAAATACTTCAACAAGTTGATTCGGACGCCCATAGTCGAGGCCATCCTGTCGAAACTGGGCCAGGAATTTCAACGTCATACACCCCGAAGGATCGGATATGAACGTCATTGAAGTTCTCTTTTTTTGCTTAGGTTACAACACGCAGCAAGGATACTACCGCCGATTCATGTCAAAACAATTTTCCAACAGCGCCGTCGACGAGGGATGAGGAGGGAAAACGGAAAAGAAAATCAAAAAGAAAAAAAGCCCAAATATGTCGCAATAAAAGCAGTAAACGGCACTTCTTTATGGAAAAGGCCCCGCCAGGAAACGAGGAACGTAACCAAGAAAAATAAAGAAAGGTAAAGGAAGTAAGCAATTTTGTGCATATTTCTCACACATATGACACACACTCAGGGGCGAATGGTGTGGGTGGAGAGGTGGAATTTTCCTTCGGAAAAGTTGAGGAAAATCGATTTCATCTCGCAGGGATGACAGACGTCCTGAGATGAAAAATGTCGCACTTTGAGACTGCCAGTTCGCCAAACGGAAAAAGGGAAAACGAAGGACATCTTTGAGTGACAGTTTATTTGCTTTAACATGATATGTGACTTAACATTAAAGATTGAAAAAGGAATTGTTTGATCGAATCGAAACATTTCAAATTTCAAGGTTCAATTTTTCTCGGGAAATGTATCAGTTCAGTGGTCAATCACGATCTCGTTCCAAGAAATGCAATTTCTTACCAATACCATAAAATATGTGTTGGATTTCTTGAAAGAAAGGCAACCCCCTCGAAAAATAAATCGGAATAAAATGAATTATCATGAGACTTTGATGTTCCTTTTAGTATGATTAAATTTTCCTCTCCAGTGGCACTTTCGTCTTTTTTTTCTGTCCAGTAGAAAAAAAAAATGCTGGAAACAAACCAAAACTTCACGTATCTAAGAAGGGGCCACACCACCACCGTTGGACCAGAGCCAAAACGCAATCCAACGTCGTCGGGAGGTGGTTTCTCGAGACAGAAGTGGCAGCAGCAGCAGCAGCTCTCCGGATGCGTGTCTCAAATCCTCCTGGGAAACATAACAACATTGGGGACCATCCATAAACCACGTGGACACTTTTTTGAGAATCTTTTACCCCCCCCCCCCCTTCGTGGACAATTGTCCATACAAAAAAAAAACTTTTTTGTATGGATCGTGGACAATCGCCATACCCCCCCCCCCCTAATGTGTCCACGTGGTTTATGGATGGTCCCATTGGCTGGAATCGAAGACGGGCTCGGTATCGATTGCTGCGAGCTGTCGACCAGCTTGCTGGATTTACGCTTATGTGCTATAATAGCTTTGTTTTATTTCTGTATATTTTGCGTTATTTTTCACTACAAAAATCATAGGTCTGAGTTATTGCATTTGCAGATCAATTGTATCACTGCACCCAGTTTGACATCAAATGCATAGAACAATTCTCCATACAAATTTGGCAGCTGTCCATAAAAAAATGGTTCTTAAAATTCAAAATTTTGAATGAAATTTCTGAATTTTGAATTCAATTTCTGATCAATTTGGTGATTTCGACAAAGTTGGAGACCTGTGCAGTTGTTTAATGATTTTAGGAAAAAAAACTAACTTAATCCACCTATGTGGTTGATGCCTTCCTCACTTTTTACCAAAATTATGTATATGAGTGGTTTCATCATTAGATCCAGAAAAAAAGAACACAATGTATAACTTATGTGGTCATAATTCGAGACAGGGTTGCCAGATCTTCAATGTTTTGGACTCTTTGGAAAGGCCTTTCAATTACCTAACCAACGATGGGTCGGATGATGGATCCGGACATAGTTTACATAAATTTAAGCGAGATCCGGCTTCAAAAAAGTACATAAATATCACTTAAGTGGTCATAACTCGAGACAGGAATCCCAGATCTTCAATGTTTTGGACTCATTGGAAAGGCATTTCAATTACCTTATAAACGATGGGTCGGATTATGGATCCGGACATAGTTTACATACATTTAAGTGAGATCCGGCTTCAAAAAAGTACATAAATATTACTTAAATGGTCATAACTCGAGACAGGGTTGCCAGATCTTCAATGTCTTGAACTCATTGAAAAGGCCTTTCAATTACCTAATCAACGATGGGTCGGATTATGGATCCGGACATCGTTTACATGCATATAATTGAAATCCGGGTATTTGTGAAAACACATTTTTATGCATAACTTTTGAACTACTTATCGAAACTTCAAACAATTCAATAGCGATGTATGGGACCCTAAACCAAGTCGAATGCAACTGGTTCGATCAAAATCGGTTCAGCCAGTGCTGAGAAAACTCAGTGAGAATTTTGGTCACATACATACATACACACACAGACATTTGTTCAGTTTTCGATTCTGAGTAGATATGTATACATGAAGGTGGGTCGAGGAGCTTTTAATAGAAAGTTCATTTTTAGAGCAGGATTATAGCCTTACTTCAGTGAGGAAGGCAAAATGATAGCCTAATTATGTTTTATGTAAATTTGGATTTGCAATCTAAAAGAGCAATTCTCTCAGATTTCGGTCATTCGATTTTTTTGTATTTTATATCAGGCTAAAACTTTTTTGGTGCCTTCGGTATGCCCAAAGAAGCAATTTTTATCATTAGTTTGTCCATATAATTTTCCATAAAAATTTGGCAGCTGTCCATACAAAAATGATTTACGAAAATTTTAAAATCTTTATCTTTTGAATAGGGCGTCCAATTTTCCCGGGGTTTGAATTTCCCGGGAAACGGGAAAAATATTTTTTGAATCCCGGGAATTCCCGGGATCCCGGGAAATGTTTGCAGCAGTCATAAAATCTATGTTTTTATTATATTTGTTACGTTTTTCTAGCTTAAATCATAGAATTAGCTCAAAACTGTTAATGGTGATAAGCTACACTTCAATCTGAACATGGACAGCAGTCTTTAGATAGTGTAAAACACAATTTAAAAAATGTGTTCTTTGATGTGCTTTGGAATTTAATTGAACCAGAATTTTGAATATATTTCTTTTATTTTTTTATTTATATAATATAACTACAAAAGCTTATACAATTTCACTGAAAGTGTCTAAAACAACAAGAAATAAAATTATACCAGACAATGCAACACTTTGGATAAGTTTCGAATTTTATGTTTTATATTTAAAAACATTTTTAAAAATTATCTTTAAGTCACTACCAATCAACTACCAACTGGGGATAATCGGGACTACAGTCTGAATAGATACAGGAGATTTTAGAGCAATAAATTTGGAAATTTGTGTACTAATTGTTTTGATCTGTTCCTGTTGTAATCGAAATCAATCAAAACAATCAGAACATTATTCAAAAACAAATTAGCTTAAACAGCTGTCTTAATTCGTTACTTTTTCCTGATTTGCTCCAGATGCCGGTTTATGATGAAAAGTTAATTAATTTTTAAAATATTATGCTTTCTTCAAGTTTTAAATCATAAATGAACGTGAATATAATAATAAGTATTTTTTTAAATAAATAAAATTTAGTAGAAAATATCTAAGGCGCAAAGCATTTTGCGGATCTGTAAACAAAAATTTTAACAATTTTCCCTGCCAAATTAATGTTGTCATATGCCGAATAAAAATTTTAATGCTTTAAAATGCTTATCGATTACTAATTTCCACAACCAAATCTGAATTTCTAGACCAAAATTTGATATGTTTTCGATTTCGGGAATTCCCGGGACAAAATATGAAAAATCCCGGGATTCGGGAATTCCCGGTTTTGGAAAAATCCCGGGATTTTTGTACCGGGAATTCCCGGGATGGACGCACTACTTTTGAAGGAATTTTTGATCGATTTGGTATCTTCGGCAAAGTTGTAGGTATGGAAAGGACTTCACTGAAAAAAAGTGATCCACGGTTAAAAAAGTTTTGGTGATTTTTAATTTCACTCTTTGTCACTAAAACTTGATATGCAAACAATGCATTTTTTATATGTTTAAGGGTACATAAAATGCCAACTTTTCAGAAATTTCCAGGTTGTGCAAAAAGTCTCTCCAAAACAACCCACAATTTTCTAACGTCGATATCTCAGCAACCAAAAAAGTAAATTTAAAGAATTTTCTAAGATTTTCAAAAATATTTTTTTCAAAAGTGGGTAAACATGTGGACTAATTTAAAAAATAAAAAACTGCGACTATTTTCAAAAAAGTTACCTAAAATGGCTATAACTTGAAAACGATGCAATTTATCAAAATTTCACTAAAGTTCTTTTTGATTGCAAATTTTATTTTCATCAAAAAATTTAGTTAAAAAAATTATTTAAATATTTAAGACATATTGAAAAATAATAAAAATAGTGTTTTTTTGCAAATCAAGGTTTAGTGACAAAAAGCTAAATAAAAAATCACCGAGTTCAATTTGTTGGGTGGTGACGCGCGGTCAATTATGTGGCATTGTGTGTGAAAAGAAAAGAATTTTATTTCGTGTTTCATCCTGGTTGGCTTGCCCACAAGCAAACAAAAATCAGTTCAATTTGTTGGGTGGTGACGCACGGTCAATTATGTGGCATTGTGAGTGAAAAGAAAAGAATTTTATTTCGTGTTTCATCCTGATTGGCTTGCTCAAGTCCTTCCTACATCATCGTTGATCGGGAGGCACGACATCATGTGAATTGCTGCATTAAAATAAGTTTAAGTGTTACTGTAAATGACTGTAAAAAGTCCTTCCTATATCATCAATGTCGTCTGGGTAATCGTGATGAAAAATTACATTTATTCAGTATTTAAATACCTGTGCGCGAGTGTTTTGGTGTGCTAATTAGAAAGACCTTCCCATAGCATCGTTGCTCGGAAGGCTCGCCGACGGGTTTGTTATGAAAGTCCTCCCCATAGCATCGTAGCTCGGGAGGCATCGAAAAGCCAATACCTTATCCTACTAACCCAAAAAAAAAAATAATCACGTGATGCTTGAAGGAGATGCTGTGGATTCAACGGTCTCAAGCGGTATCAACAAGTATATAGCGAAAACTATGTGCTTGATGAGTCTGCAACTTCAACTATCGGACTAACATTTCTCCCTTTTGTTGAACTGCAGGCTTCTTGGGAGGGCGCCGGTATTGACTAATAAAGTCGGGGTCGTCAGGGGTTAAACAGTGAACGGATGGTTGGCTCCCACTGATCATTTTTGATTCATTGTTTAACTTCAGCTGATCTGTCAATAACGGAGTAGCAGCTCATTGGCAGTCAACCATGCTCATGCTCATGCTCAAGGTTTAGTGACAAAAAGTTAAATAAAAAATCACCAATTTTTTTAACCGTGTACCATTTTTTTCCAGTGTAGTCCGTATCCATACCTACAACTTTGCCCAAGACACCAAATAAATCAAAAAAATCCTTCAAAAGATACAAATTTTAGAATTTTCATCTATAATTTTTGTATGGAAAATTATATGGACAAACTAATGATGCAAAATGGCTTCTTTGGGCATACCGAAAGCACCATAAAAGTTTCAGCCGGATGAAAAAATACCAAAATCAATATTAAAAATGAAGATCGATTTCGTTGAGAACTGCTCAAAAGAACTTTAAAGATTATTTTTATAAAAAGCCTAATTTTAAAGATTTAGTTTTTGAATGTTTGATTTTGGGTTCTGACAATTTGCTGATTGGACCTCTGGTTGCTGAGATACATCGGCTTAACCCTTTCAGGTCGGAATTCAAAAAAAATATAGTTAATGATGGGAAAATGATTTTTTTGACCATATGAAAATTATAGGCTTGTTTTGGAAATTTTATTTTTGGGTCATATATGACCCATCAGGCCTGAATGAATAAAAAAACAACGCTCCAATTTCTAATGCCGAAGTCTCAAATAGAACATTTGTAAAATTTTCCGATCTTTTCGAACACAATTTTTTTTTGAGTCCAGACAAACATTTCTAAAAAGCGTTATTTTGAATGTTTGTCCCTTTTTGAAATGTTAGCCAACACTGCTTCGACCAAATCGGCTTAAAGTTTTGGTGAAGACTCATTAATCCGGTTCCGATTACATGACGAGGGTTGATTTTCAAAAAAAAAAATGTTTTAAACAATATTTTTATCTATGTTTCTTGCGTATAAAAATTGTCAGTTTTTTTTTTTGTATTTTTTTCAAACAAAATTTAAAAATCGGACACGTTATACACACGGGATATGTCTCGAGAGTCATCACTCCAAATTTCAGCCTATTTGGTCTGAAGATGTCGTGGCACCTGAAAATCAATCCGGTAATTCGAGTAAAACGCTCAGAAACATTGACAGTTCGCTTTGCGCATGGCAAATTTTTTAGCTTGATTCGTTTCTTATAAGAGTGATTGAAAATATTTTTTAGTGGATTTAATAAATCTTCTGTTGCATGAAATTTTTAAATTATTTACATTTTTATTGAATAGTTGAATTCAAATACGGTAGATCACAATAAAATTTTCTCATTCTAAAATTAGACCACCTTCCTCCTTTGTGACCATCGGAAATCATTAACCGGAAACAAAAAAAAAACCCAAAGACGCATAAATTAATCGCTCTACCGATGCCATTAAACTTTATTACGATAGTAAACAAGAGCATAAGAGGGGTGGCGCTGCCTGCTGCTGCAATTACCACTCACTCTCGGCGCACGAGGCCAATACGATGTGGCTCTGCTCATTATGCTTGCTAGCATAGAATGTTTGGTTTGCTTGTGCGTTTCAACTGCCTGAGTGTGTTTGTGTGCGCGACCGAAAACTAGAGCAATTAAATCATAATCGCCACCGTTTTACGACCTTCTTTTTTTCGGCTCCTACTACCCTACTCTACACTGGTTGGCTCCTATAGTTAGTGTGTCTCTCCTCTGTTAAATAGCTTCTCGGTAGTGTTTGAGTGCGAAAATTAATCACCTTTCGGGCCATTACGCCACCGCAGCAGCAGGTCCCAACGGAACCATGAACGCACTTCTAAACAAGATCCATTAGCATATGGGTGGAAAGAACACAAAGTTTTCGGTTTGTGTGACAAAGTCGACCCAAGACTTTTGGGCTGACCTGTCATAATGTGACGCTCTTTTGAAAATCATCAGTTTGTTAAGGTTGGGCTCACTTAAGGGGAAAGTTACGGAACGAGTTGTAAATCAATTGGCGCAGACTGTTGTGACCCTTTTTTGCAACAATTTTCAAAGAAATCATTACACGATTACTAGTAGGTCTGGTACCCCTCGTTGGTTGGACTTTACAAGTTCAGACTAGACCAGTGGACCCATTTGGTGACTAATGGTGGTCACTTGAAAGGGGAAAATTTAATGGAAGGTGGGATTACCAGCCATTTAGAATGTTGTAGAGTGTGGGTTGTGCATGATGTGTGGAGAAAGTGGCAGAAGATGTGTCATTTGGCAATGGATGGACAAGTTGTAATTGCTTTGGCTCAGAGGAAAGAACAGGTTGAGGCCATTCATGGAAGAGTTTAAAGTTAGAGCTACCTGTAAATGATTTATTGCCAAAGTTTCGTTTAATCAATTATGCAATACAAGCTTAGCAAGTATGTTTCATGTGGAGGATGAATTATATAATTTACTTTATCTTACCCTGGATCATTTCAGTCTTGCTTTCGAGCTAATCACAAAAAAAGATTGTTTTAATTTGATGCTCCTCAACATTGGGCAATGTCATCTCCTCAAATACCTCTGAGTAAACACGGTCAGTTAAGTTCTGACACGGCACTCAATCACCATTTTTCACTGCAAACATTCCCATTAACAGTTTGTCAGGCCCACCGTGTCTGTGCACTACTGGGTGCCACCGCCACCACCTTCACCACCGATTTATGAATTATTCAAACAAGAATTTAGAACACACGAACACCCGGCTCGAATGAATATTTGATTTAATTAAAAAACATTTGTTGAACATGAATGAATTGTTTCCGCTGCCCGCTTTAGACTCATTCAATCTAGGAACAAAAATGCCATAAATTCTCCTTCTCTCACTCTGCTTTCTCAATTATTTCCACTCAGCGTCCACTCGGGTGCATGTTTTGGGAAAAGAATTAATTACCAGCTTTCGATCATCGTGTACATACCATCGAACCTGCAGTGGTGTCTTGTCATCAAAATAGAAATCGATGCACGGCACATTCTACCTGCCCGTAGATAAACCAGAGATAAAACAAACAGATTGATGACCTGACCTACCGAAAATAAGCCCACGGAACCCGCACAGCGCAACCGGTCGCAACCGTGGTTGACCAAACGTCGAATAAATGTCAGAATTTTTAAATTATTAACCCCGCACCGAAAGCTGTGGAAGCCGAGTGTCCGGCAGCGTAGTTTGCTTCAGCGCACATGCACTCTGGAAGGTGATTTTTTATGTGAAGTCACAATTCGGCAGTGTTGCTAGCTGCTAGAGCGTCCAATTTCCCGGGGTTACAAAATTCCCGGGAAACGGGAAATTTTCAGCAAATTTCCCGGGAAATCCCGGGAATTCCCGGGAAATTCTAAATTAATCGAAAATTGTTCTGATCCTGGTTTTGGTCAATATTTTGCAACAAAACAGTATTAAATAGCAATTTTAATGGTCAGAGTAAGTGTAAGGTTCACTTAATGCCTTGGCTGCTTGTAAAAAAAACATACAACGTCAGGAAAATTTATAAATTTTCTAAATTCGTTCGCTCAAAATATAATGTTTAGTATTTTGTATTGATAAGAAATAGCCAGGTATATGTTTTCCATGGCAAATATTTTATTCAGAACAAATCTTACTGGATTAATCTCATGAATAAATATATAAGCATTGAATTTACCTTAAAAATCTGCTATTCACTCGAAATACCATTTTTATGTAATTACAACTTCCAGTTTTCAAAAGTTTGGAACGAGTATTTGAAATATGTTTACATTTTTTGAAGTAGTTTTTTAATGATATTTTTAATGATTCGGCCTAATAAAAGACTTCGGTAAAAAGAATTTTCATAGAAAAAAACGTTGTTTAGTAGTTTCAGATTTAAACTTTACGCCCTTGGTACGCTAAAAAAAATGAGTTCGCGTAAACGTGAACAGAGCTCATGCCAACGGGAACCAGGAAGAAAACTATTCAACTTTTATAGTGCATTGCACCATGAAAGTGAACAGTTTTCTTCTTGGTTCCCGTTGGCATGAGCTCTGTTTACGTTTACGCGAACTAATTTTTTTGAGTGTAGCTCAAGTGCTCTATAAATTTTTAACTTTTGACTGTAATTTCTCGAATACTTTTGAACAAATTAACCTAATAATTTGGTAATGGGAAACAAAACAAAAAAAAATCAATTTTGATCTTGGCGGGAAGAGTTACCTTATTTTCAAATGATATAACAAGAATTTTTGCTTAAAAAGCTTACCAAAATTTTAATAGTTTATTTTTAATATCGTAAGTTTATTCATAATATCGTACAAGATCTATACCTAGTTGTGAATGCTTCAGAAATTATTATCATCTGAAATAAATCTTAACATAAAATTTCTAGACGAACTGATAAGTTCAATAAGAACAGTAAATTGAATTTATTAAAATAAGTTTTTGTATTTTGATTTTTTTTTGAAAGTTTAAAAAATGTACCAGAAAGTTGAGAAAATGTATACTTCAGCTTGAATTTCGGGAATTCCCGGGAAATTTACAAATTTCCCGGGAAACGGGAGATATTTTATTTCGGGAAATCCCGGGAATTCCCGGGAAATTTTTTCCCGGGACGGGAAATTGGACGCTCTACTAGCTGCGGACCGTGTATTGCCTAAAATTGAGATGGAGGCAACATAAATTGCATAATCTGTTGAGTTCAGTTACAGAACAAATTCAATTTCTGAAGCGAAATCAATTTGCGTTGCCTTTAAAGAATGTTTCTAATATTTATTGTGTACACCCAAAGTGAAAGTCCGAGGGGATAGTCCTCCCGAAAAGAAACGTGAGGAAAGTGCTATTTTGCGAGAGTATAGACCTCTCGCGTGTTCATTCGTTCATTAAAACAGTTCATCCTATTGAGTGGCTTATATGGACAAATGCTCGCTACTTAGTCGCCGAACCATGAAGGCCCATACGGCAAAGGCATGCTTCAATACGCCGAATGTCTTGGGTTCGAGTCTCAGCAAAGGCACAGCACTTTTTTTATGGATAAACTTTTTTGGGAAATGAACCCATGAGTAAAGTACTCTCGGTAATTTCGGGTTTTATCCTCTCCGTCCGCACACAGTACCATTTTACTACCGAACCGTGCTCTTTATCCTCTCGTATGCCGATGCCCAGTTCTGGGTGTACACTGGGACTTTGTTTCAAAACCTCGCTCCACAAGCTAAATATTGTTCCTTGAGCTATTTTAGGACTCTGGGCCAAATATGAACAAAATCGGTCATCATTTACCCATTGATACTCGGAGGTGAAGTTTGTATGGGAAAAATCGAAAAAATATATGTGAGATTGAAAATTTAATGCTCTACTGTTCGGACTTCTGAACAACTGAGTTTTTAAAGCAGCTTTTTTGTATTAGCAGCTTAAAACTAGAAAAAATCATTTTATTTAGTATCATGGCAAATTGGGCGAATAAACTATCTTATATGAGCAGTTTTCCTTAAGTACTGATGCAACTCTCTGTTGGTGCTATTGTTGCTGGCGGGCACAGTATTTAACTAATAATTAAAGTTTTCGCATTAGTTTTAGAATCTAAAGTTCTTCAAATCAAGTGAACTTAACTTACAGGCTACGATCGATCGATATTCAATTAGGTAACAAATTTGCCTTCGGGTAATATTCCACGTGGGGTATAATTAAACGCTAATTAAGAAATAGAAATAAGTAAGTTTCTTCCTTGTCGGCTAAAAATGCGGTGATGAAATATAAAATATGAAAAAAATGTAGTCCATGATTTGGTTATCCGTAGATCTCAAGAAACCTTCGGATAATCAAACTTTGAGTAATCGAGTCTGGACCGCAGTTTGTATAACAAAATGGAGTTATTTTTGATAATAACTTTTGGAATTATCTTAACTTTTTTGCGCATTTGTTATGCAAGACTACTTTATAACATCAAATTTATCAAGTTGGAGATTTGATTGAGCCAAACGGCTAAAGGTAGACCTCCCCTGAATGTAGGCAATCCAGCTGACCCTGGCGTGGCAGTTATATATTTTCATGTTGCTCACTGCTCGCAGGTTTCGCTCCCAGTTTCCCGCCGCCAAAATTTATGTTGTTTTAATATGTTTTATGTTCACGAGCTTGGACTGGCCGCGAGCGGAAGTGGCGGCCGAGGATGGCACTTCTTCCTCGCGCGTCCGGCTGTCATTTAGGCACTTGAGGCCGCGCGTGTTGTTGCGTATTTTTTTTGTTACTTTTTTTTTTCTTTCTTGAAGCCCAACGAACCATATGAGTCGGTCCAGAAGTCGAAGCAGTCCAGTTCAGGGAAGGTAATTTGACCTCGGTTCGGTGAGTTTTATTGCCGAGGCCTCATAAAGAGTCGTAAAACGTTTTTGGCTACATGACGAAAAGCGAAATTGCTGCCTAAAACAGCAGCAGCCGCCGCAGCGGAGAATTGGGAAAAATATTTTCAAAACAAGGAAAATGATTTCGTTTTGTTTTGCCAGGACCCATGCCGGCAGCTGGGATGGATGGACGGACGGAGCTAAGGACCGGAGAGGACACGTTTATCTGCGCGAACAGCGGGATATTTGCTTCGGCGAAAATGCCGACACGGTTAGCGCTCCCGAAGGAGGAGGAGGAGGAGTAGAAGGTTGACTTTTCAGGGCATTTATTTATGAGTTGCTGGGTTACTGCATCCTGGAGAATATGAAGTTTTATTTAATAAATTGCATTCTATGAAGGTAACCTTCTAACAATTTTCATGTGAAAACTTAAATTATAAAAAAAACTGAACTTGTTGAAAACTAATTCAGGGTTGTCAAACTTAGAAATAATATTTTTTTATCGATTTTGGCAGAAGTAGAATTTTCTGAGTTAATGAATCAATTTTATCATAATTTTACTACAAACAAAGGTTATCTAATATGTTTGAATTTCCTTCATGCAAAACTGTACAGAAATTTTAGGCGCCTCTTTCCCCAGCAAATTCCTTTTTCGGGAAACGATTGTTAAAAAATAAAAAGAAGTACACCCAACTGGCAGTCGCATGATTGTGATGCATGGCGGCATGAAAGTATATCAGAATCTGCATGAAATCTGTCCTCATGCATTTTTTGCGATATAGGAGTATGACATTTTTGCCCGTTACCGACAATTGTCGACATTACCGACGGATTGTTGGTTGTATTTCACAAAAAAAAAACCTTCACAGAACGAGGATTGAACTACTAACTTCTTGGTTATTGGTCCGACACGCTACCACTGCGCCATGGACGCTTGATGATAAGTGAGTGAAAGAGCACCAACACATGCTTCTCTTTGGAGTGTTGCTCGAGGACGGGCCAGCGTTATATGTGTTGGTGAGAAATGCAGATCGCTGAAATGTTTACACGCGGGCAAAAATAATCTAGGGGCTTGCTGCAAAAAATGTTATAAAATATGACATTTTTTGCAGCAAATCCACTGTTGCAGATTTTGAGATATATCATTCCTTTGGGTGTAGAGTTTCAAAAAAAAATTAATGGTTAGAACGGTAATTGGCTAAGCTGAACACCTTTATTTTATATTTTCTCGTAATGTACACTATCTTAATTTTTTCACTTTATTTTTGTAAACACATAAAATTGATTCTACACCCAAACGGCGGTCGCATGATTGTGATGCATGGCGGCATGAAAGTATACCAGAATATGCATGAAATCTATCCTCATGCATTTTTTTTGCGATATAGGGGTATGACATTTTTGCTTTGATTGTATTGCAGAAAAAAAAATCTTAACAGATCGAGAATTGTTGAACCATCAACTTTTAAGTTGTTGATCCGACACGCTACCACCGCGCCATGGACGCTTGTTAAATTGTGAGTGACAGAGCACCAACATATTCTTCTCTCTGGAGTGTTGCTCGCGGACGCGCCAGCATTGTATGTGTTGGTGAGAACTGCAGATAGCTGACATGTTTACACGCGGGCAAAAATGAGCTGTGAGCTTGCTGCAAAAACTGTTATAAAATGTAACATTTTCTGCAGCAACTTCACTGTTGCAGATTTTGATATATTATTTTTCCTTTGAGTGTATGACAGAGTTTCAAAATACAAATTGTATTTAATTTTTTCCCACATTATCAGAAAGATTAATACTTTTTTGTACACAAGAATTTTAATTAAATTATTTAAAAAAAACTCCAGCAAATTTACCTTAAATTCACCGTAATGATCTGATAAAGTAATAAAACATAAGTTCTATTTTATTTTTGAATATTTCAGCAGTTTCAAAAGTTTAATTTAAAAACAAATCTTGCCATGGAGTCAAATTCACGGATTTGCTGTTAAAAAGCAAAATTCTATTACAGAGAAATATTCCAAAAATATCGAATAACAAAAAACAACACGCGGTTTTTAATGTTCATGGTCTTTAAACTATAATCTCTAAATAATATAGCTAATTACATAAAACCTCTCGACTTTTCTCTAGCACACGACACCAAAATCACGAAAAAAGTGCATCGCCGCATCATTTCGATGATTCGAATCCCGGTTATTTTCAACCGCGTTGGTCCTTTGATGTTTTACGACCGCCCTGCAGTCAACAACTCATCATGTGTCGCCTTCATCGCTTGAACCCCGTTGCAGCCGTTCTTATCACTCAAGAATTGACATCTTGCTGCACTTGAGCTCGATATGCTGGCTGGCGCCAGCTAGCGATTCACTTTCTTTCATTTCACCCTCCATAAGTTACGATACATCTTCTCATCACTGCTAAGTTGTGCAGAGTTTGTTTTGGAAGGCAGTGATGGAGAAAGGTTTGTGTGTTTTTAATTGAGTTTGATTCAAAAAATTAAAAATACAAATACAAATTTTCTGGACTTAAAATTTTATTGTTTTCATTAAGGTTAAATTAATGTCGGAATCATTTTTATGTTTTTGACTTTTGACAACTCTGTCAAAACTCACTCACATCCCTTCTCACAAGAGGTCCAAGACGACGTCCACTTAGAACTTTGAAGGACGCAACAACCCTTCAAGCATCGACTGAATCCTAGTGCAAGCGTGTAAATAACTCTGTCATCGAACCCGGCCTCTTCTTAATACCCTGTTTGGCTTATGAGCCTCAAAGTCGGCGAACTTCTCAGCACGGAGAGCGCAGCACAAATTTACGACGGTCCATTAATCTCAGCGACTCACGTGGGTTTGAGGACACGTGGTTACCCGCAGCTTCACGTTCAGCGATCCTCCTCCTTCTTCTTGAAGCATGCTCCAAAGTTCGAAGCGGATAACTTATCGGAGGAAAGGGCAACCCTCGTCCCCATTCCGGCCATTGTCCGGTGCGTCGATTTCACTTGGAAAGGGTCCTTCGTCACCCAAGTTTAGAGTCGGCTTCGAGGATTTCCACCGAAAGGACAAGGGGCATTTTATAACGGCTATAAATTAGGATGTTTGTTTAAAATTACTGTTTCTCGCAGCAGCAGCAGCAGCAGCAGCAGCGTGTCCTCCGCCTCGGAACGGGTCAACGAAAACAACGGGACGAACTAAGGTGGAAAACGAAGGTAGATGCGGAAGAGTCGTTGGCGTGGTATCGACAGGGTGGAGACTTGGTTGTATTTAAATAATATGTAACTTTCCAACAACATGTTAGCTAAATCGTGAAACTTCACATGTTCATATTTGGCAAAAAATTCCGATTGCAAGAAGAACAATCTAACAATGAGCCGTCACCCTTTCTCAAAACATGTTGTCCTCCTAGGCAAAACTTCCCCTAAGGGGACACTTAACCCAAGAGGCGGTTTGGCCACCGGTCTTCAACCGAGGGCCCATTCCAACGCGTCGTCATCGTCTTCTGAGATGCAAACACGCAGCAGAAGACAGCAGTAGTTGCGGACATCGAAAAAGGTTCAAACATACCTACTACTACTACCGCTTTTTTACGATTTCTCCAGGAAGGCTTTTGTCCGGTGCCGAAACCGGGCCTGCCTGGAAGATCTCCTTCCGGTTTTATGACCATCGCGCCGGTTCGCTGTTGGCCGGAGAAGAAAATTTTTCGGAAGCTTCAGCAATATTTTTTACCGCCCGACGAAAGATCGTAAAGTGCTTACCTAATTTTCGAGGAAGGGAGCTCAACGCAAAGGACGACTCGACAACAACGAGTGAAAATTTTACAACGATGGCCGCGGTTTGTACGCAGCCGTACCTGGTCTTGATTATCAAAGTGTACGAAAGAGTACAAAAAAAGTTGCTTGTAAAAAGGTTAGAAGATGCTACAGCAAATTTGCGGCGAGGTTAGCGTTTGACCCTTAATTTTTTTCAACAACGCATACACTCTCACACATTCTTGCCAAATAATGACCCATCTTGCGGCAATTGCTGTGTGGCTGTCGCTATATGAGCTATAAAATTCGCAGATGTTACCCTTGGCCGCAGTAAGAGCAGTTAAGGTCTATGAAAACAATCGTCTTTTTGAGTGTCTATGTGGGTGTAAAATAGGTACACTTTATGGAGTAGAGTTTATCTCAATGATTTGGGATCTTTTCGACGTTTCAAATGATGGTAATTTTTTTAAGGAAATTGTGACAGATTTTGTGTCAAAAAAAAGAAAAAGTGAAAAAGGTGTAATATTCACCCAAGCCAATTTTTACCCTTCCAAAATTCAACTTTTTTTCTGCGTGATGTAAAATAATTGTTTCTCAAACATGCGTCAAATTATAACTGCAAATATATGCTCGTTTCCATGAAAAATGCTCTGATGGCGCCATCCACACATGACGTAGCTTATTGGGAAATTTTCCACCCTCCCTTCCCTACGTAAGGGTTTGCTCAAAAATGAATCCCGAAAATCTTTGAACGTAATATTTGAACAACTCTTTACATTGAGTCACTGTTCTCTAGAAAGTATTTTTTTAATAACGCATGGCAAGTAATTTCAATTTTTTTGGCTCTCCTCTGGCTCTTGATTTTGGCCAGAGGAAAGGGACATAAACATTGAAAAATATTTACAACGGCCTTAATTACAAATTGCAAAAAAATATACCACTCAAATAAAAAAAAAATTCGAGATGATTTTTTTTCTGTTTGAGTACTAAAGACACGAAATCCTGATTACAAGGACTATTGAATCGTGTTAAATTGAGGGGACATAAAATGCCATCTTTTGAGCTTTGGCTTAGAGTGATGAAAATTGGTTTGCCCAAGTTCAGAGTTTTTGGAAAAATAGTGATTTGTGGAATAAAATTAAATCTTGCTTTAAATTCTTTTTTTAAGTCGTCATTGTAAGATTAAATTTGCAATAGAAAAGGATTTAACCGTTTTTTTGTTCACACTCGCTACAAAATCGGTCTTTATATTAATTTTAATTTTTGTATTTTTTAATCCAGCTGAAACTTTTTAATTGCCTTCGGTATGCCCAGTGGGAAATTGGACGAGCTTTCCGGTAAAATTATTTACGAGACTGAAAAACCAAGTCTGTCATATAAAAATTCCCAAAAACCACCAAAAAACCCGTTTTTTTCAACATTTTGTTTTCAAAACCTCTGTATCTTCCCAAGGATAAGACATAGGACAATGGTCAATATAAAGATTTTTATGTAAAATTGTCTGGGGCATCGATTGCCACTACCGGTTTTTAAAAATTTTGACGTTTAGACCACTTTTCAAAAAAAACTCTATGAATAAATGATTTTTGTATTTTTTTAGGAGTGATAAACCATCCAGCATTTTTCGTCAGTCTTTTGGTAACATTTTAGGCTATTCCTTCAGAAATTTTGAACGAAAAAAATCGTAACATCACCTATAAATTTAAGTTTTAGACTTGAAAATCTAAAAATCTCATAGATGTGGCGTGTATTTTTGTTTCAGTGTATTTTTTTCAGAAAGCCCGTCCAATTTACTACAAGTTTGTCTTTGACCACTTTTCGATACGACGCAACGGCTTCTAGATACAGTAATTTTTAAATTACAAAATACAAAAATATTTAAATACCTTACGCCATTCTCAAATGTTGTTTTCGAGTACTATTGGCTCCATTAACACAAAAATGGCTTATATAGGCCTAGGATAACATGTCTACAAAGTTTCATTGAAATCGGAGAGAGTCGGGTACAAAAGTACCAGAAAAATTCCCGATTTGAGCTGGAATTGCTCCATTTTGCTTTTTGAAACTTTGTTGATACGACAATTAGTGAGATATTGCCATGCAAAGATTAAAAATCAGGAAAACTGATGTTTACTAAGTCTTACCCAAACAACCCACAATTTTTTAATGTCGATATCTCAGCAACTAATGGTCGGATTGGCAATGTCAAAATATGAAACATTCGTGAAATTTTCCGATCTTTTCAAAAACAATATTTTCATTTTTTTTAATCAAGACTAACCTTTCAAGATGGCGTAATTTTGAATGTTTGGCCCTTTTGAAATCAACATAGAAATCAGCTTCTGCAAATATTTTGGATAAAAGTTTGTTTAACACGGGTCAAGATCGTGAGGCGATTGATTATTTTGTGACTGAAGACGATCGTTATTTTTCAAATACAATAAAAATTATCAGATTCATAACTCTAATGTCATAAAATCAATTTCCGAAATGAAAAGTATCTAAGTACAAAATATGTTTGAGGCTCATTCCAGAAAAAAAGGTGCGTACTTTTTGATCACAATGAAATATATATCTTTTTGGTTTTTGTACAGTTTTGTACTTTAATAAAATTTGAACGTTTTATAGCTTATTTCCAGAAATTTTTAATCACATCTAAACTATAGATTTTTAGATAGATATTTCAACAAAATGTTTGTTGGGATTAAAGCATGGAAGAACCATTTCTTTAAAAATAACAAAAAATAGAATTGTTCTCAAAAAAGAATGAGCTGAATTTTCAAGAATAATAAAATTATTTTAAAGATGTGTCAAACGGCCACATTACATGATTTTTCAAAATGGGTCCGCGGGCCACAAAAATTCACCTCGAGGGCAACGTTTGGCCCGCGGGCCATACTTTGGTCACCCCGTTCTATACGCTGGTGTTAACAAGTTCAAACTTTATTTTTTTAGATTTAGTAACTTTTATTGTCATTCATGTTTTTAATTTAAGTTTGAAATCAGATAAGAAAAATCTTGTTTGTTCAAGAAGTTACAGCAAGAATGATGTATACAAGCACACAAATGAAATAAAACATTTTTATTTTTGCAATGAGAGCAACTCTCTACAAAATCGGCCGATTTCGACCATTTTTATTTTTTGTGTTTTTTTTATTTGACTCAAACTTTGTGGGGGCCTTCCCTATGACCAAATAAGCTATTTTGCGTCATTGGTTCACCCATAAAAGTCTCCATACAATTTTGGCTGCTGTCCATAAAAAAATGGTATGTAAATATTCAAACAGCTGTAACTTTTTAGTGAATTTTCTGA
Source organism: Culex quinquefasciatus (assembly GCF_015732765.1). Taxonomy (NCBI): domain Eukaryota; kingdom Metazoa; phylum Arthropoda; class Insecta; order Diptera; family Culicidae; genus Culex; species Culex quinquefasciatus. The sequence goes on along the minus strand of NC_051862.1, from coordinate 79,418,415 downwards.
TCAATTTGGTGTCTTCGGCAAAGTTGTAGGTATTGTTGAGGACTTTTGAGAAAAAAATAGGTACACGGAAAAAAAAATTGCAGATTTTTTAATCAACTCTTTTTTTACTAAATCTCAATTTCCCAAAATACGTATTTTTTTGATTTTCGAGATTTTTTGATAGATTTTAGGGGACAAAAATCCGCAACTTTTGATCCATAGAGAAACATGGTCAAAAAATCTGCCGCCGAGTTATGAATTTTTGAAAAAATAGTGATTTTTGGAAAAAATTGAAGCGTCATGCAAAAACAAGTTTAACATTACTTTTTGATGCAAAATTGAATTTGCAATCGAAAAGTACTTAACAGATTTTTTGATAAAGGGCTCCGTTTTCAAGATATACCCATCGAAAGTTTGATTTTAGCGAAATATTTGCAGTTTTTCAAGTTTTAAAAATAGTGACCATGTGTGACCATTTCTAAAATTTTCTTTTTTGAAAAATTCAGAAAATTTGCTATAAAATTGTCTAAGAGACATTGAAGATTGGACCTCGGGTTGCTGAGATAGAGCCGCTTTAAGAAAAAGAAACACGAAAATTGAAGTTTTCCAAATGTCACCAAAACAACCCACCTTTTTCTAATGACGATATCTCAGCAATTAATGGTCCGATTTTCAATGTTAGTATTTGAAACATTCGTGAAATTTCCCGATCTTGTTAAAAAAATATTTAGAAACTTTTAAAATCAAGACTAGCATTTGAAATGGGCGTAATATTCAATGTTTGGCCCTTATAAAATGTTAGCCTTGATTTTAAAAATTTTCAAAATATTTTTTCGAAAAGATTGGAAAATTTCACGAATGTTTAACATTGAAAATCGGAACATAAGTTGCTGAGATATCGTCATTAGGAAATGGTGGGCTGTTTGGGTGAGACTTAGATAACTTCAATTTTCGTGTTTCTTTTGCCTTCCTCACTGAGGTAAGGCTATAATCCTGCTCTAAAAATGAACTTCGTATAAAAACGTCGTAGACCCACCTTCATGTATACATATCGACTCAGAATCGAAAACTGAACAAATGTCTGTGTGTATGTGTGTGTGTATGTGTGTGTGTATGTATGTATGTGACCAACAAACTAGCTCATGTTTCTCGGCACTGGCTGAACCGATTTGACCCGAACTTGTTGCATTCGACTTGGTTTAGGGTCCCATAGATCGAGTTTTATACAGATTGAAGTTTCGATAAGTAGTTCAAAAGATATGTATAAAAATGTGTTTTCACATATATTTGGATCTCACTTAACTGTATGTAAACTATGTCCGGGTCCATCATCCGACCCATCGTTGGTTAGGTTATCAAAAGACCTTTCCAACGAGTCCAAAACATTGAAGATCTGGCAACCCTGTCTCGAGATATGGCCACTTAAGTGATATTGATGTACTTTTTTGAAGCCGGATCTCACTTAAATGTATGTAAACTATGTCCGGATCCATCATCCGACCCAACGTTGGTTAGGTTATCAAAAGACCTTTTCAACGAGTCCAAAACATTGAAGATCTGGCAACCCTGTCTCGAGATATGGCCACTTAAGTGATATTGATGTACTTTTTTGAAGCCGGATCTCACTTAAATGTATGTAAACTATATCCGGATCCATCATCCGACCCATCGTTGGTTAGGTTATCAAAAGACCTTTCCAATGAGTCCAAAACATTGAAGATCTGGCAACCCTGTCTTGAGATATGGTTACTTAAGTGATATTGATGTACTTTTTGGAAGCCGGATATAAAAAATAGATGAAACTTGTGTACAGCCATTATTGTGAGGAAGGCTCCAACCACATAGGTGGATTAAGTTAGTTTTTCTTTAAGCCGCTGTATCTCAGCAACAGGGGTGTGCTTATGGGTAGATTTGAGTAGATGACATCTACTTAGCTGTTTGCTTAAATTTATTTATTTTTTAAGGAAAAATATTCAAGTTAAACGATATTTTTGAACATAAAAGGGATTGCACCAAGTTTCACCAATTTCTTGGCTCAATTTTGAAGCGCCCTTTTCTTTTTTTCAAGTCATATGCACTCTTTCTGTAAAGTCAACCAAACATTTCAATGTTCCAAGGTAGTGCTGTCGCAGTCAGTCGCAAAGTCGCCAAGTCGAGGAGCGATATTTTTTAAATTAAGTTTGTCTGAAGGCGCCCCTAGGATTTAAAAAATTGTATTAAAATTCTCAATATGAAAATTTGACTGGAGGCGCCCCTACGACTTAAAAAATTGTATTGAAATTCTCGATATGAAAATTTGACTGGAGGCGCCCTTATGGCTGAAAAAAATTGAATAGGGGTGTGCTTATGGGTAGATTTGAGTAGATGACATCTACTTAGCTGTTTGCTTAAATTTATTTATTTTTTAAGGAAAAATATTCAAGTTAAACGATATTTTTGACCATAAAAGGGATTGCACCAAGTTTCACCAATTTCTTGGCTCAATTTTGAAGCGCCCTTTTCTTTTTTTCAAGTCATATGCACTCTTTCTGTAAAGTCAACCAAACATTTCAATGTTCCAAGGTAGTGCTGTCGCAGTCAGTCGCAAAGTCGCTAAGTCGATGCGCGATCGCTGCGGGATGGTTTGTTGTTTGTTTTATTTAAATTTAGCTTTGTCACTCTTGCGATGCATAAGTTTCTTTTTGTGGTTTGGTTGTTTTTTTTTATTTGACTAAATGATTTTTGGTTGTTGTGCGCACGCAACTATATGTTTCCCCAAGAGCGAGAGAAGCCGACTTGCTCACCAAAATGTATCAAATTTAGACCAATGATTTCAAATGACTTTCTCAGATTGAAGGAGTAAGCCTACCCTTCAGGTGAATCGATACTCCGAATTGGTAAAAATGTTGGAGCTCGTTTTAAAAGCACAATCGCATTGATTTATTTTTATTTGTTTGGAAGTGCGCAAAATCTAATTCGTCATTCATTTGCGTAATGCGTTTTATATTTTGGCACGATCATCAATGTTTATGAGAACATTATCATCTTTCATATTGTAAATACGTGCTATTCATCCTTTAATTCTGTGCTTACAGTATTTAACGGTGTAGCATTCTTGAACAACCACTTCGCAGCAACAGCCTCACAGGGCATGCAAACCTTATGCATCGCTTTGTCAACATGTTTCCAACAGATGACTTGTGTAGGCTGACTTACTCTTTGTATCCTCTAACAGAGGATGATTTTTGACGGGTAGAGTTTTTCGGAACATTTACCCCGAAGCTTTGAAAAAAAGAATACTTTTGAAATCAGTACCATTAATATTAATTATTTTATTGCTGATTTATTTTTTGATGAAAGAGATCTTCGCTTCTGGTTAAGGTTTTTTTCGAAGTGATAGGGACTCAAAATAAATCGCTCTATGTGGCAACTTTATTCTAGTAGAGGACTTTACTAAATGATTTCGTTTACTTTATAGATCGAGAACTGATATGGGAAATGAAACATAGTTTGATTTTAATTAAGTCATACAGTGTACAATGTACACGGTGTGATTATTTAGAGTTCTCCTAGATAAATAAGGTTGGTCTGATATTTTGCACCTTGTAAGAAAGTCTATTTCCCGAAATTTTGAGGGGTAAATTGAAATATAATATTAAGCCCCAAGTGCAACTTCTTCTAAGAATCTCAGAATTTTATAACGATCTTATCAGATTTTTCTTTGGAAAGTCACTGAAAATTGATTGAAACAATATGCTTATTATATTTTTTAAGCACTTTGGCTACTGAATCGTAAAAAAGATATACGTCGCATCTCGCGGCGTCCGAGACACCATTTGATTATGCCGGGATCGATTTTTCGAAAAATGCCAAACTTTTAAGGTTTTTACCGAGCTCCGGGTGCCCCAAAATCAATGTTATATATACCAAAAGATGTGCAAGAATCGGGCCTACACGCCAGTGATGTTGAAAATAAGCGCTTCAGTGGCCAAAGTGCCTTAAAAATTACATTTTGAAAAAAATCTTTTACGGGTTAAATCCCATTTAAAATTCAAATGCAAAGCACCAGCTCCTGTTACATCCAATCAAGCTCATATTTGGAATTTGAGCTCAGTATGACCACCGGAACAAACCTCTGAATGTCCGCCAAAATGTAATTTTTGTTACATCCTAATACATATACATAATCTATGCAAATTGCACATATTCTTCTAAATTATCTAATTTGATTCCACTTTGTATAATCTAGACTTTATCAATTAGATCTCTAAGAACAATTTTCGGAGCAAGTTCTCATAATAAAATATCAGTATTTGTTCGTTACTAGCTGAGATATGCGAATTTCGCTTAGTTACACAATAGGAAGCGTTAACTGAGACATTTTGAATGCTCATATTTATTTTTAAAGAAATTAAATAAAATTTTGATATCAATTTTTGTCTCAATAAAGCAATGCCGTTAAAAGTAACGATAATTGCACATAATATAGTTTCATAATTTTCTTAACTTTTTGGCACATTTTTTAAATTTTCAAAAAAATAGTAATGAAAAACTTAATTTTATTTTATTCATTTCGATTTATTGTTCTTATAACCATTCAGTTCGCCTGAAAATTTCATATCAAAGTATAAATATTTCAAAAAATATTAGTTTCTGAAGCTTTCACAACTGGGATCTTGTTTATTCGTTGAGCAACAAAAATTACGATATTATGAAATGAAAATTAACTATTATAATTCTGGTTAGCTTTTTAAACAAAAATTGTTGTTATATCCTTTGAAACTTAGGTATCCTGTTCTGCCAAGATCAAATTATGTTTTTTTACGGTTTTGTTTACCATGGCCAAATTGGATGAAAATTGAAAAAAATATCAATTGATGTCTCAGAGAGGGTCATTCCAAATAAAAAAAAATTGGCAAATTTGTTAAAAAGTGTTAATAGTTTAATATCAAGAAAAAAAAACTTGAGCTAACAAGGGCGTAAGAGATTTAATATGAACTGAACTTCTTTTATTGCTATGAAAATTCTTTTAGACGAAATCATTTATTAAGCTGAATCATTAAAAAAAACTACTTCGTATTATGTAGAAGGTGATTTTATGAAAATTATATTTCAAGTGAAAAAGTTGATATTTAAGGTGAATTCAATGCTTATCTGGTGGGTCTCGTGGCGCAGGGGTAGCGGCTTCGGCTGCCGATCCCGATGATGCTATGAGACGCGGGTTCGATTCCCGCCTTATCCACTGAGCTTCTATCGGATGGTGAAGTAAAACGTCGGTCCCGGTTTCTCCTGTCTCGTCAGAGGCGCTGGAGCAGAAATCCCACGTTAGAGGAAGGCCATGCCCCGGGGGGCGTAGTGCCAATAGTTTCGTTTCGTTTCAATGCTTATCTATTTATTCATGAGCTCAAAGAAGTAAGATTTTTTCAAGAAAAAAGATTTGCAAACAAATCCATATTTTCTTCATTATTTTTTATTTTCATTTCAACGTCGTCTCAATGTTATTCTTTATCATATTCTCTCAAACTGTAGCAATGTTATGGTTTTGAAGCATGGATTCATGTTACTCGCCGTCAAAAGACTGTGATTGGAAAAATATCACTGCAAAAAAAAAAAAAAAATACTAGTAAATTTAGAAATAGTCTATAGATTTAGAATATCAATATATTTTCTTGAAAATGTTTTTGCAAGCAGTTAAGGCATTAATTGACCCTCGCACTTAATTTGATCATTTAAGTTGCTATTTATACAATTTTGTTAAAGAATATTAACCAGAACCAATATAAGAACAATTTTGGATAAATTTAATATTTACCGTTTCCCGGGAATTTTGTAACCCTGGGAAATTGGACGCTTTAGGTAATACTAAATCGCATCAGATTATTCTATTGAGAGCTAGTCAATCTGTTTTCTCCGATTTGATTGCAAAGATAAAGTTCAAAAGCCATACACTGAAATAAAAAAAAGTACGAAATTACTTTACTTTATGAATTCTGCCTCCTTTCCTTATTAAGTAATTGTGTTTTTCGGATAACTGAATAAGGATTTTTTTTATATGTTATTTTCAAGTTGGGACCATCCATAAACCACGTGGACACTTTTTTGGGAATCTGTTACCTCCACCACCCTCCCCCCTCCCCTTGTGGACAATTGTCCATACAAAAAAAACTTTTTTGTATGGATCGTGGACAATCACCATACCCTCCTAAAGTGACCACGTGGTTTATGGATGGTCCCGTTCAAGTCATTCCAGGCATGTTCATGACAAATTTGATAAATATGAATGTACGTGTTTCTATCAATTTCATGTGATTTTTCCATAGAAATATACATTAAAATCGATAAAAAATTTTCACTTTTATCTTAGATTTGTTCTCCGAAACTTACCGTGGATCTGGATACCCTGTTAATATATAATTCTGACTTCTGGATTGAATACGCGAGAGTCAGTTTTTATTATCAATTCCAAAATGGATCAAGATTGGTGCGCTGGAAGTGGGGACGCGAAGTCGTGATTATGCAGGTTATTTTTTTGTGTGCTTTTGTGTCGCTGTTCGTTAGGGGTGAGTGATTGTGGTAATCGAATAATAGCATCATTGGTGCGCTGGAAGAGGGGACGCGAAGTCGTGATTATGCAGGTTAATTTTTTTGTGCGCTTTTGTTTCGCTATTCGTATGGGGTGAGTGATTGTGGTAATCGAATAATAGCATCATTGGTGCGCTGGAAGTGGGGACGCGAAATCGTGATTATGCAGGTTAATTTTTTTTGTGTGCTTTTGTTTCGCTGTTCGTTAAGTAAGTGATTGTGGTGATCGATCGTGATTAATAGTTCATCGACTGACTTACTGAATTATTTGTGTCTTGAGCGTAATTTTCGTTGAGTAATTGGTGTTTTTCTGTGATTTTTTTTTTTTTTTGAGATCTTAATTAATTGTTTTGTCATTTTCAAAGCCCTTCCTATATCATCGTTGATCGGAAGGCACGGCGTCGGGTAAATTGTGTATAATGTTTTGAATAAGGTTTTATTTTTAATGGTGAAAAAGCCATTTCTATATAATGATCGAAAGACGCACTGACATTTTGGATTAATTAATAGTGGAGTGAAATAATTGTGTGTGAGTGACTTTGTGTGTTAACCAAAAAGACCTTCCCATAGCATCGTTGCTCGGAAGGCTCGCCGACGGGTCTGTTATGAAAGTCCTCCCCATAGCATCGTAGCTCGGGAGGCATCGAAAAGCCAATACCTTATCCTACTAACCCAAAAATAATAATCACGTGATGCTTGAAGGAGATGCTGTGGATTCAACGGTCTCAAGCGGTATCAACAAGTATATAGCGAAAAACTGTGTGCTTGATGAGTCTGCAACTTCAACTATCGGACTAACATTCCTCCCTTTCGTTGAACTGCAGGCTTCTTGGGAGGGCGCCGGTATTGACTAATAAAGTAGGGATCTTCAGAGGTTAAACAGTGAACGAATGGTTGGCTCCCACTGATCATTTTTGATTCATTGTTTAACTTCAGCTGATCTGTCAATAACGGAGTAGCAGCTCATTGGCAGTCAACCATGCTCATGCTCATGCTCAATTCCAAAATGGATCAAATTTAAATGTTTAAGGTCTGCGACCTTAAACATTTTAAATAACTAAAAGATTCTATTGTTTCATAGCAATGGGTTGCGTTTTTCCACGCTGCAGACAAAACATTTTTATTTGTCCACGTTGGGGGATGGGCATTTTCATTATCGAGTAGGACGGGACAAAGAAAGGGTTTACGACTAGGTTTAGAGTCAATTTTATGAATTTTCAAAAATAATGTGAAGTTTGTGTAAGTTAAGGGCAAAAGTCACTGTTTGTCTGTTTTGATCTTATATTTGAAGTTTACTAAATAATGTTTTCAAACCTATAGGTTCTTGAAATCTTTGACACTTTCAAGCAAGTGTTTAGCCAAGCGAATTACCTTACTAACCGTTAAAGAATTTTTGAAATTCTTTTATTATGTTTTCCTAAAATAAATTTGCGGGAAGGTGCTTACATTTTTGAATGAAAAAAATCAAAAACATAAAATAACTTTTATTTCTGATAATGTGGAATCGACGTAACACCTTATAATCTAGCCCTCTTAAACCTTGCGGTTTCGGCAACGGATTCACAGGCGTGTATCGTTCTTTTTGCGACAAGACTTTTTTTAATTTCTAATAATATTGATTCAAAATCACAGAAAAAAAATATCAGTAGAAATCGTACCAAAAATAAAATTTATGCAAAAATAGTAATCTTTAATCCCAAAAATTAAACTTAAGTTATATATGTACTACTTTGTTAAAATAGGTAAATTTACCATAATTTTTTTTAAATTTTTAATTTAATCTACGCTTTGAGTAGTGCGGTGCCTGTGTGGACGCGCAGTCCTGTTTTTTCGTGTTATTTTCCGTCTCTTTTATGTCGCTGTTCGAGTGCATGGAGTGATTGGTCATTATAATTAAATAATGGCATCAGTAGTGCGGTGCCTGTGTGGACGCGCAGTCCTGTTTTTTCGTGTTATTTTCCGTCTCTTTTGTGTCGCTGTTCGAGTGCATGGGGTGATTGGTCATTATAATTAAATAATGGCATCAGTAGTGCGGTGCCTGTGTGGACGCGCAGTCCTGTTTTTTCTTGTTATTTTCCGTCTCTTTTGTGTCGCTGTTCGAGTGCATGGGGTGATTGGTCATTATAATTAAATAATGGCATCAGTAGTGCGGTGCCTGTGTGGACGCGCAGTCCTGTTTTTTTTTTCGTGTTATTTTTCATCTCTTTTGTGTCGCTATTTGTGTACATGGGGTGATTGGATTTCTTCTGATTCGTGTTGTTTTCATCTCTTTTGTGTCGCTGTTTGTGTGCATGGGGTGATTGGTCTTCTTCTTCTTCTTTTTTTCTTTATTTTTAGTTCGCGCGTTCGTTGGCCAATGAGTTTTTTTGTTCTCTTTACATAGTTTTCGATAGAAACGATACGAATTCTTTTTTTTTCGAGACAAGCAAGTCGTATTGCTGGATTAAGTCCTTTCTATATCATCGATGATCGGAAGGCACGCCGACGAATATGTTTTAAGGCTTATGATATAAAATCATTTTAATGAATAAAGCCCTTCTTACATCACCGTTGATCGGAAGGCACGCCGACGAAGAATTTCTGGAGGATCGCGGTCGAATTAATACTATATTTAAAATTCTAGATAGCTATCTTTCGGATTCGATTGTGAGTAGCGGGACTTCGCGGTTACTATGCAACGTATTTTTTGGAGTCTTTTTATATTTTAAATTTATAAGTCCTTCTTTTATCATCGTTGATAGGAAGGCACGCCGCCGGTTAAGTTCGTTTAAGTTATTGTTTTAATTTCATTACAATCGGTTACGTTGTGTCCTGTTTTCTTTTCGTTTATATTCGTTGATCGTAATAATTTATTCCAACTGGCAGCTTTAGTATTGACTCATCTACTATTTTTGACATTTGCTCGCGTTATCTTAATTGTACCAACAGTAAAAATATACTGATAAGTCCAGCCCATAGCACTACCGCTCGGTTGGCACGCGTTCGATTAAAACAAACTTTTAAATAATCAATTATTTATCTTTCCGCAGCCGGCTGCCTAAGATTTAAAATTTCAACCGATAAACAAAATGCTCATGGTCACATCACTGCCACTCGTGAATCCTGACCTCATACCCATCTACTAACCCTCAAAACTCATGTGATACTTTGTCGGAGAAGCAGTCGATTGGGCGGTCTCTATCACTCAAGTATCGGACTAACATTCCCATCCACTTCCCCGTGACCCTACCACTGGTCGTGGCCGGCGCCGGTATTGATCAGCATGATAGGGGCCTTTGAGAAGTTGCGAAGCGAGGAAAGATAGCACCCACTTATCTTCCACGGCTCGTGGATGTAACTTCTGGAGGTCCTGGTCAATAACGGAGTAGCAACTGCGGGTGGGCACCTATGCTTATGCTTATGCTTATGCTTATGCTTAATTTTTAATTTAATCTACGCTTTGTTTATTAAACATCAAGAACCATGTGTATGTTTAGGTACTTTAGGATTTTGTTTTATTTTTAAGTTTAAAAATACGTTTCCACTATAAGCGCCTCACATATCAGTTAGTGACTGTCAGCGCCCTAAAAATCATATATGCACTGTAGGCGCCCTCAGCCAAATGCGCATCTACCTAGCTCAAGCCCATCAAACACACCCCTGCTCAGCAACCAGATGTCCAATCTTCAATGTCTCTTACACATTTTTATAGCAAATTTTCTGAACTTTTCAAAAAAAATATTTTTAGAAATGGTCACTCATGGTCACTATTTTTAAAAATTGAAAAACTGCTAATATTTCACTAAAATCAATCTTTCGGTGGCTATATCTTGAAAACAAAGCCCTTTATCAAAAAATCTGTTAAGTACTTTTCGATTGCAAATTCAATTTTGCATTAAAAAGTAATGTCAAACTTGTTTTTGCATAAAACTTCGATTTTTTCCAAAAATCATTATTTTTTCAAACATTCATAACTCGGCGGCAGATTTTTTGACCATGTTTTTCTATGGCTCAAAAGTTGCGGATTTTTGTCCCCTAAAACATATCAAAAAATCTTGAAAATCAACAAATACTTATTTTGGGAAATTGAGTTAAAGAAAAGTTGATTAAAAAAAACCTGCAAATTTTTTTTTCGTGTACTTATTTTTTTCTCAAAAGTCCTCAACAATACCTACAACTTTGCCCAAGACACCAAATTGATCAGAAAATTCACTAAAAAGTTACAGCTGTTTGAATATTTACATACCATTTTTGTATGGACAGCTGCCAAAATTGTATGGAGACTTGTATGGGTGAACCAATGACAAAAAATCGCATATTTGGTCATAGGGAAGGCCCCCACAAAGTTAGAGCCAAATCAAAAAATACAAATAAAATCCATTTCCGGCTCATGAAAGATTTTACGTCAAAAACAAAAAAAAACTAAATCAGAAAAAAATTCAAGCAATTCTTTGGACTCCATTGCTTTTACTAAGATTCACTTTCTGGCAAGAGTACAAGGAGACTATTTTTTATCATGGAAATTTTGCTCGCCGACAATACCCCACCCAAGTCGAGGGAAATCGCTTTGAATTGCACCGACCCCAATTCGATCCACCCTCGTGTGACACTGGTCGCACAATCGCAACCCGAAATTCGGCCTCGTTTGATGAGAAACATTGATTCGTTTCGGTGCTGCAGTTGAATTCCTCTCCCGGATTACTCCGGTGCGTCCCAAATATTGACATCACTGGAACAAATTGGTGTGCGAACATTTTCTCCTAATATTTGCGAACAACAAAAACCTCTGTCCTTAATTGTTTGCAATTCTTGTGATTCGGCACCGCTTTAGGTCGGCACATTTGTCAACCCGACGATTCGGCAGCCGAAAAAGAGCGATCTTTGAACTAATTGTCTTCTCAGAAGGTATTCATAACTTGCCGCGCATCTTCCAATTTGTGTCCTCATCCCGACTGTCGGTTCCCATCAACGTCCTGAAATGGAGCCAATATGTAGAGCAAGTGCAGCAACGAGGACGCTCGGCATCTCTCTCTTTCATGTATGCAATTCGGCTTCTTTTTGGTCCTTGACGGTTAACCAACGTAACCCGGGAATAAAAGTCAATGGTTTGTGGAGAGTGCATGTAAAAAAAAAAGAAGAAAAAAGTCACCCCCGATAGGACACAAGAGTCGTCGGATCGAAGGGCCTTTATGTACCTGGCACAATCAGAACCTAGTTCTCAGTCCTTGGCGGCGGCTTTTGGTCCCGAAGTTCTGGTCTGGCGTAGCGCACAGCGGTAGCCCAGATAATAGATGAAAAATACCGCCCGCTCGTTACCTACTGGCTTTATTTCTGGTTTTTTTTTTTTCTAGGACGACGGAGACGGTTGCGGCGGGGGTGCCGATAAAGGACGACCGACGTGGGAATTACGTCAACCGAAATAATTACTTTTGAAGATGTCCTTTCCGGGATGGATGATCAGAAGAATTTCGGAAAGATTATACTTTATATTGTTATATCCTTTAATTTTCAGTTATTTTTTCTGATTTTGTTTTTAGGTTTAAAAGTAGATTTGAAAATACAGTTAAACCTCACATAGTGCGCAGGCGTTACGCTTTGTATTTCGTTTATTACTCATGTATGGCAAAATATTTTTGCATTCTTTTTAAAGCAATTGGTTCGTGTTGTTCCAATCTACAATCTGCTTAAAAAAGATTGCAAGAATATTATATCGTTTTAGAGTAACCGAAGAAATACAATGCGTAACGCCTGCGCACTATGTGAGGTTTAACTGTATTATAATTGTAAAATAAAGCAAAATAAACTATGGATCTGCAAGAGAAATATAAATTGCATTACAAAACTTTATGGCCCTCCAAAAGATTTTTCGAAAAAAATAATCAAAGGTCTGATAAAATTAATTGTAAACTATTAGACTGCACTGTGCAATGTTTATATGTGAGCAATTATCGACGAAATAGGCCTTTTTTATACCTGGCTTATACTTTTTGGTGCATTAGGTATGCCCAAAGAAGCCATTTTGCATCATTAGTTTGTCCATATAATTTTCCATACAAAAATGATACATGAAAATTCATAAATCTGTATCTTTTGAAGGAATTTTTTGATCGATTTGGTGTCTTCGGCAAAGTTGTAGGTATGGATAAGGACTACAAATAAAAAAAATATACACAGTAATAATTTTTTGGTGATTTTTTATTTTACTTTTTGTCACTAAAACTTGATTTGCAAAAAATACTATTTGTTATATGTTTTAGGAGACATCAAATGCCAACTTTTCAGAAATTTCCAGAATGGGCAAAAAATCTTTGACCGAGTTATGAATTTTGGAATCATTGGGGGGGTTACAAAATTGCCGGGAAACGGGAAATTTTTTGCCAATTTCCCGGTAAATCCCAGGAAATTTTAAATTTATTGAAAATTGTTCTGATCTTGGTTCTGATTGATATTCTTCAACAAAATTGTATAAAATAGCAACATAAATGATCAAAATTAGTGCGTGGGCAATAGCCTGTCCCATTTTGAGGTCATGTCGAGGAATTTGAGGTGCTCACTTCTTAAATGATAGATTATGATGTTAGGAACAATGTTTTCTTAGACAAGAAAAAATAATAAAATACTTTCTCGCACCCCCTAGTCGATTTACTGAAAAAAGTCACTTTTTTGAACAAATTTTCTAAAATCGCTTGGAATCAATACAAAAACTGTTTCGATCAGGTGTGTATTATCTTCAAACGATAGGTTTTTGTCCATAGATTAAGATGCACTATCAATATTGGACCAAAATTTAAGTTTTTGGACTCTTCCAGGCGGATTTGTGTCGAAAAAATCGCATTTTTTCGAAACTTTTTTCAGAAATGTTCATTTAATTTAGGGTAGCCTATTTTTCCCAGTAAAACCAATACATGCAGCTTGTAGGAAATTTCATGGCGAACATTTTTCCCTCTGAGAAAATGCAATTTCGACACTCCAGAGCCAAGATATTTGAGTTTTAGTGAGGAAAAAAGTGCCAATTTTCAAAATTTCTCAGAATTCAGAAGCAAGGCCTACTAATTACACGATGTAGCAAGCATATGTCTCAAAGGTCAGGGTATGCTTTTTATAGTAATTTTGGCCGCTGAATCCGAATCTGAAATCAAATTTCGTGTAAACAGTGATGTTTTGGAGCTACACCCTTTTGGAATGTTATTTGCGTGTTTAAGAGGCAGTTTTTGTAAATATTGATCGGTTTGTTCTAGAGGTCGTATCGAGGTGCTCCGATTTGGATGAAACTTTCAGCGTTTGTTTGTCTATACATGAGATGAACTCATGCCAAATATGAGCCCTCTACGACAAAGGGAAGTGGGGTAAAACGGGCATTGAAGTTTGAATTTTCCGAGGATTTCGAATATGACAAAAGTGAGACTAAAAAGAGCCGCTATGGATGCCTACAGGACAAAAACTAACGTTGTAAAATGTTTGTTATAGAAAAATCGAAAAACTATGAGAAAAACTGCGATTGCCAAAAAGTTATTACCGTAGGCTTATAGTCCATGAAATTCCCTAACTTTTGAACTAAAAGAGTATGGGTGTTGGAGGTTGCTGCAAAAAAATTTAACAGTAATTTGCAAAAGCTATGCGAAAAACTTAAACCAATCCTAGATGTCTATGGCTCATTTTGAAGTGCTTCAAAAGACCTTTCGAATGCATCTAAGAGAGTTGGAATTGATGAAGTTTTACGGAAATGCGAGCAATTTTAAGATTTTTTAGCTTTTTTGGACCTCAAACTTCAAAGCCCGTTTTACCCCACTTCCCTTTGTCGTAGAGGGCTCATATTTGGCATGAGTTCATCTCATGTATAGACAAACAAACGCTGAAAGTTTCATCCAAATCGGAGCACCTCGATACGACCTCTAGAACAAACGGAGCAATATTTACAAAAACTGCCTCTTAAACACGCAAATAACATTCCAAAAGGGTGTAGCTCCAAAACATCACTGTTTACACGAAATTTGATTTCAGATTCGGATTCAGCGGCCAAAATTACTATAAAAAGCATACCCTGACCTTTGAGACATATGCTTGCTACATCGTGTAATTAGTAGGCGAAACTATTGGCACTACGCCCCCCAGGGCATGGCCTTCCTCTAACGTGGGATTTCTGCTCCAGCGCCTCTGACGAGACAGGAGAAACCGGGACCGACGTTTTACTTCACCATCCGATAGAAGCTCAGTGGATAAGGCGGGAATCGAACCCGCGTCTCATAGCATCATCGGGATCGGCAGCCGAAGCCGCTACCCCTGCGCCACGAGACCCACAGTAGGCCTTGCTTCTGAATTCTGAGAAATTTTGAAAATTGGCACTTTTTTCCTCACTAAAACTCAAATATCTTGGCTCTGGAGTGTCGAAATTGCATTTTCTCAGAGGGAAAAATGTTCGCCATGAAATTTCCTACAAGCTGCATGTATTGGTTTTACTGGGAAAAATAGGCTACCCTAAATTAAATGAACATTTCTGAAAAAAGTTTCGAAAAATGCGATTTTTTCGACACAAATCCGCCTGGAAGAGTCCAAAACTTAAATTTTGGTCCAATATTGATAGTGCATCTTAATCTATGGACAAAAACCTATCGTTTGAAGATAATACACACCTGATCGAAACAGTTTTTGTATTGATTCCAAGCGATTTTAGAAAATTTGTTCAAAAAAGTGACTTTTTTCAGTAAATCGACTAGGGGGTGCGAGAAAGTATTTTATTATTTTTTCTTGTCTAAGAAAACATTGTTCCTAACATCATAATCTATCATTTAAGAAGTGAGCACCTCAAATTCCTCGACATGACCTCAAAATGGGACAGGCTAGTGGGCAATTAATGCCTTAACCGCTTGCAGAAAAAAAATCAAGAAAATATATAAATATTCTAAATTTATAGGCTGTCTTGCAATTCGTACAACACACTATAAATAATCATAAATATTTTTTGGTGCAGTATTATTTTTCTAATCACAGTGTTTGGACAGCGAGTAAAATGAATCCATGCTCAAAACCATAAAATTGCTATTAATAATGGCTTTGTGAACAGTTTGGGAGAACAAGTTAAAGAATAATATTGAGACGACGTAGAAATAAAAAAAAATCATGAAGAAAATTTGGATTTGTTGGCAAATCTTTTTTCCATAACAAATCTTACTTGTTGGAGCTCATGAATAAATAGATAAGCATTGAATTCACCTACAAACCTACCTTTTCACTTGAAATATTTTTTTTATGGAATCGCAACTCAAAGTTTTTTAATGTTTGAAGCTAGATTTTGAAATATGCTGTCATTTTTTGGACACCTTCTATATAATACGAAGTAGTTTTTTAATGATTCAGCTTAATAAATGACTTCGGCTAAAAGAATTATAGAAGCAATAAAAGTATTTTAGACCCTATTTCATATTAAAACAACCAAATTCTTCTTGCAAAGCCCTTTTTGAGACATCAAATTATATTTTTTTTCCAATTTTCATCCAATTTGGCCATGGTAAACATAATCGTGAAAAAAAAAACTCAATTTTGATCTTGACAAAAAGAGGTACCTTATTTTCAGATGATATAACAACAATTTTCGTAAAAAACTACCAAGAATTACAATAGTTAATTTTCATTCCAATATTTCTTAATTTTTGTTGCTTCACGAATAAACAAGATCCCAATTGTGAAAGCTTCAGAAACTAATAATATCTGAAATATACCTTGATATGAAATTTTCAGACGAACTGATAGGTTATAAGAACAGTAAATTGAATGAAATAAAATTAAATTGAGTTTTTTCATTATTATTTTTTGGAAATTAAAAAAAAATGTGCCAAGATGTTAGGAAATTGTATACTTCCGCTTGAATTTCAGGAATTCTCAGGAAATTTACAAATTCCCCGGGAAACCGAAAATATTTTTTTCCGGGAATTCCCGGGAACTTTTTTTCCCAGGACGGGAAATCGGACGCGCTTATACTGATTTTTTCAAAAAGTCGAAATATTGGTCGCAACAATTTTTCAACTTCATTTTTAGATGCTAAATCGAATTTACAATCCAAAATTATGTAGTGAAATTTTGATAAAGTACACCGTTTTCAAGGTATAACCATTTGCCCACTTTTGAAAATTAATTAAGAAAATTCTCTATATTTTGCTTTTTTGAACATTGTTACACTTCAACATTGTTACACTTCAAAAAAATTACACTGATAGTTAGAAAACTATCTACAGTCATGCCTCGGTTTTGCACCGTTCAGCTGCCTCGGTTAAGCACGGCCCAGTGCTTAACTGAAGCACAGAGCTTATGGGTTTTTGGCTATATGGGAGACATTGGCTTTAATCGTATGAAAAATCATGCAAACATCAAAAAATTATAGTGTTTTGGAATCAGGATGATGTCAGTTACTCATTAAAACTATTATTTCATGAAAATTTTTACAGAAATACGTATTTTTCCTGTATTTTGAAAATGCATTTTTTTCTCTAGAGAATCCAAAAATATATTGTTATTGGAATATGGGTATCAAATGATCAGGTTTTTTCATACATTTCGGATATAATAACACATTTTTTAGAAAATACTCCAAACTTTCACAAAACTACGTTTTTTCGAAAAAAAAACTTAAAATTTCATTTTTTACAATATGGGTATCAAACGATCGGGATTTTTTCATACATTTCGAATCTAATAACAAAATTTTTAGAAAATACTCAAAATTTTCATAAAACTACGTATTTTCGAATAAAATACTCAAAATTTCAATTTTTGCAATATGGGTATTAAACGATCGGGATTTTTTCATACATTTCGAATGTAATAACAACATTTTTAGAAAATACTGTAATTTTTAAAAAAACAACGTATTTTCGAATAAAATACTCAAAATTTCCGTTTTTACAATGTGGGTATCAAACGATCGGGACTTTTTCATGCATTTCGAATGTAATAACAATATTTTTTTGAAAACACTCAAAATTTTCTCAAAACTACGTATTTTTGTAAAACTTTTAAAATTTTAGTTTTTACAATATTGGTATAAAATAATCAAATCATTTTTTTCAAAAATAAAGTTTTGTGAAAATTTTGAGTATTTTCATTTTTTTAAATAACTTTTGAAATGTATGAAAAAATCCCGATCGTTTGATACCCACATTGTAAAAACGGAAATTTTGAGTATTTTTTTTAGAAAATACGTAGTTTTGTGAAAATTTGGAGTATTTTCAAAAAAAATTGTTATTACATTCGAAATGTATAAAAAATCCCAATCGTTTGATAACAACATTGTAAAAACGAAAATTTTGAGTATTTTTTTCGGAAATACGTAGTTTTGTGAAAATTTTGAGTATTTTCAAAAAATATTGTAATTACATTCGAAATGTATGAAAAAATCCCGATCGTTCGATACCCACATTGTAAAATATTTTGTTCGAAAATACGTAGTTTTGTGAACATTTTGAGTATTTTCTAAAAATGTTGTTATTACATCCAAAATGTATGAAAAAAAACCTGATCATTTGATAGTCATGTTGCAATAACAATATACTTTTGGTTTCTTTAGAGAAAAAAAATGCATTTTCGAAATACAGGAAAAATACATATTTTTGTTAAAATTTTAATGAAATATTAATTTTAATGGAAAGCTGACATCATCCCAATTTTCTTAAAACTATAATTTTTTGATGTTTGCATGATTTTTCGTACGATTAAAGCCAATGCCTCCCATATAGCCAAAATCCCATAAGTTCTGTGCCTCGGCTATGCACGCCTCGGTTTTGCATCCCCCATATGCGGTGCGAAACCGAGGCATGACTGTATCTAATGACCCTTTTGGGTTTAAGTAGATTCGAAAAGTACATCAAATTTCCCTTGACATGTTCCACATATTTTTACAGTTAAGTAACGGAAATTACAGATTTTCTAATTTTTTGCAGAGTTTTATGCTGATAAAAAATACGTTTTTTTTCGGAATTTAAAGTAAGCTTTCTTTAAATTCCAAAAAAAACATATTTTTTATCGAAATTTGGTGTCCAATTTTACATAAAAGTATCTTTGACACCAAATATCCATCTCATCACTTTTTCAGGCTGCAAATTATTGGAAAACATGTCTTTAAAATTTCTCCAATCATGAAATTTACAAAGCTCCAACAAAAAAAAATCCTTATCCCAGCTGAATTCCAAAGTCCTCGTACCTACATCCTCTAATTACATCCAATCTGACCAAAGGATGACACAAATTCACACAAAGGACAAATGAAGCGCAGGATTTGGCGTTCCAATTCCGGCTTCTTTTGTATTCCCTATTCCTTTTCCCCCGTTAAAATGCCGCCCATTCTTCAACCTTGTCAAAGGAAACGGCTCGATCTTGCCAATAATTGACCGTTAAACTTCCACCGGGGTTTGGCCTCGATTCTTTTCATCGGCTTTTCTCCGTCTCGCGTTCGACCATCAATTGTGAAATGCCGCCACCGAAAGCCACGCCGGGAAATCGGTCGATTGCGCGAGGGCCAAGGACGAGTTTATCTTGTTGTTATCCTTTTTTATTGTCACCCAGAATGGCTTTAATATATTTTATTTATTTTTTTGCCCTCTCCGTTTCACTCTCAAAGTCGGTCAAAGGAAAAGAAAAAGAAGAAGAAGGATCTCGGAAGGGGTCCCTGGTGGAAATGAGGGCTTCCTCCTTGATTAGGAAAGCAGATACACGTCTTTTATCCTTTTATTTCGGGCCATCCCAGGCTCAGGATGATGGTCGAAGGCAGTTTCCGCAGCTTTATTGGGGGCGCTTTGTTGCTGTTGTCGTCGTCGATTCTTCGCTTGTTATTTCTGCTTTTAATTTTTGTCCTCTCCTCTATAAATTTTCATCAAAAGCTCACCTCACCGGGCACGGGAGCTAATCAAACGGCTGGACGGAGATTGGGTGAATTTAGCGCGTTGAACCCGTGTTTTCAACAGGGTAGTTCAGAAAATAGTTATGAGCTTAATTATTCTTATGATAGATATGAGAAACAAGGTTGTTAATCGATAGAATTATCGTCAATAACATTATCTTTGGGACGATAACGATAATATATCGTTACAGATTTGATTCCCTTAACGATTTTTGCATATTTCAAAAACCTCTTGAGCTCATAGTCCTTGTTCTAGGGAACAACTTTGCCGAAGAGTGCGAAACGATTCGTTCACTATTCGGCAAAGTTGTTATCGGCGAAAACGGATGATAACTTAACTTGAATATCTTGCTAAAGTTGACATAATCCAATCAAATTATGTTAAATTTTCAAAACTTTTTCGAAGAAAATATTTTTTTAGATAACATGGTAAATTTCAAAGTAAAAAAAGCAAAGCAATCCACTTTAACGACCCCCGGGTCTTTTGTGGTCTCTGTGGCAAGTTTCTGCTAATTTCTAGGCGTCCGAAAGTTATGTGCTGTGAGTCACCCAAAACCTCTTTTACGCAAATGGAACGACGTTTTAGTTCCCCATCCGATAGAAGGCCAGGAGGATAAGGCGAGAATCGAACCCACGCCCCATAGCAACTAAGGGATCGGCAGCCGAAGCCACTAACCACCGCGCCACGAGGCCCTCCGAAATTTCAAATTATAAATTCTAAAAAATCACAAAGTACCATATCTTTTAAAAACTCAAATTTGCATAATTCGCAATATGGGTATCAAGCGAAATTTTGTTCGCTTTTTCAATGTTCTAGTATTTTTGGAATAATTTTGGTTGTTGGCTAGTTTTCACAAAATACTTAAAAAAATTGGGGTGCTTTTTCACTGCTTTTGGGTTTTTTTTGTTGAATACTAATTTTTCACAAAATATCATATTTTTTAAAGCTCTCAAATTTTTATAATTTGTAATTGGGGTATAAAACGATTTGAAATTTTGCATGCATTGTCACTGATATAGAGTTTTATGAATCAAATTCTAAAATTTTCACAAAATATCTTTAAAAAGAATTCATATGCAATGATAAAGCATTCAAAATTACATTTTGTTTGATATTCATACTGCGAATTATAAAATATTGAGTATTAAAAGCAAATTTGGTATTTGAAAAAAAAACTATTTCAATTTTTAAAAAACCTGTAATACAGTGAAAATGCATGCAAATTTTTTTTTCAATTTATACTCGTATTGCAAATTATAAAAATTTGAATACTTTACAAAAAAGGTATTTTGTGAAAATTTGAGTTTTTCATTCAAAAATTTCTATAACATTGCATGCAAAATTTCAAATTGTTTTATACCCAAATTGCAAATTATGAAAACTTGAGTTATTTAAAAAATACAATATTTAGTGAATTTTGAGTATTCAACAAAAAAAAACTCTAATAAAAGTGAAAAGCATACCCAATTTCACTACGTTAATAGTTTGATAATTTTTTAAAAATTATGGCATTTTTTCGAAAATTTTTGTATTTTAGAAAAAAATATCGTAATTTATGAAAACCAGACAACAACCAAAATTATTTCAAAAATGCTAGAATAGTGAAAAAGCTTACCAAATTTTGCTTCGTTTGATACTCATATTTCGAATTATAAAAATATTTTCTTCGAGAAAGCTTTGAGAATTTAACACAACTTGGTCGGATTGAGTCAATTTTAGAAAAGTATTCAAATTAAGTTATCGTCCGTTTTCACCGATAGAATGAACGGAACAACGATAACAATAACGATAGATTATCGTTATCACCTCGAAGAAATCGATAGAACTATCGTTAACTGGGCTGACGGTAATAACAAAATTAATAACATTTCAATAACAATATTGTTCAAATATCAAAAATTGTTATGGAATCTTCTTGAAAAATCATTTTTTCACAAAAGGGTTCAAACAAAAAATATTTATCCGTTTACAACGAATCTGAAGTTTACATCAACTGAGTTCAATTGTCATTCAATTTTTACGTGTCGAGTAAATTCACATTTTTTTCTGTGTTGAGTAACAGTTTATGCTATCAAAACAAAATTTGTTATTGGTCTGATATTTATTGAAAGACAAAACAAATTTGCAATAACATTTTTTGTTATGGAAAAATACCTCCAACTGTTATTGGGATGATCGGATTAGTTGTTAAAATAACAAAACATAATATCAAAGATTTGTTCGAAGAATTACTAAAAATTTTATTTGTCTGTTATTACAATTAGAATCCAATAACAAAAAAATCAAAAGCACGAATAACAAAAATTGTTATAAATAACATTAAATGTTATTGGCCTAGTATTTTCAAATATCAAAAAATGTTATTCCCACGTTATTTCCGTATGATCGGGTATCGCTATCAAACCTTGATAACTTTATCGTTAACAACCATGATAATTAACTATAGTGTTATGTAATTAACAAAAGGCTCGACATGAAATTTATAGAAATATTGAGTAAAGTATAAAGTATAAATTCTTAACCAACATTTTAAGTTCAAAAATGTATTTGATGATAAAAAAAATTGAAATATGGATCAAAAATTCAAATAATTAAAAGAACTATTATTAGTCAGATCATTTGTTCTAAAAATTAAATTTTCATGATGTTATTTTCTAATGAAATAATAAAAATGTGCCTTGATAATAATCTGCAAATGTTCATTTGAGAATTCTTTCGAAACATATTTTTTCCATGAAATTATTTTTATTATGTTAATTTCGGAACCCGATTTCCAATTATACCAAAATGTAAGAAATCATTGAAAAGGGTAACCATTTTTTTTTTTAGTTCGGTGCAATTCGAGTTTAATGATATTGAAATTTTACAAAAAAAAAATGGGTTTCTACTTTTAAATACGCAATGACTTGGAAGCTATTGTCTCGTTTTTTCGTGTTATTTTTTTTTTTGTAATATTCTCAAGTCTCCAGTACCCACAAACCTAAAAATCAAAGATTTAAATGTTCAAAATAAGTGTTTTGAACCCTTTCAGAAGATTACATTTGATTCTACAAATTTGAAATAATTTTTATCAAAACCGATTTTAAAACCGATCTTAAAGTTAACGAGATATCACGAGTTTAAAAATGAGATGACACTGAGTGAAAACTAGTTTTCCCTTCTCTAGATAAACATTTTAGAATCTTCATATGCCCATTTTGTTTGACGTATCGCAAAATTTTATCGAGTCTTGTATTGAAAAACTCATTATGAAATTTTTTTTTTTTTTGACAAAGTTTTATCCAATTCATAGAACACGATGAAAATTCGATTTGCAAAATGTAGAAAATTACTTTGAATTCTAGATTAAATTTTCAAAACAACCCATCCCTCATGGGTTTCCTATGCAGATAGGACTTTTTAAAAAAATAATCTAGAATTCTTTCAAATGCTAGCTCGTGAACCACCCTATGCCTACCATTCTTTGAAAAAAATGTGTTTTTCATCGAATTTCACATCAGAGGCCACTACGACCAATCTCTTTTCCCTTAGTCCCACCGGGAATGTGGGTCTGCTCTTCTCAGGTCAACTGTGAAAATCTTTCCCAACCAACTCTAGACGGGCAGACTGTCTCTTCTGTTGGGTTCGCCCTGATGAGACAAAAGGACAGGATTTGAGAAAATTAAATTTTGATTCACCTTGCTAGCAGCAGATATAATAAACTATGGTCTTAATGCGGGTGGATCTTTGATGTCGTCGTCGTCGTCGTCATCCCACAAACGAGATTAGTGCGCTTTCTTCCGATGTCTTGATAAAAATTGATTGAAAACCGTGGCAATGGATGTGAGAAGACATTTATGTTGAGGTTTGCCGTAAATTTTATAGGCAATGTGAGAAAGTTTGAAAAAAATGTCCTGGAAATAAAATAAATTCAAAACCATTTACCTCCTCCAAGAAATTGTAATTTCAAATCAAAACACTCAAAAGAGAAGCAAATAAACAACCTCTTCGACCTTTCCCAGTTACTCAATGCACCCAAGCACGACGAAACCAGTTCCAAATTAATAACAAATTTCCAGCGGGATTCCTCCAATTCCACGGAGTGAATTTTCCGTTTATTTTCACCGCCCTTTTGGCTCTTTATTTTTCAAGAGACACACCAGCAGCTTGGAAAATGATTTCCACCGCCCGCAATCCCTAATTTACTTTGAACCTTCCGCGAAGAGAACCAAGTCCAACCAGCTAGCTAGAAAAAGAGAGAGAGCATCACTTCTAATGAGATTCAAATTAATAACATTCCATCGAAATTCTAGCGATTTGCTGCTGAGCTGCTGTTGGTTTTTCACGAAAAACCATTTGTCTGTGGGATTATTTTTCAGTTGGAGAAAAATGCTGCTTGTTTGTTTGTGTTTTTCGCTCGCCACTAACTCGATTTTTCTTCTTTTTATTTCCTGAGGTGATGGCTTTGCGGTTGAAATCAAATGAGATGAGCATTTTTCTTGGAGTTTTTCTCTTGTTTTTGTTGCCATTGTTGGCTTTTGTCTTTCTTTAAAAATTGTTCACTTTGAAACTTTGAGATTTGTAGTAGATGTTTTTTTTTTTGTGCAGCGTACTGCTGCGATGAAGATTCGTATTTATTTTCTGCTT
This sequence comes from Culex quinquefasciatus, assembly GCF_015732765.1. Lineage (NCBI taxonomy): Eukaryota > Metazoa > Arthropoda > Insecta > Diptera > Culicidae > Culex > Culex quinquefasciatus. The sequence continues at coordinate 79,394,383 of NC_051862.1, read as the reverse complement.
TGTATGGATTAAGAGGATTTGATTGCTGTTTCTTCTATACATTTTTTAATTATGATTCAATAACCAATCCTTAAAAATATATTAATTCCTAAGACGTCATTCGATAATTGCTACCCTGATGACGACGAATGTCAACAAGAAAGGGAGCAAGAATCTAGTTTTAAAAACGCAATTCAACTACCGAAACCAGAATCATCAGCTGGCTGGTCCCTTGGGACTTACCGGAGACCGGAAATCTAGTTTTGAGCGATAGAAGAAGAACGGAACGCAGGAAGAGCATTTTCCCAGAGGGAAAACGCGTAAACAAACGGAATAAAAATGAGTAACTGGCCCTTCTCGAACGTTGCAAGGCACGTGTGAAAGTAAAATAAGCAAAGCAAAGCAATCCACTTTAACGAGCCCCGGGTCTTTTGTGGGCTCTGTTGCAAGTTTCAGCTCATTTCTAGGCGTCCGAAGGTTATGTGTGGTGAGTCACCCAAAACCTCTTTTACGCAAATGGAACGACGTTTTACTTCCCCATCCGATAGAAGGCCAGGAGGATAAGGCGGGAATCGAACCCGCGCCCCATAGCAACTTAGGGATCGGCAGCCGAAGCCGCTAACCACCGCGCCACGAGGCCCTTAATAAGGTAAATAAGGTAAATAGTTATATTAACATTCTTGGAAATTTTATTTTCGTTGGAAGTGCTTTGAATTGCTATATAAAAAATGAAACATAGATTTTTTTTAAAATAACTGCCCAACTTCGTTTCTGTGTAAAGAGCAAATAGGAAGCAAGCATATGGATTCAAACCCATCATACTAACCCCCTCAAACCTCACGTGATACTTTGTCGCTCGCTGTGATTGACTAGCATGATAGGGATATTTTAAAGTTACAAAGTGGTGATGATCAGTTGCTACTCTTCATCTGTGGTCCATGGAGCAATTATTGGAGGTCCTGGTCAATAACAGAGTAGCAACAACGAGTAGACACCAATATAAAAATATAAATATAACTTCTTTACTTCATGTATAAATAAAACACTGCAATATTAGAATTCACAAAACTTAAAAACTTCAATAATTAAAAAAAGATCAATAATTAAATCAATTGAAAAATTTATAAATAATGTTTTGAAAAATCTCATTTTAGATTCAATGCAATGTCTTAGCTAGTTCGGATCTACAATGAAAATTAATGATTATATTACAGATGTCATTAAAACTTTGAGCAGCGATATTTTTTGCATTTCTGATTTAACTGAAAGTTTGTTAATACTTTTTTTGCAATTCCGTCGTGAAACTACTTACTTTTCCTGTCATTCTTGAACGACGAAATAGCCTACTTTTCTGTATCAAAAATAACAGAATCGAATAGCAACACTTTTCAAAATAAATGCTGAAAAGTTCTACTTTTCAGCACTTGTTTTGAAATGTAACACTTTTCAACATTTTTTTGATTTAAACGATTTATTGACAAAATACATGAAAATTTGACATAAAATTTCACTCAGTGTGTGTTTTTTGGAATTGCAAAAAATGTTGTATGGAACTCGTTGCAAAAATTGTTTTTTTCAGCACTCTTCGTATTTATTCAACTCGGTGAACCTCGTTGGATAAATGTATGACTCGTGCTGAAAAAATCCTCTTTTTGCAACTTGTTGCATAAACTACTATTTTGTAATCAAAGAGCTATTTTGCATCACAAGCTTTTTTTTTGAAAAACATTGGAATAAAGTTATGTTTGTGCTTTTTTCGAAGAAAAATACGTTTTTCCGAAAAATTTAAATAAAATATCCTTAGACATCATATAATTCGAGAAAAATTTGTAACTCTCTCGAGAAAAATACAAATGTGGAAATGCATAACTTCGGTGGTAAGTGCTTAATTAAATTTTAAATCAAGATGAACAATCTATGAAATTTTTTTATCTAATAACAACAACAATGTTTTTACTAAGAGTGGACCTGTAGAAGTTATGACCAAGCATGTCCATTTCTGAAAATATTTGTTTTAAGATATCGGGAAATTTCCAAAAAAATCTTTAAAAACATTGAACATTTAAGATACCATAGTTGAGAGACGGCCTCTGAGAGAAAAAAAAATATTAGAAATATGTTTTTGCAGTGCCAATGCAAGAATTTCTGAAAAATAACGATTTCTGAATTTTTTTCATTTTTTTTTTAAATAAGGCTGGTACAAATATTTTTAAAAGTTTTTGTCACCCCCTTCAAAATTGGCCCGAAAAATCAGGGGGCAAAAAAAATATTTTTGCAATAAAATTCAAAATTTCAATGAAAATTCATGTGCAACCAGCTGAAATCAAATTAAAATACATTCTCCTGCGTTTAAAATCATTTTTAGCATGTTTGGGTTTATTCAAAAATCTTAAGATTTTTTGAAAATTTTCGATGCAAAATCTTTTTTTTTCGAAACAATTTTTGTTTTTGTCAGATCTTAGATTTTTTGAAAACTAATGATTGCAAAACAACTGAACTAGTGTAAAATACATTTTAAGACACTTTTTGCCTTCCTCACTGAGGTAAGGCTATAATCCTGCTCTGAAAATGAACTTTTTATTAAAAGCTCCTAGACCCACCTTCATGTATACATATCGACTCAGAATCGAAAACTGAACAAATGTCTCTGTGTGTGTATGTGTGTGTGTATGTGTGTGTGTATGTGTGTGTATGTATGTATGTGACCAAAATTCTCACTGAGTTTTCTCCGCACTGGCTGAACCGATTTTGATCGAACTAGTTGCATTCGACTGAGTTTAAGGTCCCATACATCGCTATTGAATTGTTTGAAGTTTCGATAAGTAGTTCAAAAGTTATGTATAAAAATGTGTTTTCACAAATATCCGGATCTCAATTATATGCATGTAAACGATGTCCGGGTCCATCATCCGACCCATCGTTGATTAGGTAATTGAAAGGCCTTTCCAATGAGTTCAAGACATTGAAGATCTGGCAACCCTGTCTCGAGTTATGACCACTTAAGTGATATTTATGTACTTTTTTGAAGCCGGATCTCACAGAAATGTATGTAAACTTTGTCCGGATCCATCATCCGACCCATCGTTGATTAGGTAATTGAAAAGCCTTTCCAATGAGTCCAAAACACTGATGATCTGGCAACCCTGTCTCGAGTTATGACCACTTAAGTAATATTTATGTACTTTTTTGAAGCCGGATCTCACAGAAATGTATGTAAACTATGTCCGGATCCATCATCCGACCCACCGTTGGTTAGGTAATTGAAAAGACTTTCCAATGAGTCCAAAACATTGAAGATCTGGCAACCCTGTCTCGAGTTATGACCACTTAAGTGATATTTATGTACTTTTTTGAAGCCGGATCTCACAGAAATGTATGTAAACTATGTCCGGATCCATCATCCGACTCATCGTTGGTTAGGTAGTTGAAAAGACTTTCCAATTAGTCCAAAACATTGAAGATCTGGCAACCCTGTCTCGAGTTATGACCACTTAAGTGATATTTATGTACTTTTTTGAAGCCGGATCTCACCTAAATGTATGTAAACTATGTCCGGATCCATCATCCGACCCATCGTTGATTAGGTAATTGAAAAGCCTTTCCAATGAGTCCAAAACATCATTGATCTGTCAACCCTGTCTCGAGTTATGACCACTTAAGTGATATTTATGTACTTTTCTGAAGTTGGATCTCACAGAAATGTATGTAAACTATGTCCGGATGCATCATCCAACCCATCGTTGGTAAGGTAATTGAAAAGCCTTTCCAATGAGTCCGAAACATTGAAGATCTGGCAACCCTGCCTTGAGTTATTACCACATAAGTTGTATCTGTGTTTTTTTCTGGATCTAAAAAAAGCTGAAATGTGTGTCTAAACCACTCATATTACCCATTTTTGGTAAAAAGTGAGGAAGGCATCAACCACATAGGTGGATTAGGTTAGTTTTTCATTTAAATGTGAAGACTATGGCTTGTTATTAAAATTTTTATATTTTTTTTATTTTTTTGCCCCCCCCCCCCTTGACCTCTGCCAGGGCCGAGGGACAAAAACTTTTTTAAATATTTGCATCGGCCTAAATAAAATAATTAGGATTAATTCCTGAAATATTTCAATTTAAAACTTGTTGCTTCTTTAACAACCACAAGAATTATTTGTTTTTAAGTCCCATTCGACATTTCGATGACTCTTTGCTCTCTTATGCTAACTGGATAGGAAAATCAACAAACTTAGTTCAAGAAAGCACAGAGGCATCGATTTGTAGAGGTTGTCTGAATAAATTTTATTTATAAAAAAATCAATTTTACAAAATGTTATAAGGTCGACGCAAATACTCAAAACAATGTTTTGTCCATCGACTCTGCCAAGTTTAAGTTTGAGGGGGGGGTGGAGCGTTTCCTCGTAATGTTGATGTATCTTGAAAAAAAAAAACTAACCTAATCCACCTATGCGGTTGGTGCCTTTCTCACTTTTTACCAATATTTGGTGGTATGATGAGTTTGTACACAGATTCCATCTATTTCTCAATAAAAAAATACACAAATGTCATTTAAGCGGTCATAACTAGAGAATGAGCAATGCCAGATCTTCAATGTTTTGGACTCATTGGAAAGGTCTTTTGTTCATCTAACAAACGATGGATCGGATGATGAATCCAGACATAGTTTACATACTTTTAAGTGAGATCCGGCTTCAAAAAAGTACATAAATATCACTTAAGTGGTCATAACATGAGACAGGGTTGCCAGATCTTCAATGTTTTTGACTCATTGAAAAGGTCTGTTGTTCGCCTAACCAACGATGGATCGGATGATGAATCCGGACATAGTTTACATACATTTAAGTGAGATCCGGCTTCAAAAAAGTACATAAATATCACTTAAGTGGTCATAACATGAGACAGGGTTGCCAGATCTTTAATGTTTTTGACTCATTGAAAAGGTCTTTTGTTCCGATGATGAATCCGGACCTCAGTGAGGAAGGCAAAATCACAATTAAATATCGACCTGATTTGAATGAACGAGACAAAAACTTTGAAAAACATCATGTCATTAATCAGGCTAAATTAGAAAAATATTTAAAATATTTTTTTTTTTATAAAATCAGAAAATTCCACAAAAATTTAATTTTTTAACATAGAAAATTTGACCATACTAATGTCCACCTTATCAAAATATTCACCAATCAATCCCCGATCATTTGTTCCGTAAGCGTCAAAGCTCTTAATCCAAACCTGTGGCCGCTATCAATTTTGTCTGTATTGTATGATTGTACTGGTATAATGGCTTGTAATAAAACTATTGATTAGAAATTGAAATTTTAATGGAATTTTGAAAAAAAAGTATCAGTTCTAAAACTTTAAAATTAGTAATGTCCCCTCAACGGTTGAGTGCTCAAAAATGTTCCATAATCAGCACTGCCAACTGGAAACTGGAAAACACTGCCTCTGTGTACTCTTGACACTAATTTGAGACATTTTTATTAGTTTCCATGCTCGCGCACGTCCTGCCGTTTCCTAATTAATACGCAAACCCCTCTCTCTTTGCTCTTTCCTGCCGTAATTTTGATTCTCAATTAGCCCACATCACTATACTGTGCGTATGAAAAGGAGGGGGGAAAACCTGAAAGATCATAAAATATTTTATGTTGCTGACTTTTGAAACCCTTTTTTCCCATTCAAACTCTCGCAGCACCGCGCGCACCCGTTCGGTTGGCCGGTTTGGGCGTTCTATATTTTAATAAACTGGATATTAATTAAAAATATCTTATTAATTAGTCGTTTCGGTAGCCACCCTCCCCGTGCTGCTGCTGCTGCTACCGGGCAGGAAACGCGTAACTTATAGGGGTGTACGTGTAGGTCCTTGTTTGGTGTCCTTTTTCTCGGAACTCGAGCGATCGAAGGGGAGTGACCGACCGGCGTCGAAGGATTTTTCAGCTGAGGTCCTTTCGCCAGTCAGTGGTCGGGCAAAGAGTTAATTTATTTTTACGATTACGACCCACCGGCAGTGTGGATTAGGCTTTTGTCGTGAATAAACGCCCGATTAGCAGCAGCAGGAGCTCTCGGGGCTTTGTGTGTGTGTGCCAAATACGACCTGTCTCCGGGGAGTTTGTTGACACAGCTTTCCAATTACGATTCTTCCCCGGGTGGTAATGAGTCGTTTATGACGCATCAAACCTGGGTTGACAGTTTCCTGGAAGTGTCGTTACAAGTTGATGCGATTGAATGTTCATTATATTGCACGGTTGGCAGTTTGCCAGGGGTTTAAGGATTCAATGCTGACATTGACGGAATTTGATGTCTTCAAGATTAGATCACAGCAAAAAATACGATTTATTACATTATAAAGTCTAAACAAGTCATGATGTTATGCTATAAAATGCGACTGATCGCAACATTATCCTAAATTGAGTTTGTTTAGCATTCTTAAAATGAAATATTCTTCAAGTTGATTTGCAAAATAAAAAAACAATTTCTTCTCGTTAAATTCTGTTTTAGTTGTGAAACATCACAACAACTCATTCCGACGAGGTTGAGAAATCACCAACTGCCCAAGACTTCCGCGGCGTTGTTTATTGCCCTAAATGCGATATTCCGGGCCAGAACATAAACCATTTCCTGCTGGTTTTTATTCGCGAAGAATTGTTCCTTCTCGCAGCATATCTTTGGCCGATTTCGCTGGCACACGCAGAACAACCCCCCTATCCTGTCAGCGGGAATGGTCAATATTTCAGATGACCATCGCTTCTTCGGGCTTCTTCTGGGGCTGACTTATTTTTCGGAAGAGAGAGGGAAGGCTTCAGTTGCAGGTCGTTGAATGCAAAGTACACCACCATCGAGGCCGGATGGATTATGACAGCTTCCTACTGTGAGGAGCAAGGCCGAGGCAGCAAATAACCAAACCGATGACGGTCTGGTTGGGGGAAAAGGGTTGTAGCACAGACTACCCAAAATAACTCAATGAAATTCAGTTTAATAAGTATAAATAAATATATAAAAGTGCATTTAAAACATTTTTTTTTTCATTCAAATGAATAAACCAAGCCTTGTAATTTTTATTTTAATATTTTTTGTATATTTTTTGGCCTTTTTTGAGGAACAGAAATTTCAATAAATGTTTGCAACGGCCTTAACATTTTCAAATAGATTCGATGGATTCTTTGCTACAATTTTTTTCTGCTACAAAGCTTAAATATATGATTTACTGACCCACAGAACGAAATTGAGAAAATTAAAATTGAAACCTAGAAAAAAATTGTGACCAAGCTTAATCAATCAAGTGCACAAAAGATCAAAATCTTGCATTTAGGAATGTTATAAAAACCACAAAAGCTCATAAAAAAACAAGGATGTAATCTCTATCACTTTAAAATTGTGTAATATCCTAATATTTTCGAAGAATATCTTACAATAGTTTTGTTTTTAGCTATATGTTTTCCAACATTTAGCAACCTAATAATAAGTGGTTTTGCAATTTTTTGTTGATTTTCTGATTGATTACCTGACGTAATAGTTGTTGCTTATTATGTAAAACTTTCAAGCCTAATATTTAAAATACATGAATAATTCCTAAATGTTACTTTTTTACTGAACGTTAAATAAGTTTATTGTTAAATTTAAAAAATCTGCTAGAGATTTTTTATAATTTATTTGTTATATTTTGACTCTCATCAATTCAATCGTAAATTCAATCTAGAAATATTGTTTTCTAAAAAAATATTTTGAATATTTTTTTATTTGTTACGAATCTATCACATTCTTACCTCGTTTAAAAACTGTAACAACAAACGACCATTAAGTAATTTTAGTGTAGAATTGAATTAACCATTTTTTTTTTCATTTTAAATCATTTTTAACCGAAAGCAGCTCTCAATGATTTTGCAAGGAAAATGTTTTTAATTTTTATATTTTTTTTTTTCAAACCCAAAAAAGCCATATTGCATCAAAAGTTTCTTCATACAAATTTGAAGGCTGTCCGAAGTTCGACCTGGTGTCTTACGTAAAGTTTTAAGTAATGATTAAGACTATTCGGACAAAATAGGAATAGCTCTTACAAAATCAAATTTTAATTAAATTTTTATTACATAATCTCACTTTTCATGAACTTTACCCAAAACAAATAGTTGGACAAAAAGTGACAACTTTAATGCTGTAGGATATAACAGACGTTAAGTTTTTCGCAAAATTATGAATATTAGCAAAATTGGATATTTTGGGTAATTTAGTAAATTTTTGCGAACTCCCCGGAAAAAAGATTAAAATATTTTTGAGAGCAAAACAAAATTTGGAAACAGAGCATGAAAAACGAGTTGTTTTTAACTGCTACCCATTTTTAACTGATTTTATCTTGGAAACTAAGGATCTGATTTTTAATGTTAAATAGTGAAACTCGTCTGAAATTTTCTCTACGGACACGGAGGACACAGCTCAATATGGCCGAGAGAATTATGCCCTCGAGTTCATCTCCAATAAAAAATTCATCCCTCAAAAAAAAAAAAAAAAAGAAAAAAAAGTGTTTTCTACAGGAATTGAACCTGAGACCTTTGACAGATTAACTCAATGACTTTACTACCTCGGCCACCACAGTTTGGTGACCCAAAAGTGGTCGGAAGCCGATGCATGACTCTTGTTGGAGATTTACGGTTTCAATTATGAACACATTTGTTTTGATGGTGTAATTTGGTAGCAGTGAGTGAAAGAAATAACTATCATTTGATGATTCTTGCTTGACCGTCAGCTTAACTTGTAAGTTCTCTTCTTTCATCTCGTTATTGCCAGCAAGAGCATTCTTTTTTCATCACTCCTTATCTTTTACTCGTTCACGCGCACTCGCCGAAGATTATTTTGTTCTCTCATAGAACAGCAATGAAAGAATGCGAGAAGGAGATTGGGAACTGAGCGCGGATTACATCCCGTTAAACTCCGCGGTTAAGCTCTGTTGAGAGGATGATGAATGTAAATGCAGCAATGAGAGAAAAAAAAATGTCATGGAAAGACGGAAAGAAGGGCGGTGAAAATTTAAAGTTGAGTTTTCGGGCATAATATTTGTAGTCGCTGAGAACTGAGTTTTCGAAATTGGCAGTAGCTCAAAAATATTTACGAAACAAAAAGAAATCACATAATTGAAAAAAGAATATTTGCTTAAACAAAGCTAAAATGCTGTCTTTTATGAACTTTGAATGATAATTTTTGCTATTCATTTAATCATACTATTCCAATTCACCCCTGTTCCCCGAAATGCACTCTTCAACCACAACGAGCGAACGAGCAAACCCTTTGCCGGTCAAACAGTTGTTTTTTCCACCCCGTGGCGGACGATAGAGGGCGTTCTTGGCAAATTGATGATTTATCGTGCCTTGGCCCAGCAGCAGCCGCCTGCAGTCTCTAGCAGATAACTATAAATGAGAATTATTTGTAATTAAGAGAATAACCCAAAACACGAAAAATAAACCATTTTTCTGACCCTTTCTGCGCTGTCAGGAGGACCCAAACTGCATTCGAATGCTCGTTGGGCTGTCAAAAGTGTGGCCAGTGAATTCCGTCCGAAGAAAAGGGATAACCTCTTCTTGCTTCCGTTTTTGATTAATTATTCCTTTATCGATAAATACCGATCTCCCGTGGCGTGGAGGGACGCAGAGAGGACGCCCACCAACCGTGTCGTCGTCGTCGTCACTCGGAAAGGCCCCGGCGGCCTGCTCTTTAATCCAATTATTCACTTTGCAAAGGCCCCTTCGGACGCCCATGGGTCGGGCCGTTGGGAACCGCCCTGCCTCGCGCCCCGGTCATTACGGTGGCCACGACCAACCCGTTGACGGGCTTACCGATGAGATGTTAATATGTGGAAATGTTTACCCTTTCATGCTGCTGGCTCAGATCTGATCTGGTCGTTCCCCCGTCCTGGTTCGTTTGTCATAAACTTTATCGGTTATTATCAGGGTTTGCCCAGAAAGCACCCGTATAGGGGGGAACACTCGAATGGTTCGAACTTCTGGTAACGTCACCTGCCATCAAACTGGCGGACGGAAGTAATGGAATGGTGATGGGATTCTTTCTGGAATGAGGGTTGCTCATTATTTGAGTTCTGGAAAAGAAAAGGACGTTTTAAAAACTGTACACCATGAAATTTCGATTTTTTGAATTGTAACTATTAACTTTATAATTATAAAATCCTACTAAAGTGTAACAATATTTTTCCACCCCCTTAAAACTATCGTTTAAAATCATCAGGAAAAACCAAATCATTATTTCTTGAAATCTGAAACCATCATTAGAAAACTTGAAAAGCCGACTGTATATAATTAAGAATAAATTAAGTATTCACCATATTACGCATTTTTTGGAACACAGAACGAAAAAAGACGTTTTACTCTGGAGAACATATTTATCAGTCATTCTACCTCAAACGTATCAGCACTAGAAAACGATTTTTCTGATGAAGCTCAAGTTTGGAGAGGCTGTTGACACCATCAAATCAATCAAGAATTTTAATTTTCATTCTTATCAGACCGCCCTCTTTTTTATAATTTTAAAACTGGAACGTCTCTGGAATCACAAATCGCAAAAAGTTTTGTGGTTCCAGAGATGATACAGTTTAAAAAAATTGTAGTTTTCCCATTTTTCGCGAAAAAGGGACAAACTTTGGGTGATGCAAAATGGAAAATCTATATTCTTGCTTGTATTGATTATATCCAGAGTTTTTTAATTCTATAAGCTATTGTCTTTCGTATGTTTACAGGATCTATTCAAAACAAAAATACTCTAGATATCCTGAATATTTGAATTTTATTAAAATTTGTTTCTTTAATTTCCACTGTTACCTTCCTCACTGAGGTAAGGCCATTAATCACTTTTTATTTAAAGCTCGTAGACCCATCTTCAGATTGGTGCGCTGGAAGTGGGGACGCGAAGTCGTGACTATTCATATTAATTTTTTGTGTGTGCTTTTGTATCGTTATTTGTATGGGGTGAGTGCGTAATTTGTAAAGGTGGTGTAAAAAATATTCCGAGTGAAAATGATTTATTTTGTGTGTTTTTGGGCATAAATTGTGTGTGTCTTAATTTATTGTTTTGTGATTTTCAAAGCCCTTCCTATATCATCGTTGATCGGAAGGCAAGGCGTCGGGTGGATTGTGTTTAATTTTTTCAAGGTTTTATTTATTTGCGGTGAAAAAGCCATTTCTTTATAATGATCGAAAGACGCACTGACAATTTGGATCGTCGAGTTAATAGTGGAGCAAAATAACTGTGTGTGAGTAATTGTGTGTGCTAAGCAGAAAGACCTTCCCATAGCACCGTTGCTCGGAAGGCTCGCCGACGGGTCTGTTATGAAAGTCCTCCCCATAGCGCCGTAGCTCGGGAGGCATCGAAAAGCCAATACCTTATCCTACTAACCAAAAAATATTAATCACGTGATGCTTGAAGGAGATTCTGTGGATTCAACGGTCTCAAGCGGTATCAACAAGTATGTGGCGAAAAACTATGTGCTTGATGAGTCTGCAACTTCAACTATCGGACTAACATTCTTCCCTTTCGTTGAAATGCAGGCTTCTTGGGAGGGCGCCGGTATTGACTAATAAAGTAGGATCTTCAGAGGTTAAACAGTGAACGGATGGTTGGCTCCCACTGATCATTTTTGATTCATTGTTTAACTTCAGCTGATCTGTCAATAACGGAGTAGCAGCTTATTGGCAGTCAACCATGCTCATGCTCAAAGCTCGTATACCCATCTTGATGTGTACTTAACGTCTCAAAACCGAACAACTGAACGTCTGTGTAGGTGTGTATGTGTGTGACCAAATTGTAACTCAGTTTTCTCAGCACTGGCTGAACCGATTTTGTTCAAACAGGTCGCATTCGACTTTGTTTAGGATCCCATATATCGCTATTGAATTGTTTGAAGTTTTGATAAGAAGTTCAAAAGTTCCAACGAGTCCAAAACATTGAAAATCTGGCCTGAATACTGTCTCATGTTATGAGCCCTTTAGTGATATGTGTGTATTTTTTTTATTCCGGATTTAAACAAAATTTTACGAAATGATTGTGAAAGGAACCAAACCACAGATTTGGTTAGTTTTTTTTTTAAATTCGATTGAGGTGGAATGAGTCATATGTATCTTCATGTATTTAATACATTCAAAGAAAAACAATATTCATTTTTATTTTTTTTAAAATAAATTCAACATTTATAAAACCTTTTGTTTAAACAAGCAAACAAATACAAATTAAGGTGAAACGGGACGCCAGTTCATAAATATTTTCAGTTTAACTTTTATCAATTCGTTATATTTATAGTCTTCAACACACAGAACTTGTTTATGCTATGGCATTAAAACTACTTTGAACAACTTGAATCATAATGTCAATATGGCGGTGCCATCCCGTTTCACCATAAAAAGTTCTTTTTATATTATGACAATTTTGCAATAATTTTAACTCGGACAAATACAATAAAAGTGCGTCGTTTTCCAAGAAATTAACAATCGATTTTTTTACCTAACTTCAATTCTTTAAGCTGTCTATTGGAACTCTTTTCATCTTATTTTTTAAATTTCTGGTTAAATTTGCAAGACTGAACTAGTAAATTTTTGACTCTTTTAAATTTTGTAAGAACCTGAATGAATTTTCAACAAATCTCCCGTTTTATTTTTCAAGGAAAAGGTCAAAATTTGATATTGACTCCAAATTTCCATCTCATAAACATTTCAGGCTGCAAATTATTCAAAAAACATGTATTTTTTTTCGAGTACCCGGGCAGACGGTAATAACAAAATTAATAATATTTCTATAACAAATCCTGTTAAAAAAACAAAAAGTGTTATTATTTTATCCTAAAGTTGAACTTCAAGAAGAAAAAATAATAACAGTTTCTGATAAAATAACAAAATTTGGTATTGAAGTGATATTATATTGAAAATGTTTAAAAACACGCTAATAAGAGGAAATATTATACATTTCAAAAACTCTCCTAATAACAAAATTCGTTATTCGTTCGGTATACTGACTTAGAGATAAAATTACCATAAATCGCACAAATGGAAAAGTTTCTAAGTGTCCATAACACAATCTGTTATTATTTTTTTTCTTTTGTTAAATATGTTTAGATCTTTTAAATAATTTTGTCTCATTTCGTCGGGGTCATTATTTTGGCCATACAATGTGGTCCTTAAGCTAAAATTATTCTTAAAAGTTTAAATTTTGAAAGTTGATTTTTTTTAATTATTTGATATACCCCTTAAGGGACTTTGCTAAAATTGGCTAGAACTATGGGATAATTTAGACCAATTTCATCGGGGTCATTATTTTGGCCATGAAATGGGGTCCTTAAGCTAAAATTATTTTAAAAAGTTGAAATTTTGAAAGTTGATTTTTTTAATTATTTGATATACCCCTTAAGGGACTTTGCTAAAATTGGCTAGAACTATGGGATAATTTTGACCAATTTTGTCGGGGTCATTATTTTGGCCATGAAATGGGGTCCCTAAGCTAAAATCATTCTAAAAAGTTGAAATTTTGAAAGTTTATTTTTTTAATTATTTGATATAGCCCCTAAAGGACTTTGCTAAAATTGGCTAGAACTATGGGAAAATTTTGACCAATTTCGTCGGGGTCATTATTTTGGCCATGAAATGGGGTCCTTTAGCTTAAATTATTCTAAAAAGTTGAAATTTTGAAAGTTGGTTTTTTTAATTATTTGATATACCTTCATAGAGATTTTACTAAAATTGGCTAGAACTATGCAATAATTTTGACCAATTTTATCGGGGTCATTTATTTCACCATGAAATGGGGTCCTTAAACTAAAATTATTCTAAAAAGTTGAAATTTTGAAAGTTGATTTTTTTAATTATTTGATATACCTTCTAAGGGATTTCACTTAAATTGGCTAGAACTATGAAATAATTTTGACCAATTTTATCGGGGTCATTTATTTCACCATGAAATGGGGTTTCAAGCTAAAATTAATCCGATAAAATTAACTTTTGAGAATTATTTTTTTTTATTTTGTTATATTTATTGAGAATTTTTGAAGTGTGAATAACAAAAACTGTTATTATTTTCACAGAGCCAGGAAGTCGGAGCTGACGTTGAAGTTCGAGCTGGAGTGAGACCTCGGGGACTGCGGATTCAGCAAATTTTCAGCAACTTTTACTTGGAGTCGGAAGTCGGTTATTTTTAGAGAGCTGAAGTCGTCGTTGACGTCATATCCTGCATCCAGAGTCGGAGTTGTCTTCAAAGTATGGATTCAAAGTCGCTTGGAGGTACCCGACTCTGCAGCCCTGACTAGTACAGAGGAGTTATGGCAACTGCAGGTTTATTTGCAAATTACAAATAAACCAAAACAATAACTTTTTTTGTTATGGAGACATACCAGTTCAATAACATTTTTTGTTAATATGCTGCTCCACCTCTCCGCACAAAATAACAAATCTTGTTATTCCTTCATGATTCCTTCTGTGTTATTGGTTTGTTATTGCAATAACAACATAATAACAGTTTAAGTTATTCTTCGAACAAATCTTTGTTATTGATTTTTGTTATTTTAACAACTAATCCGATCATCCCAATAACAAATTTCGATCTTCTCACAATATCAAAAACTGACCTTCCTAAGTTATTTCCGTCTGCTCGGGTAGTCAAAAATTTGAAGGGATCGTGATCAGAGCCAAAAGTTACCCCTTAGAACAAAGGTTCACGCAAATCGAAGGGGGGTCTGGGCAATGAAAAGTTTTTATTTAAGCATTTGTTGTTTTTTTTCTGTGAATGTTTAGATTTTTTTTGTCAGATAAATTAAAATATCTGCTAAAAGTAATTTGAAAAGTACATCCATAATCATAAAAAAAAAACAACAGAACTCATAAAATTTCTCCACCCCCATGCTTTTCCTAGGCTCAACCCCTTTGTTGAGCGATAGTAGATCACCATCTCAGCAACTTTGAAACAACAGCAGCGGTTGCTCGAGTACTAAAACCAGCAGTAGGTGGCATGCTGGTAGGCATCTGGTGGAATTTCTATAATCCTTTATCAGCAATTTATTTAATTGTGCACGGGAGCATTTCCCATCGCAGCCGCTCACCGCTGGTCGTACTTCATCGCAGGTCTCACTCCCTCTGAGATGCGTTCGAGTTAGGTAGGGTGATGGTTTGTTTATTGGACTTTGTGTTGAATCTGCACCAATCTAAAAATAACATCAAAGTCATATTCAACTACCCTCAGATAATCGTCAGCAACAAGCTCGTAACCACCTTTGAGTCAGTAAGCCAACAGCAGACGGTCCTCCTCCCGGGATGAAACCCACGAGACCACGTGATGAGCAGCGAGCCGAAGAGGAGGAGAAAGAGTGAGAGAGAGAGTGCGCGCGCGGCCAAGAGAATTTAAATTAATCAATTTGTATCCTGCCGTTTTATGGCTGTTTTGAAAGAATTTCAAATTTAGATATTAAACGCAAAAGGGGTTCTGGTTTCCTCCGGGCGAGCTTCGGAGGCCTATTGTTGTTCAGCGAAAAGGTTCTGACTGCTGGCTGGTTGTTTCCTTAATGGGACGCACGCAAATCGGGCCGAGCCGACCAACACAGAGCTCTCTTTCCGCGCTGTCATCGGGCGATTATTTATATAGAATAATCGCAGGGAAATCGCTTGCTGTGCGCATCGGATGAAATATGTTAGCGAATGATTTATCCAGCCAACGACGGCTGACGCGGGTTGCAGGAGCAGCAACAGAAAACGGGCCGATTTGAGAAACAAGTCGAGCTTTTTTACGATTTTCATTGTGCGTGAGATTGAAAAAACCAGGGTGTATCTGAAATTGGAATAGTTCAAATCAACAAGAGCCAACAAACAAAAAATCATTGAAATTAAAACTAATTAATATAAATCAAAACTAATTGATATAAATCAAAAGTTTATTTTCACTTCGTCGTTGTCGTGCTATTTTGTAGCACGTGTATTTTGGGTCAAATTTTGTTAAGAACGCTATTTGGTGCAGCTCTCAATGCCTCACTGTTTGACCTTTATAGATCCCCAATACAGAGAAACCTCTTTTTACGCGGTGCGTTACGGTTTTTCTAATTTGTCGATTTCTAAGGAACGACGCAACTGTTTTGCAATCTTTTGAATGCAATTTGTAGGTTTTGTTCAGATCTACAAAAATCGACGAAATGAAAAGCGTAACGCCAACGCGTAAAAAGAGGTTTCTCTGTATTCAATTTCAATTCTGAGATAACTCCGTGTACGTTTGTCGCTCTTCGTATGAAAAAAGTTTCGATCTGATCGTGATATCTTAACACACCCTGCAAATGCGACGACTGCACAGAAAAAAATAATGTAAATTTGGAAGCTGTAATTATGAAAGGTTGAATATTACCTCTTTTATGATGTAATTTTACCTCAATTTAGACTGAAAAAGTGACATTACACCAGAAAAGTGGTAAAATTACACATTTCCAGAGGTAAAATTAAACCTTTTCTCTGACATAAAAGATGTACCCCTTCCGAGATGTAATTTTACCATGATTTTTTTTCTGTGTGATCAAAGAGAATGCAGTCAGAAGCAGTTTGACACACGTAAATGTCCGACTACTGTACTCCGACAAAATTCTCCCAAACTTCGTGACATTGCACAGAATGGTCATCCAAACAAAACGTAATTGTTATTGTTTACATTTCGTGTTCCAAATTTTGTTTATAAAAGATTAAACATTATAGCGCGTTTTTCCCAGAACGTGAATAAGCAACTTACGACAAGATAGCTCGTCAACGTAAAACTAAGATTTTTCCAAGCAGAGTAATTCTCTACCAAAACCGAAAATGGTTTTTATTTGTATTTTTTGATTAGGCTCAAACTTTGTGGGGGCCTTCCCTATGTCCAAATAAGCTATTTTATGTCATTGGTTCACCCATACAAGTCTCCATACAAATTTGGCTGCTGTCCATACAAAAATGGTATGTAAATATTCAAACAGCTATAACTTTTGAGTGAATTTTCTGATCAATTTGGTGTCTTGAGCAAAGTTGTAGGTATTGTTGAGGACTATTGAGAAAAAAATAGGTACGCGAAAAAAAATTTGCAGATTTTTTAATCAACTTTTTTTTCACTAAAACTCAATTTCCCAATATACGTATTTTTTTATTTTCGAGATTTTTTGATATGTTTTAGGGGACAAAAATCCGCAACTTTTGAGCTATAGAGAAACATGGTCAAAAAATCTGCCACCGAGTTATGAATTTTTGAAAAAATAGTGATTTTTGGAAAAAAAAATCGATGTTTCATGCAAAAACAAATTTGATGTTATTTTTTAATGCAAAATTGAATTTGCAATCGAAAACTACTTTACAGATTTTTTGATAAAGAGCTCCGTTTTCAAGATATAGCCAACGAAAGTTTGATTGTAGCGAAATATTTGCAGTTTTTCGATTTTTAAAAATTGTGACCATGAGTGACCATTTCTCAAACAATTTTATTTGAAAAGTTCAGAAAATTTGCTATAAAATTGTCTAAGAGACATTGAAGATTGGACCAAGGCTTGCTGAGATAGAGCCGCTTTAAGAAAAAGAAACACGGAAATTGAAGTTTTTTAAGTCTCACCTAAACAACCCGCCATTTTCTAATGTCGATGGGTAATTCTCTACCAACTCACACGAAATCGGGAAAAGTTGCCCCAACCCCTCTTCGATTTGCGTGAAACTTTGTCCTAAGGGGTAACTTTTGTCCCTGATCACGAATCCGAGGTCCGTTTTTTGATATCTCGTGACGGAGGGGCGGTACGACCCCTTCCATTTTTGAACATGTGAAAAAGAGGTGTTTTTCAATCATTTGCAGCCTAAAACGGTGATGAGATAGAAATTTGGTGTCAAAGGGACTTTTATGTAAAATTAGACGCCCGATTTGATGGCGTACTCAGAATTCCGAATAAACGTATTTTTCATCCAAAAAAACACTTAATTTTTTTTAAATTCTCCCATTTTCCGTTACTCGACTGTAAAATATTTTGGAACATGTCATTTTATGGGAAATTTTATGTACTTTTCGAATCTACATTGACCCAGAAGGTTCATTTTTTCATTTAGAACAAAATTTTTCATTTTAAAATTTCGTGTTTTTTCTAACTTTGCAGGGTTATTTTTTAGAGTGTAACAATGTTGTACAAAGTTGTAGAACAGACAATTACAAAAATTTTGATATATAGACATAAGGGGTTTGCTTATAAACATCACGAGTTATCGCGAATTTACGAAAAAAAGATTTAAAAAAGTTATTTTTTGCGTTTCTCTTTGTTTCGTCGTCCTTTTTCAAAACTTGTTTTCGTAAAATCGCGATAACTCGTGATGTTTATAAGCAAACCCCTTAGGCCAAAGTTTAACGCAAATCGAAGAGGGGTCGGGGCAACTGATGTGTGAGTTGGCGGATAATTACCCCGATATCTCAGCAACTAATGGTCCGATTTTCAATGTTAATACATGAAACATTCAAGACTAGCATTTTAAATGGTCGTAATATTAAATGTTTGACCCTTTTAAAAAGCTAGTCTTGATTTAAATTTTTTCAAAATATTTTTTTTGAAAAGATTGGAAAAATCACGAATGTTTCATGTATTAACATTGAAAATCGGACCATTAGTTGCTGAGATATCTTCATTAGAAAATGGTGGGTTGTTTTGGTAAGACTTAGAAAACTTAAATTTTCGTGTTTCTTTTTCTTAAAGCGGCTCTATCTCAGCAACCCGAGGTTCAATCTTCAATGTCTCTTTGACAATTTTATAGCAAATTTTCTGAACTTTTCAAATAAAATTGTTTGAGAAATGGTCACTCATGGTCACAATTTTTAAAAATCGAAAAACTGCAAATATTTCGCTACAATCAAACTTTCGGTGGCTATATCTTGAAAACGGAGCTCTTTATCAAAAAATCTGTAAAGTAGTTTTCGATTAACATCAAATTTGTTTTTGCATGAAACTTCGTTTTTTTCCAAAAATCACTATTTTTTCAAAAATTTCATAACTCGGCGGCAGATTTTTTGACCATGTTTCTCTATAGCTCAAAAGTTGCGGATTTTTGTCCCCTAAAACATATCAAAAAATCTCGAAAATCAAAAAATACGTATTTTGGGAAATTGAGTTCTAGTGAAAAAAAAGTTGATTAAAAAATCTGCAAATTTTTTTTCCGTGTACCTATTTTTTCTCAAAAGCCCTCAACAATACCTACAACTATGCCGATGAAACTATGAAATTTATTTCAGAGCCGAAAAATTCATGAGGATTTACAAAGTTGTGTTGCGTCAATGTGTAACGTCATCCACCAGCAGTTTTAACATTCACTGGCGGTTATAAAATTAACATCGAAAAATTCAATCCAATGAGATAATTTGCGAATAGGACAATGTATTATAATGTGATTGTGTTTTTTTCATTTCATTCTGAGAATGCCCTTATCGTATTATATGTAGCACGGAGAAAAAAGAGTTCCCAATTTCATGAATGGGTGTTCACGATTTTGGGAACTCTTTTTTCTCCGTGAGGGTGTAATTTGTTATCAAACTGTCGAAAAATGACTCATCAATTGGATAAAATTAATAAAACAACAATTAATTGCAACACTCAAACACCGCATATCTTCAAAGAGTCAATCAGTACAATTGACCAATTTCGAACAAATCGCATGACTTTGAATTGGTCTTTTGATACTTATGAAAAAAAAAGCTAAATATATCAAAATTTGAGTGAGCTTGTAAGATTTCAGTATGGATTACTTTAAATAACAATTTGATCAATCTGTTGAATTGCAAGAAAGCGAATCGTTTTTTTAATTTTCATTTTAGTATTTTTTAATTCGAATGAAACTTTTTTGGTGCCATTGGTTTGCCCAAAGAAGCCATTTTGCATCATTAGTTTGTCCATTTGATTTTCCATACGAAATATTCATACAAAAATGATTTATTAAAATTCAAAAAATCTGTATCTTGAGGGAATTTTTTGATCGATTTGGTGTCTTCGGCAAAGGTATGAATAAGGACTACACCGAAATAAAGGATACACGGTAAATAATTTGGTGGTGATTTTTAATTTCACTGTTTGTCACTAAAACATGATATGCAAAAAAAAAATATTTTTTATTTTCGGATATGTTTAAGGGGACATCGAATGCCAGCCGTCCAAAAAATTTTCAGATTGTGCAAAAAATCTTTGATCGTGTTATGCATTTTTAATAATGCAGTTTAATAAAAACGTTAACGTTGTAAAACATTTCTTGTGTTTTCATTTTCGATTAAAAAGGTACGTTTTTTTAAGAATTTTGAGTACGCCACCAAATCAGGCATCCCTTTAACACCAGATTTCAATATGCAAATTGTTGAAAAATATGTAATTTTTTGCATGTTCATAAATGGAACCGCCCCTCCTGAAAAAATAAAAACATAGACCTATGATTCATGATCAGGGACCAAAAGTACCCTCCAGAACAGAATTTCACTCAAATCGAAGTGGGGTCGGGGCAACTGTGGTGTGAGTTGGCGGAGAATGACCCGTATTAGATCAGATTAGAAATCAACATCTGTTTTTTTCAAAACGTTTCGTTGACGAAAAAGTGTTAAACGTTGAGAAACGCTTTTATCAAATTAAACAAAAATCAAACTTTTACTCCAACCCTAATCCTAACGATCCCTCACGCAGCGCGATCGCGCTGGAACCCATCCCCCATTGATGTTCGCGCATGTGTCGATCGCGGTCGCTTCTTCATTTTCGGTCGTTCGACGAAACGCGCTTCATCGGGACCCGCCGCACCGGGACGTAGATCATACAGCGCCCAGCGGGAAGTCGTCGAATCTGTCGACTGTTTTGCCTGTCCCTTCCGCTAAGTCATCTACACCCAGCAGTTTGAGCTTCGGTGGCAACAGATCGTTTGACAACCTGCTGCGAGGAGAACAGTCTGATCTTGTGGAAGCTCCTCTTGGAAGCGCTGGAAATGGGAGCATTCTTTGGAGGAGTAGCAAGAATCGAAGAGTTAGGGTGAGCGATTCAGGATGAACATACAACTCTTGATTGGTGGTGTTACACTCGGTTTCTTTGAAAATTCAAACTTATTTAAATTTTAATTGTGTTCGCTTGCCACTAAAATTGAGCTTTTTTTTATGTAACTGAGTTAACAAGCAGAAGAAAAGGCCACAATTATTGGAAGCGATTTATAACGCTCACTTCGTCAATCTAAATGGCCATTGGGGAGCGTCGTTCTCCCCGGTGAACGTTTGGGGACAATAATTACCGCACAACCAATAGAACTGGGAACCGGGTTCGACGTGCAATCGTCAGCAGAAGCCAGCTGGAGGTGTAATTACGTTGATTGAGTAGCCACGGTGGCTATTATTATTTCTGATGTGTTTTTTTTTGTGTTGCCCTGCTGATGGCTTGCACGCTGTCAAACAAGAACACATTTGGCAAATGATGAGAACACCGGCTGACCCCCTGGGAGGAATAGTGGTAAAGCGAGCTATGAATAGGTTTGCTTAAATTAAGTCTTGACACTTATGGTCCAGGGGCGTTTCGTGGATTCAAGAACTCATCATGTTGACTCATACAACGAGCAAACATTCTACAAAACCCTCCAGACTGCCCTGCTTCTGATGATAGCCCTGCGTTCAACTACGATTGCTCAGCAGGAGTCCACGAACCATGTTGCGGGACCATTTTCGGGCTAGTTCTAATAGACCCTGGAACCGTTTACCAGCAGAGTTATTCAACTTTCCTAGCTCGTTGGCCACCGCACACCGCCTCAAAAACAGGAAGTTATCTGTTTGAATTACAAAACAACTCATCAACACTGTCGAAGCTACCGCGGGCGGCCGGGCGGTGTAGCGAATCACACTCTAAATTAACCTTTGAATAGCATCACCCCCAACCATGTCCACGGTATTTCTTTCATCGGGACCTGCATCGGAAGGTTCGGGGGTTTCTTATCAGTCAACCTGCAGGCCTCGTTTCAAAAGAACAAGTGGACCGTTTTGCTCAAAACTTGGACCACGTCCAGAAAGTCTACCTACCCAAGTGATGATGCTGGTTGGCTAATTTGTGTTTGCTTTGTTCCGATTCGGTGCGTCAACAAATTACTGGCACGTGACTTTCGCTCCGGAGGAAATCAACAGGAATGCTACCACGTGCTGGTGTGGTCTCACCGCCAGTTTTTCGGTCAGTCCTGGTGGTGGAGCAGCTACTGGTCAGGATGTGGGGGCTACCCGCTGGAGGATGCTGGCAATGAGACGTTTCCGTTGACGTGTTTCAAGGAATGGTGGAAAATTGATTTAATTCTCTAGAAACAACGCTTGATTACATTGAAAGAATATTCAGAAAAGTTTGGAATGAAAACATACTGTCCAAACTGACGCATGAGTATGTATTTTGAATTCCGTTGTCCTTCACGGAGGGGAGTTTAAGAGCGAGTTTTTGACCAATCGAAGTGCTCCGATTTGGATGAAACATTCAGCGTGTGTTTGTCTATACATGAAATTAACTCATGCCAAATATGGGCCCCCTAGGACAAAGGGAAGTGGAGTTAAACGGGCTTGGAAGTTTGAGATCCAAAAAACATAGAAAACCTTAACATTGCTCGCATTTCCATAGAACTTCACAATTCAATTCTCATTTATGCATTCGATAGGTCTTTTAAAGCACTTCAAAATGTGCCATAAACATCCAGGATTGGTTTGACTTTTTCTCATAGCTTTTGCAAATTAGTGTTAAAAATGGATTTTTTAAAAACCTTAAAATCTTTTTGCAACAGCCTCCAACACCCATACTCTTATAGGTCAAAAGTTAGAGAATTTCATGAAATATAAGCCTACGGTATTAACTTTTTGGCCAAAAGCAGTTTTTCTCATAAATATTCGATTTTTCTTTAACAAACTTTTCACAACGTTAGTTTTTGCCCTAAAGACCAAGGAGGCGGCACAGTTTTTACATTATCGGAATCGTCGGAAAATTTCCCTAAAATTAAAAGTATTAGAGTTGAAAGTATACGAGCAATTCTCTACGAAATCGGTCTTTTTTCTTCAATTTTAATTTTTGTATTTTTAAATACGACTGAAACTTTTTTGGTGCCTTCGGTATGCCCAAAGAAGCCATTTTGCATCATTAGTTTGTCCATATAATTTTCCATACAAATTTCGCAGCTGTCCATACAAAAATGATATATGAAAATTCAAAAATCTGTATCTTTTGAAGGAATTCTTTGATCGATTTGGTATCTTCGGCAAAGTTGTAGGTATGGATACGGACTACACTGGAAAAAAAATGATACACGGTAAAAAAATTTGGTGATTTTTTTATTTGACTTTTTATCACTAAAACTTGATTTACAAAAACACTATTTTTATTTTTTTTATTTTTTGATATGTTTTAGAGGACATAAAATGCCAACTTTTCAGATACTTCCAGGTTGTGCAAAAAATCATTGACCGAGTTATGAATTTTTTAATCAATACTTATTTTTTCAAAAAATCGAAATATTGGTCGTAAAATTTTTTCAACTTCATTTTTCGATGTAAATTCAAATTTGCAATCAAAAAGTACTCAAGTAAAATTTTGATAAAGTGCAACGTTTTCAAGTTAAATCCATATTTAGGTGACTTTTTTGAAAATAGTCGCAGTTTTTAATTTTTTTAAGTTAGTGCACATATTTGCACACTTTTGAAAAAAATATTTTTGGAAAGCTGAGAAAATTTTCTATATTTTGCTTCTTTGGACTTTGTTGATACGACATTTAGTTGCTGAGATATTGCAATGCAAAGATTTAAAAACAGGTAAATTGATGTTTTCTAAGTCTCACCCAAACAGCCCACCTTTTTTTAATGTCGATATCTCAGCAACTAATGGTTCGATTTTCGATGTTAATATATGAAACATTTGTGAAATTTTCCGATCTTTTCGAAAACATTATTTTCAAAATTTTCAAATCTAGACTAACAATTTAAAAGGGCGTAATATTGAATGTTTGGACAGCTGCGAAATTTGTATGGAAAATTATATGGACAAACTAATGATGCAAAATGGCCTCTTTGGGCATACCGAAGGCACCAAAAAAGTTTCAGTCGGATTAAAAAATACAAAAAAAATCGAATGACCGAAATCTGAGAGAACTGCTCATACGATACGACCTCTAGAACAAACCGAGCAATTTTTACAAAACTGCCTCCTAATTAAAGTTGCTGAGATATCAACATACGAAACTGGACGGTTGTTTGGGTGAAACCTTAGAAAAATCAATGTTGTTGTTTCTTTTTCTTATATCCACAGTATCAAAGCAACCAGTAGTCCAATCTTCCATGTTTTTTAGACGAAAGTGTAGGAAATTTTCCGAACTTTCGAAAAGAATAATTTCTGGAATGAAGAATTATAGAAAATATTAAAAAAACGGAATTCATCTGACTAAATTTAACATTGAATTTCTATATCTTAAAAAAGGTGCACATTATCAAAAAAAAACTTTTCGATTTCAAATTCAATTTTGTATTTAAAAAAAAAATGAGGACAACCAATTTTAAGTACGAGATTTATTTTTTTACAAAAATCAGGCCACTGCCAATATTTTTTTTGTTCATGTCCCTCGAATCGACAAAAAAAGAATATAAAAAATAAAATTACAAGCCATGGTTTGAACATTTAAATGGAAATAGGAGTTTAAATGCATTTTGCATCTGGCTAGATGTTTAGCAATCTTATGTTTTCAAATTATCAAAGTATCGGTGAATTTTTTTTTGTCGAAAAAAAAAACTTTTTGCAGTACTGCACAACGACATTTTACAGAAAAAAAAATAAACATAAACCTTAAAAAAAATATTTGCGAAAAAATAAAATAAAAAATTACATTTCTTTTTCCTATGATCCTACCCCTGATCGCATTTGGGACATTTATGCAAACATGGACAGTATACGTACCATTTTTCTATAAACAGCTGCCAACATTGTATGGATCTGGCATCAAAATCCAGCATCCGATCCTGAGCTTCGACAATTTATTATATTATAACTTTTGAGCTAGTTATCGGATAAACAAGGGTAATTCTCTACCAACTGACATGAAATCGGGAAAAGTTGCCCCGACCCTTCTTCGATTTGCGTGAAACTTTTTCCCAAGGGGTAACTTTTGTCCCTGATCAGAATCCGAGGTCCGTTTTTTTGATATCTCGTGACGGAGGGGCGGTACGACCCCTTTCATTTTTGAACATGCGAAAAAAGAGCTGTTTTTCAATAATTTGCAGAAACGGTGATGCGATAGAAATTCAGCGTATAAGGGATTTTTATGAAAAATGTACTCAGAATCCGAAAAAAAATTATTTTTTATCGAAAAAACACTCAAAAAGTTTTAAAAACACTGCCATTTTCCGTTACTTGACTGTAAAAAATGTTGTTGCATGTCATTTTGCGAGAAACGGGTATTTTTTCCACTTAGAATCATTTTTTTTTTCATTTTAAAAGTTGTAGAGCAGACTTTTCCAAAAAAATTGAGTTGTAAACATAAGGGGTTTGCTTATAAACATCACGAGTTATCGCGATTTTCCAAAAAAAAGTTTTGAAAAAGTTACACTTTGCGTTTATCTTTGTTTCGTCGTCCGTGTCTGTCACGGACGACGATGACCGGCCATGATCGACATCGGCCAACTTTTTCAAAACTTGTTTTTCGTAAAATCCCGATAACTCGTGATGTTTATAAGCAAACCGTTATGTTTATAACTCAAATTTGTTGTAATTGATCAACATGCTCAAATATAAAAGGGTCGTACCGCACATCCATCACGAGATATCAAAAAACGGACCTCGGATTAGTGATCAGGGACAAAATTTATCCCTTAGGACAAAGATTCACGCAAATTGAAGAGGGGCCGGGGAAACTGCTGTGTGAGTTGGCGGAGAATTACCCACAAGCACTGTACCGGATCGATTGCAACTTGTTCGACTCAACTCGGATCAGCCATTGCTTTTTGCCTTTCTCAGCTTGATGAAGAAAGGCTATAAAATCACTCGAAAAATGAACTTCTTTATTCGACTTCGTAGACCCACCTTCACGTATACCTACACCCAACCGGCGGTCGCATGATTGTGATGCATGGTGGCATGAAAGTATATCAGATTCATTTTTTGCATCATGCATTTTTTGCGATATAGGGGTATGACAATTTTGCTCGTTACCGACATTACCGACGGCTTTTTGGTTGTATTTCACAAAAAAAACCCTTATCAGAACGAGGATTGAACCACCAATTTCTTGATTATTCATCCGACACGCAACATATTCTTCTCTTTGGAGTGTTGCTCGGGGACGGGCCAGCATTATATGTGTTGGTGAGGACTGCAGATCGCTGTAATTTGTACACGCGGGCAAAAATGATCTACGGGCGTGCTGCAAAAATGTTATAAGTTGTGACATTTTCTGCAGCAAATCCATTGTTGCAGATTTTGAGCTATATTTTTCCTTTGGTTGTATCGACTCCGAATCAAATTCTGAACAAATGTCTGTGCGTGTATACACAGCAAAAAATCCGATGGTAAAATCGCATGCAAAAGCATGCACATCACCTATGTGAGCAAAAGCATGTAATATTGTATGAGAAAACGTGTACACAAAAAGCATGTACCGAAGAAAAAAAATCAGGTCTGATCACCCCAAAAATAACATCAATCCGGCGAGAGTCATATTCAGATTACCAAGTCCGCGCCCCAACCCGCTTGGCTATCTCGCTGCTTTTGCATGCGATTTTACACAGATATTTTTTACTGTGATATGTTTGTAAGTCCGTGCACCGAAAAATGTGCACACGATTATCTACGGACTGGCTGTACCAATTTCGATTCGTCTTGGGGTTCAACAAGACCCTTGGTAGTATTATAAAGTTTAATTAAAATAAATTTATAGTTTAATTTAAAATGAACTTTGGAAGATTGTAAAAAGGGTGGTGTTGCGAATACGCAAGTGTCGCACCCCTCGGACACTGCTGCTGACCCTTTTGTGCTCCGTTCAATTGTTTGTACTCACGACCGGTGCCCGTGCTATCGCTCAGTGAAGAACAGAAGTAAATAACAGTTTGGGACGAGCGGTAGTGCGGACACCGAAGTTGTAAGTTTTGTGTTCTATTGTGAAATATGTGTTATTAATTGTTGTAATAAATTTACAGCTTTGTAGCGATCGACAAATTGAATTGTTTTATTTGTCACGCTCACAATCCCGGTGTTCGTGCCCACATTCCGGCCGTTTCCAACACTACAAAGAACTTCGACCGATTCTGCCGAAGTTGATGACCGGGGACCAGTTCCAGCAGGAAGCAGATGTGCGTGGATGCTGAGGAGCAGTTCGTCCGGATCGCGCTACAGAGAGGTGAGCTGGTGAAGCAAACAGCGATGGCGGTGGATGAAGCGTCCAACATGGTGTCAGTCGGGCAGAAGTTGCACGTTTCCAAGGTCGTTTGTTTTCACCCGTCGGCTATTCACCAGCAGCGTACTCACAAAGAAGCGTCCCGGAGAAATGTGTAGTGTTCGCGGCCGACAGTTAGCGGGTCTGTAACGCGGAGGAATTGGCCCGAGAGGAATCCGGAGATGTGCGCGGGAACGAAAGCTGACGGTGGCCGATGCAGAACCGTAACCGAAAGGCGGCAAATTGGAGTCGGCGAAGTAGCAGACCCAACCCGCTAGTAAGTTGCAGGAGTTGCAGCAAGAAGCCGGTCCAGCAGGTCCAGAATGCGACATCGGAGTTCGGTAAAACTCCGGCTTAATCGAAGCAGGAGTGTTACGGGGGGAAGTGTTGCGAATACGCAAGTGTCGCACCCCTCGGACACTGCTGCTGACCCTTTTGTGCTCCGTTCAATTGTTTGTACTCACGACCGGTGCCCGTGCTATCGCTCAGTGAAGAACAGAAGTAAATAACAGTTTGGGACGAGCGGTAGTGCGGACACCGAAGTTGTAAGTTTTGTGTTCTATTGTGAAATATGTGTTATTAATTGTTGTAATAAATTTACAGCTTTGTAGCGATCGACAAATTGAATTGTTTTATTTGTCACGCTCACAATCCCGGTGTTCGTGCCCACATTCCGGCCGTTTCCAACAGGTGGTTTTTGTAAGAAACCCCATCATGCTATACATTTTTAGAAAGCTATTTAAAAGACCTTTCAAACGAGCCTATGTATTATTTATACACTTTTCAGAGGCCGAATCTCACATCGTGGCGCGGTGGTTAGCGGCTTCGTCTGCCGATCCCTAAGTTGCTATGGGGCGCGGATATCTCGCATATTTTGATGAAAACGTTGTCCGGATCTACCCTGCGACCTATCGTTGGATGGACAATCAAGAGATCTTTCCAAAGAGCCCATAAGATTGAAAATCTGACAACCATATCAAATGTTACAAGTACTTTATTGTTTTTACAACACTTTTTTAAGGCCGGATCTCAGATATTTTGGTAAAATTAAGTGTTATTTATACATGTTATTGTCGTGTATTCACTTTATGAATTTGAGGAAGGCAACAACCACCTAAAGGTAAATTTAATAACGTTATTTTTAAATGAACATCAATATTCCTTTTTTTTCACAACTTGAATAACAAAAATACAGATGCTGCCAAAAATAAAATCACACAATTCAAATATTTGTTTTTTTTTATGTTTTCGTCTGTTCTGATAACAGGTCTCAGTATTCAATGCTATCAAAAAAAGTTTTTTCTTATCTCTTAACGCTTAATTTCACTGTTATAAATTTAAAGATTTTGCCAATGAAAAAATCTCTGGCCCATTGCAAAAATATTGTCAGTTCAAAATATTGTACTGTATTTTGGATGATTTTTTGTCCATTAATTCTATTTATCCCAAATTAGCCATTTTGCGCCATTGGTTTCCCAATATAATGCAAATTCAAAGGGATGTTTATATAAAAGAGCAAGAAAAAATTACGAAAGAGATTTTCTGAATAATATGATGCCTTTAGCATTTTTGTAGGCTATGACGAAGACAAATTGTTACACCCTCAAACCCATTTTCAAAATAAACTTGAAAAAACAAATTGACAAAAATTACTTTTATGTTTTTTTTTTTAAATCCGACACTTGACTCGTAGTGTAGGCAGATGAATCTATTTTGGAAAAGTTATGATAAAGTTAAAAAATAGAAGCTTTTAGTATATGTTCTTGCTGCTTCAATGATTCATTGATTCTTCTTGTCATAATCTCTCAGTCATAAGAAGCTACTTTAATCGGACAAGTGTTCCGTCAAAGAACCTTACCAGCCCCTTTTGTCCAAACATCACACCAACCACGTGTGCGCCCTCCGTTATTTATACTGTCCAAATCGCATGAGTCTGTTGTTGTGCCCGGTCTCGACATCCTTTGAATTTCCCTAGGATTTCCGCCTGGTCTGGATGTCTCGCCTCGCCCTGCGCCAGAGAAAAGGACAAATTGAGGCCGTGAAAAATAGCCTCCCATTGTTTGCGCAGCTTATTAGGATGAAATAATACGTGGCCGACGCGGAGCAACCCTCAAAATGTTTCCCGGTTGTGTTTTGGTTTTGCCTCGCGTCAGCGCAATTTCCGGAATGTGTGGGCGGATCTCGGCTAGTTGTAACGGGAGGGTAATAAAGTAGCAACAGTCCGGCTTGTTTGTCCTGACAAACAGCAAATGGGAGAACGAACTTATTTACAAATCATAAACACGTGTGTCTTTTTCGGAAGGGACCCCGGGGGATGCGGGAGGAAAAGCGAAAGTTTGGAAACCGCCGAGGATGTGGAATTTCCCAGACCGAAACGGTTACGGATGGTGAGCAGGCGTGAGCGATTGTAGTACTACCCTTGTGTAAATAATTAACACGACACTTCCCACCAGCTGAGGCGGCATGGGTTTCTTTGGAAATCTTAGGCTGTTGACGCAGAATAACAAGACCTTAAATTGGTAAATCGAATCGGATGTGAGGAACATTTGTAACTGCTTTTTTTGAAGACTGTCGAACATCTTTATAATATATAATAATAATATTGATTAAATTTGTTAACTTAAATAAATAAATGCAAAGCATTCTACGTGAACGATATCCCTTTTCATTAGGATTTCTCATTGTTGTTGTTTCATGTTTGAGGAAAATAGAATTCCGAGAAGGTTATCAATAGAAAATGCTTTTATTTTTAGCACAAAACGTTAACTAATTAAAAATTCCTCAGCAAATCTTCCCAAAACCACGGTCTAAATCTTACTACCCACGTCACAAATCCACGTCAACATAAGCTGATTAAAAACCACCTCCCTTCATCCGTTCCAACGCACTTCAACCCCCGACCGAAGTCCTTGCCCAAGGTGGTTGAGCGGGGGAGGTGCTAAATCGAAAGAACCTGGAATTAAATTTACCACAGAGCTATTTTGCTAACGCTGCAGAGTTTAACCTCGCTGCTGCATTCATAATTCAGACGATACTTGATGACATTTACAAATTCATGACAGCTATTTATGAAAAGGTGGACCAGGAAAAAAGCTCCGAGTCAAAATCTCACCAAATGGTCACTTCACCACGCTGAAGCGCAGGAACTGCAGTCAACTGAGCCGGAGAAGTGAGTGTGTACCTTTATTACCACCATATCCATAAAATATTTTCCATTTTTCATGTCATTTCTCCCCTACAATGCCGACGCTTTCCAAGGGGTGGCGTTTTTCCTGTAATACGCCGGGTTTTATAATTCAGTCCAGTTGTTGAAAATGAATAAGTAAACAGTGGACAGAGCAGGGCAGAGAGCATGAAAAAAAGACTGAAACAAAATTCTGCATGACCACTTTCACCAAAGCCAAATCGGTTTCCACCGCATCCAGGGAGAGTCCCGAGAACGCCGGGATCCTGGACAGATTTCCTCTCTCCCTTCCTTGGTTGGTTCCGGTGCCGACCGGAGGGGCGCATTAGATCTACCCCGAGGGTTCCTGCCCGGAGAGGGGGAGGGGTGGAGGTTTTTGCGGTGTATGGGACAGAAATTATTCATGTAAATGGCAATTGCAATGACATAGCGAGAGCAGTAGGAGTTGCTGACCAGCAGCGTTCAGTGATGAACGGAGCAGGGTGTTAACTTACGAATATAAAAACAGATTTTTTTGTTTTTTGTTTTTTGTTTTTTGTTTTTTGTTTTTTGTTTTTTGTTTTCTGTTTTTTGTTTTTTGTTTTTTGTTTTTTGTTTTTTGTTTTTTGTTTTTTGTTTTTTGTTTTTTGTTTTTTGTTTTTTGTTTTTTGTTTTTTGTTTTTTGTTTTTTGTTTTTTGTTTTTTGTTTTTTGTTTTTTGTTTTTTGTTTTTTGTTTTTTGTTTTTTGTTTTTTGTTTTTTGTTTTTTGTTTTTTGTTTTTTGTTTTTGTTTTTTGTTTTTTGTTTTTTGTTTTTTGTTTTTGTTTTTGTTTGTTTTTTGTTTTTGTTTTTTGTTTTTTGTTTTTGTTTTTGTTTTTGTTTTTTGTTTTTTGTTTTTTGTTTTTGTTTTTTGTTTTTTGTTTTTGTTTTTTGTTTTTTGTTTTTGTTTTTGTTTTGTGTTTTGTGTTTTTGTTTGTTTTTTGTTTTTGTTTTTTGTTTTTTGTTTTTGTTTTTTGTTTTTTGTTTTTTGTTTTTTGTTTTTTGTTTTTTGTTTTTTGTTTTTTGTTTTTTGTTTTTTGTTTTTTGTTTTTTGTTTTTTGTTTTTTGTTTTTTGTTTTTTGTTTTTTTGTTTTTTGTTGCTTGACTCGACACCATAATCGAGCAGCAATGATCCTGCTTCAGTTTGCACCGAGTTACGCTTGACCAGCGATTACGGTGTCAACGGCTCTGACTATACACGGATACGGTCGGTCACTGTCGCCGGTGTCCTGCGTTATGGTGGTGGTCCCTTCCTCCCGGAAAAAAAATCTCCACTGTGCAAAATGTATCGTTTGAAACGCGGGAAAATATATAGAGGCGCGACGACACAACGTCGTCTGCAGTTACCACCACCCCCACCACGAATAAATAAATTGTTTAAATAATGTAACTAATTTAATATGAAAATTAATGTCCATAGCATAATTAAATTAAATGAAATTGAAACGCCCCCGCCCAGCAACGGATAAACTGGGAGTTTAGTGGAGTGAAGTTCTTTACGGCAAATTGCAAACTAGTGATACTTTCAAATGTGAGTTTAGCATCGGGTTGTACTTTAGAGATTTTCTTTATTCACAAGGGATTCTTACAACGATGGTCCTGCTATTTAGTGGGTTTCAATGGTGGACGGACTCTTTGTTGGTGCAAATTGTTGCAGCTTGTAATGAGTGGAAATAAAATGGATTCGAGCACAGTTTGCTGTCATTCTTCTTGAGTGTTCGTTTGAATCCATACTCCTCGCTGGTTTGTTCATTTGTCTTAAAAGCAATGAATCGTTGAGTGGATGCCTCCTGTTGTGATTATGGGGCAATACAGTCATGCCTCGGTTTTGCACTGCCCCGGTTTTGCACCGTTCAGCTGCCTCGGTAAAGCACGGCCCAGTGCTTAACTGAAGCACAGAGCTTATGGGATTTTGGCTATATGGGAGACATTGGCTATAATTCTATGAATATTCATGCAAACATCAAAAATTATAGCGTTTTGGAATCGGGATGATTTCAGCTATCCATTAAAATTATAATTTCATGAAATTTTTTACAAAAATACGTATTTTTCCTGTTTTTTGAAAATGCATATTTTTTCTCTAAAGAAACCAAAAATATATTGATATTGCAATATGGGTATCAAATGATCAGGTTTTTTTCATACATTTTGGATGTAACAATAACATTTTTAGAAAATACTCAAAACATAAGCATAAGCATAAGCATAAGCATAGGTGCCCACCCGCAGTTGCTACTCCGTTATTGACCAGGACCTCCAGAAGTTACATCCACGAGCCGTGGAAGATAAGTGGGTGCTATCTTTCCTCGCTTCGCAACTTCTCAAAGACCCCTATCATGCTGATCAATACCGGCGCCGGCCACGACCAGTGGTAGGGTCACGGGGAAGTGGATGGGAATGTTAGTCCGATACTTGAGTGATAGAGACCGCCCAATCGACTGCTTCTCCGACAAAGTATCACATGAGTTTTGAGGGGGTTAGTAGATAGGTATGAGGTTAGGATTCACGAGTGGCAGTGATGTGACCATGAGCATTTTGTTTATCGATTGAAATTTTAAATCTTAGGCAGCCGGCTGCGGAAAGATAAATAATTGATTATTTAAAAAGTTTGTTTTAATCGAACGCGTGCCAACCGAGCGGTAGTGCTATGGGCTGGACTTATCAGTATATTTTTACTGTTGGTACAATTAAGATAACGCGAGCAAATGTCAAAAATAGTACATGAGTTAATACTAAAGCTGCCAGTTGGAATAAATTATTACGATCAACGAATATAAACGAAAAGAAAACAGGACACCACGTAACCGATTGTAATGAAATTAAAACAATAACTTAAACGAACTTAACCGGCGGCGTGCCTTCCTATCAACGATGATAAAAGAAGGACTTATAAATTTAAAATATAAAAAGACTCCAAAAAATACGTTGCATAGTAACCGCGAAGTCCCGCTACTCACAATCGAATCCGAAAGATAGCTATCTAGAATTTTAAATATAGTGTTAATTCGACCGCGATCCTCCAGAAATTCTTCGTCGGCGTGCCTTCCGATCAACGGTGATGTAAGAAGGGCTTTATTCATTAAAATGATTTTATATAATAAGCCTTAAAACATATTCGTCGGCGTGCCTTCCGATCATCGATGATATAGAAAGGACTTAATCCAGCAATACGATTTGCTTGTCTCGAAAAAAAAGAATTCGGATCGTTTCTATCAAAAACTATGTAAAGAGGACAAATATAAACTCATTGGCCAACGAACGCGCGAACTAAAAATAAAGAAAAAAGAAGAAGAAGAAGACCAATCACCCCATGCACACAAACAACGACACAAAAGAGATGAAAACAACACGAATCAGAAGAAATCCAATCACCCCATGTACACAAATAGCGACACAAAAGAGATGGAAAATAACACGAAAAACAGGACTGCGCGTCCACACAGGCACCGCACTACTGATGCCATTATTTAATTATAATGACCAATCACCCCATGCACTCGAACAGCGACATAAAAGAGACGGAAAATAACACGAAAAACAGGACTGAGCGTCCACACAGGCACCGCACTACTGATGCCATTATTTAATTATAATGACCAATCACCCCATGCACTCGAACAGCGACATAAAAGAGACGGAAAATAACACGAGAAAACAGGACTGAGCGTCACACAGGCACCGCACTACTGATGCCATTATTTAATTATAATGACCAATCACCCCATGCACTCGAACAGCGACATAAAAGAGACGGAAAATAACACGAAAAACAGGACTGAGCGTCCACACAGGCACCGCACTACTGATGCCATTATTTAATTATAATGACCAATCACCCCATGCACTCGAACAGCGACATAAAAGAGACGGAAAATAACACGAAAAAACAGGACTGAGCGTCCACACAGGCACCGCACTACTGATGCCATTATTTAATTATAATGACCAATCACCCCATGCACTCGAACAGCGACATAAAAGAGACAGAAAATAACACGAGAAAACAGGACTGAGCGTCACACAGGCACCGCACTACTGATGCCATTATTTAATTATAATGACCAATCACCCCATGCACTCGAACAGCGACATAAAAGAGACGGAAAATAACACGAGAAAACAGGACTGAGCGTCACACAGGCACCGCACTACTGATGCCATTATTTAATTATAATGACCAATCACCCCATGCACTCGAACAGCGACATAAAAGAGACGGAAAATAACACGAAAAAACAGGACTGAGCGTCCACACAGGCACCGCACTACTGATGCCATTATTTAATTATAATGACCAATCACCCCATGCACTCGAACAGCGACATAAAAGAGACGGAAAATAACACGAAAAAACAGGACTGAGCGTCCACACAGGCACCGCACTACTGATGCCATTATTTAATTATAATGACCAATCACCCCATGCACTCGAACAGCGACATAAAAGAGACAGAAAATAACACGAGAAAACAGGACTGAGCGTCACACAGGCACCGCACTACTGATGCCATTATTTAATTATAATGACCAATCACCCCATGCACTCGAACAGCGACATAAAAGAGACGGAAAATAACACGAGAAAACAGGACTGAGCGTCACACAGGCACCGCACTACTGATGCCATTATTTAATTATAATGACCAATCACCCCATGCACTCGAACAGCGACATAAAAGAGACGGAAAATAACACGAGAAAACAGGACTGAGCGTCCACACAGGCACCGCACTACTGATGCCATTATTTAATTATAATGACCAATCACCCCATGCACTCGAACAGCGACATAAAAGAGACGGAAAATAACACAAAAAACAGGACTGAGCGTCCACACAGGCACCGCACTACTGATGCCATTATTTAATTATAATGACCAATCACCCCATGCACTCGAACAGCGACATAAAAGAGACAGAAAATAACACGAGAAAACAGGACTGAGCGTCACACAGGCACCGCACTACTGATGCCATTATTTAATTATAATGACCAATCACCCCATGCACTCGAACAGCGACATAAAAGAGACGGAAAATAACACGAAAAAACAGGACTGAGCGTCCACACAGGCACCGCACTACTGATGCCATTATTTAATTATAATGACCAATCACCCCATGCACTCGAACAGCGACATAAAAGAGACGGAAAATAACACGAAAAAACAGGACTGAGCGTCCACACAGGCACCGCACTACTGATGCCATTATTTAATTATAATGACCAATCACCCCATGCACTCGAACAGCGACATAAAAGAGACGGAAAATAACACGAAAAAACAGGACTGAGCGTCCACACAGGCACCGCACTACTGATGCCATTATTTTTCATTTTTAGAAAATACTCAAAACATTCACAAAACTACGTATTTTCGAAAAAAATACTCAAAATTTCAATTTTTACAATATGGGTATCAAACGATCGAGATTTTTTCATACATTTCGAATGTAATAGCAACATTTTTAGAAAATACTGAAAATTATCACAAAACTACGTATTTTCGAAAAATACTCAAAATTTTAATTTTTACAATATGGGTATCAAACGATCGGGATTTTTCATACATTTAGAATGTATTAACAACATTTTTAGAAAATACTCAAAATTTTCACAAAACTACGAATTTTTGAAAAAAGGTACTCAAAATTTCCGTTTTTACAATGTGGGTATCAAACGATCTTGATTTTTTCATACAATTCGAATTTAATAACAGCATTTTTTTTGAATACTCATAATTTTCACAAAACTACGTATTTTCAAAAAAAAAATACTAAAAATTTCAATATTTACAATATGAGTATCAAACGATCGGGATTTTTTCATACATTTCGAATGTAATAACAACATTTTTAGAAAAATACTTAAAATTTTCACAAAACTACGTATTTAAAAAAAAATGCTCGAAATTTCAATATTTGCAATATGGGTATCAAACAATCGGGATTTTTTCATACATTTCGAAAGTAAAAAAAATAAAATACTCAAAGTTTTCACAAAACTACATATTTTTGAAAAAAATACTCAAAATTTCCGGTTTTCACAAGAGGTATCAAATGTTCGGGATTTTTTTATACATTTCAAAAGTTTTAACACAAATTTGTGAAAATATCCAAATTTTCACAAAACTACGTTTTTTTTAAAAAAATACCCCAGATTTCAGTTTTTTACAATATGAGTATAACATGGTTGAGATTTTTTCATTATTTGTTTCTTTGTATCGTCAACGGAAATTTTAAGTATTTTTTCGAAAATACGTAGTTTTGTGAATTTTTTTAGTATTTTCTAAAAATGTTGTTATTACATTCGAAATGTATGAAAAAATCCCGATTGTTTGATACCCACATTGTAAAACCGGAAATTTTGAGTACTTTTTTTCAAAAATTCGTAGTTTTGTGAAAATTTTGAGTATTTTCTAAAAATGTTGTTATTACATTCGAAACGTATGAAAAAATCCCGATCGTTTGATACCCATTATTGCAAACATCGAAATTTTGAGTATTTTTTCGAAAATACGTAGTTTTGTGAAAATTTTGAGTATTTTCTTAAAATGTTGTTATTACATTCGAAATGTATTGAAAAATCCCGATCGTTTGATACCCATATTTTAAAAATTGAAGTTTGAGTATTTTTTTTAAATACGTAGTTTTGTGAAAATTTTGAGTATTTTCTAAAAATGTTGTTATTACATTTGAAATGTATGAAAAAATTCCGATCGTTTGATACCCATATTGTAAAAATGGAAATTTTGAGTATTTTTTCGAAAATCCGTAGTTTTGTGAAAATTTTCAGTATTTTCTAAAAATGTTGTTATTACATTCGAAATGTATGAAAAATTCCGATCGTTTGATACCCATATTGTAAAATTGAAATTTTGAGTATT
The DNA here is from genome assembly GCF_015732765.1 of Culex quinquefasciatus. Taxonomy (NCBI): domain Eukaryota; kingdom Metazoa; phylum Arthropoda; class Insecta; order Diptera; family Culicidae; genus Culex; species Culex quinquefasciatus. The sequence goes on along the minus strand of NC_051862.1, from coordinate 79,356,935 downwards.
TTTTTCGAAAATACGTAGTTTTGTGAAAATTTTGAGTATTTTCTAAAAATGTTATTGTTACATCCAAAATGTATGAAAAAACCCTGATCATTTGATACCCATATTGCAATTACAATATATTGTTGATTTCTTTAGGAAAAAAATATGCATTTTCGAAATACAGGAAAAATACGTATTTTTGTGAAAACATTCATGAAATAATAATTTTAATGGATAGCTGACATCATCCCGATTCCAAATCACTATAATTTTTGATGTTTGCATGATTTTTCGTACGATTAAAGCCAATGTCTCCCATATAGCCAAAATCCCATAAGCTCTGTGCCTCGGTTATGCACGCCTCGGTTTTGCATCCCCCATATGCGGTGCTAAACCGAGGCACGTCTGTACTAAGATTGTTTAATCCTCTGATGACCAGCTCTTATCTTGAACACTGTAAGTTATTTTGGTATTTTTTTATATTAAGTAAACTTTGGTTGTTGTTATTTCATTAAAAAAAATTGCATACAACTATTATTAAACTGCGAATATCTTAACTTAGGGGTCATATCTTTCAAACATTTTTCTTTGGATGGAGATGGATAGCTAGATCATTAATTTTTTTTTTTTCAAATTTCAAGACTAATTTTCACAATAAAAATGAACTCAAATCGGATAACGTACTAGATCTAATCCTTTACACAATTTCGCACTAAGAAGAGTTATAATGAGTTTAAAAGTTACAAGTTTAAAGTGTTATGAAACGGAACTCTTCAGATTTTAAGCCATTTTAAGTAAATTGGAATTTTTATTAATCATTCTGCAAAAATAGGTTTTATGCAAGGGTACTGATCGCTAAAAATCAACCACTCCATTCGCGAGCACAAATAGCAGGCGACGCGATACTGCCCTGATGAATTCCTACCGTTTGTCACTTTCACACCATTCGCTCCCGAACACTCTCTCTTCTACTCTCCTTCTCTCTCTGATCGGCTCAGTCTCCGAACGGCTCAGGCTGGCCGAACGTCACTGATCACTCTGAACTGAAAACATTTTTTTCTCTGATGCGCTGCGTTATACTCATTGATTCGGGTTGCCTAACATCAATGTTATCAATTAAATTGTGCATATATTTTGATTTCATAACATTATAGACACCATTCAAAGAAACTTCCACCAAGAAAAAATCAAATTGATGGCAAACTGAGGGCGTGAAGACAAAAAGACTGCCGCGCTGGCATTTTGTGAGAATGGCTCTTCCCTGAGCATGTTAGTGTGTGAGTGTCCTCGAGCGACGGAGTAGGCAAATATTTTCACGTTGTATTTGTTCGCTGAGTGAACAGTTCGGGCCACTCGCTGGCTACTTGCGAGTATCATTCGCTCATGAATGCTAGAAGGTTGGAATAGGCGACGAACGGATAGGTGAGTGGTTTCTGCTCATTGAACCAAAAATCAGGACCCTTGGTTTTATGGAATCAAAAATTTATGTTTTCAATGATTTTTTAAATTTACTTTTAATGATTTTTTATCGAACTTGAAATTTTTTAGTAACTTTACCACACCAATATTTTTATATTTTTTAAAATATTTTTTTTTTAAGAATCGGCCTTCGTCATGCACACAAGAATGGTTTAACGAGTGTTCACCAAAATTTTGAGCCGATTTGGTCAAGGCAGTGTTAGGATATCGTGGAACCCGTTTTTTGAAACTGCTAAATTCAAATAGCTATATTTCTGCAATGATACAACCAAATGTCTTCAAATTTGTTTTGATGATAGCTGAAAATGTATATTTTAATGCCCTGAAAACAGATTTTAAATAAAATTAAGTGTTTGCTCACACCAACCTCTAACTTTTTTGTCGATTTACATTTTTGTAACCCCTTAAGTACACCGTTTTGGAGTCATAGTCACTTTTGACTTACATTTTTTGGAAATTTTAGCATTATTCGTATTTTAAAATACGCTAGGCAAAAACGCCACCCTGAAAAAAAATTGTTTAGAAAATTTCCTATTCTGATGATAATATCCTTTGAGACTTTGAAAATTGGACTATTATCATTTTAATCACTCTAAGCCGTACGACAAATTCTCATCACTTTTGCCGTTTTCCGCTATTAAATCATCATTTTCAGATGTATCAACAATGGAGAGTTGTTTGCTCACTGTAATTTGAGCTATTTATTACTTTGGAACAGTCCAAAACACTTTATGAAAGCTGCTGATAGGCCGATAATAGAAATAGGCTGAAAAAGGGTATAGTTCCCCTAGTTTCGAAGATACAGCCTCACAAAGAATTGAATCGATGAAATAGTTTTGTCCCATGTATAATTAGCCTGTAATTTTCAACTGCCAATATCTCGAAAATGATGGGTTCAATTTTCTATGTTAAAATATGAATCATTGGTGACATTTGTTGATCTCTTTAAGAACAATCTTGAGTCAAGACTTAACGCTTGAATAACATTTGAAAAATAAATTTAAATATTATCACTGTCACCTCGGCTTTTGGTGTAAAATAATTTAGACAATCTTTTAATACTTGAAATCTTTTAATATCGTCAGTAGGGGTGACTATGGGTCAAAAAACGATACACCTCTCGTAATTTTTTAATAAAAAAAACAATTTAAATGACATCGAAAATCTTACAACGTAGATTTGTTCTTCGATAGTTTACATTTTCCCAAAATATGTTGGATTTTGATGAACTCTACCTTAAATGCCAATCATTTAAAAATTGACACAATCTCACCCCTTAGAGGGGTGGGTCAAATGAAACAAAAATAATGATCAAATGCAACGATTTGGTGAAAACAAGTCATCCAACAGTGTTACTTGTTCGAGGGAATCGTATTGACATGCTACAATGTTTGAAGTAGATATTTTCAAACATTTGGGTAGTTTTCGAGCAATTCCAGCAAAAATATTAAAAAAATATTTTTTGGGAGGTCATTTTTGGCCAAAAACGTACCTCAACATTAGACAGCTGCCAAAATAACAGGATTTGTTCTAGAAACGAGATTTTTTCAGTGAAGTCATCTTAAGATGTCCCCTACACAACCCTTTTGACAGAATTAAGTTTAATTGAGAAGAATCTGAAAAATGGTAAAATCCGTAAAAAATCTTTTTGACCTAATCTCACCCCCCAGACCCAATGTCACCCCCACTGACGGTATTTAAAGAATTTAACTGCTCGTTAGTTCAGTCCAGGTCGTCTCCCTAGGTCCTGTCTCACTGGTAAGCAGTTGGACTTACAATCCAAAGGACGTTCGTTTGAATCCTGGAGTGGATGAAAGCTAAGGTGTAAAAAAAGGTTTGCAATTGCCTCAACAATCAAGCCTTTGGACACCTAGTTTCGAGTAGGAATCTCGCAATCGAGACACCAAGGCAATATTTTATAGTGAACAATTGGATATTTTTTAAATATTTAAATTGCATATATTGAGCACGTTCATGTGCAGCTTTAGTGTTTACATTAATTCAAATCAGTAAATAGTTTAATATTTATTTATTTTTTTCAAACCTTTTTTGTGTTTAGTTTTTATTCTGGTCATTAAAATTTTCACCTGTTTTTTTTTTTTAATGACAAAAGTAAACTGAAATCTTTCCAGCATCATAACCTTAACACCGTGGCATAAAGGCACCTTTTTCATTTTACGGCTCGGTCTAGGTGGACGACCATTTACCTCCTAGTGCCAATTCGCAAATTCAAACGTGGCTGGCTGCTGTTCACTGCCCCATCAATATTGCATGCCATCACCACAAAACCTTTCAAGCTTTGGCCCCCACCACAAAACTTTGCCATTGGTTTGGTCAATTTAAGGAGAAGCTTCCCTTAAGAGAAGAAACGAGATCCGGAATCAGCATAAATTTTACATCTTGCCCCAGCCAGATAAAACACACACTCACTTGTTTTGTATAAATTTTTAAGAACACTCCACAAGCGCCTTTCAACCGCCAGTGGCGTCCGGCCTGACTGTAGACTGGGGGGCGCGTTTTAGGACGCTACGCCAGACGACGCCAAAACCGGAGTAGTATTTTGTCCGAAAGTTGCCGGGTGGGGTGGGATGAATGCCAATACAGCGGCGTGGCGCGAAACTTGCAGACATAAGACATTTCCTAACCTCTCTAACCTCTCCACGTGATGTCGTTGACGGCAGAGGCAAACAGGAGGCGTTTCGGATTTTGGCCTCCCAGACTGTGGAGGACTTACGGGAGGCCACCGATGGCGTTTCCCAGTGTGCTTTATTTTTATTTTAGTGGAGAACAATCTCTGTGAAATCGTGTTGGTTGAACTCCAAAAAACCAAAAAAGTGCTTGGATCTTTCTCCAGTTTATTACATTATATTATATTTTTGATAATAAAAACTTTACATTTTTTTTCCAAATTATAAATATGTTGGTAATGGTAGCCCTAAAATTTTCCAGAGGATCTCTCAGTTGCAGATTTTTCTTGCAGGATTGCGATTTCTTTCCCAACCGGAGCCATTTGCTTCCGGAAGGGAATTTATTATTTATAGATCTCATATGCTAGCCAAATTCTTTTTCTCTGGTTGGAATGCTTCAAGATTGGGGTCTGAATAAGAAGAAAATGCCAACGCCGTAAGTGCTGGTTTGAACTTCAAGTTGCAGGTTTACTGTCTTAAAGAACACTCTAAAATTCAAAAACAGCACTGTTTTGTTGATATTTTTTTATGAAAATTCAGATCTTAAATTTCTTAAACCCCTCAAAAAATATTTGTTTTCGATATTTTTTTCAAATTTACTGTGTACTCCACAAATTTCCGCACTCCAAAGCCAACATTATTTGTACTTTTACCGATTTTATTATTCGCAATACCATATTTATGGAACAGCTCGAAACTCAATACACTTTTTGGCATTGTTTTCAACCAGCCAACCCCTCCTCTCGGATAAACTCAACGACAAAATCGGGAGGGTGGGACTCGCAACTCGTTTCCGCTTCCTGGAACAGAAAAAAAAACAAACGGGCAAAATTGGCGATTCGCGGAAGTTTTACGTGGTTCATCTACTTTTTGGGCGTTATTTTTATTGTTTTCGGTTTATTTGGAAGGAAGTTCGTTTTTATGTGTGTGTGTTCAATTTTATTGTTTTTCGAACTTACTGTTGTGATTTGCATCCCACCAAATGGGTCAACATGTCCCGATGCCGATGAGGTCTCTGCATTAGTTAAATTTTTTTATCATGTCTTTTTATTCATCTTAAAAATTATTAAGACCCTAACTCTGACTCTGACTCTGACTCTGACTCTGACGTTGGATCTGTCTCTAGCATTAAATCTGACTTTGACTTAGAATCGGAATCTGCCTCGGATTCTGACTATGAATCTAATATTGACATTGAATTTTATTCTGACTTTGAAGCTGATTTCAATCTGTCTCTTACTGACTCTGACTTTAACTCTGACTTTGAATCTGACTCTGACTATCACATTGAATTTGAATCTGACTCTGGCTTAGAAGCTATTCCGGTTCTGACACTGACTTCGTTGAATCTGACTATGACTCCGTTAAAACTGACTCTGAGCTAACTTTAAATCAATCTTTGTTTTTGAATCTGAGTCTGACTTAAAATCTAACTTTGATTGTGACTATGAATCTGACTCTGACTTTGAAAATGATTTGAATTTGCCACAGACTCTGAATTTGACCTGACTCTGGTTCTGGTTCTGGTTCTGGTTCTGGTTCTGGTTCTGGTTCTGGTTCTGGTTCTGGTTCTGGTTCTGGTTCTGGTTCTGGTTCTGGTTCTGGTTCTGGTTCTGGTTCTGGTTCTGGTTCTGGTTCTGGTTCTGGTTCTGGTTCTGGTTCTGGTTCTGGTTCTGGTTCTGGTTCTGGTTCTGGTTCTGGTTCTGGTTCTGGTTCTGGTTCTGGTTCTGGTTCTGGTTCTGGTTCTGGTTCTGGTTCTGGTTCTGGTTCTGGTTCTGGTTCTGGTTCTGGTTCTGGTTCTGGTTCTGGTTCTGGTTCTGGTTCTGGTTCTGGTTCTGGTTCTGGTTCTGGTTCTGGTTCTGGTTCTGGTTCTGGTTCTGGTTCTGGTTCTGGTTCTGGTTCTGGTTCTGGTTCTGGTTCTGGTTCTGGTTCTGGTTCTGGTTCTGGTTCTGGTTCTGGTTCTGGTTCTGGTTCTGGTTCTGGTTCTGGTTCTGGTTCTGGTTCTGGTTCTGGTTCTGGTTCTGGTTCTGGTTCTGGTTCTGGTTCTGGTTCTGGTTCTGGTTCTGGTTCTGGTTCTGGTTCTGGTTCTGGTTCTGGTTCTGGTTCTGGTTCTGGTTCTGGTTCTGGTTCTGGTTCTGGTTCTGGTTCTGGTTCTGGTTCTGGTTCTGGTTCTGGTTCTGGTTCTGGTTCTGGTTCTGGTTCTGGTTCTGGTTCTGGTTCTGGTTCTGGTTCTGGTTCTGGTTCTGGTTCTGGTTCTGGTTCTGGTTCTGGTTCTGGTTCTGGTTCTGGTTCTGGTTCTGGTTCTGGTTCTGGTTCTGGTTCTGGTTCTGGTTCTGGTTCTGGTTCTGGTTCTGGTTCTGGTTCTGGTTCTGGTTCTGGTTCTGGTTCTGGTTCTGGTTCTGGTTCTGGTTCTGGTTCTGGTTCTGGTTCTGGTTCTGGTTCTGGTTCTGGTTCTGGTTCTGGTTCTGGTTCTGGTTCTGGTTCTGGTTCTGGTTCTGGTTCTGGTTCTGGTTCTGGTTCTGGTTCTGGTTCTGGTTCTGGTTCTGGTTCTGGTTCTGGTTCTGGTTCTGGTTCTGGTTCTGGTTCTGGTTCTGGTTCTGGTTCTGGTTCTGGTTCTGGTTCTGGTTCTGGTTCTGGTTCTGGTTCTGGTTCTGGTTCTGGTTCTGGTTCTGGTTCTGGTTCTGGTTCTGGTTCTGGTTCTGGTTCTGGTTCTGGTTCTGGTTCTGGTTCTGGTTCTGGTTCTGGTTCTGGTTCTGGTTCTGGTTCTGGTTCTGGTTCTGGTTCTGGTTCTGGTTCTGGTTCTGGTTCTGGTTCTGGTTCTGGTTCTGGTTCTGGTTCTGGTTCTGGTTCTGGTTCTGGTTCTGGTTCTGGTTCTGGTTCTGGTTCTGGTTCTGGTTCTGGTTCTGGTTCTGGTTCTGGTTCTGGTTCTGGTTCTGGTTCTGGTTCTGGTTCTGGTTCTGGTTCTGGTTCTGGTTCTGGTTCTGGTTCTGGTTCTGGTTCTGGTTCTGGTTCTGGTTCTGGTTCTGGTTCTGGTTCTGGTTCTGGTTCTGGTTCTGGTTCTGGTTCTGGTTCTGGTTCTGGTTCTGGTTCTGGTTCTGGTTCTGGTTCTGGTTCTGGTTCTGGTTCTGGTTCTGGTTCTGGTTCTGGTTCTGGTTCTGGTTCTGGTTCTGGTTCTGGTTCTGGTTCTGGTTCTGGTTCTGGTTCTGCATGGATAAAAATCCTGTAAGCTAATCTGGTTACTCTATGTTGTCGAATTTCGTGAGCGATTTCTCGAGCTGGATTATCGATTCACACATAAGAGTTGCCGAATAAGATTGCAGGAGTTCTATCCGTGTAATAATGACTCTCTTTGAATCTGCCATTGACTTTAAATCTGATTTTGAAACTGATTGTGACTTTGGCTCTGGCGTTGAATCTTACTCTCACTTTGACTCTGTACGATTTGCTCATCAACTCTACAAAGTTTGAATACAAAGAGATGAGTTGCTCAATCTAATTTTGGTAATATCCGCGTAATATCAACCAAACCACAACTCTCCAGACATTACTACAAACTCGCACTCGGGCTGTATGTCCAGCACGGCTTACTCATTTGTCATTTCTATTGAAATTTCCAATTTGCCCTGACTCGTTCCAGATTTTCGGCCCAACATTAATATTTATTAGTTCATTTGTTGTGCACATATATTGCTCCACCCACACCGATTTCAAAATATATTCATTATTTTTCCCGAGGTCGAACACAACAAAAAAGGCAAAAAACCCTCAATCCATCGCCGGATGTTGTGTTTCGCAGGTAAATTATTAATCGAGTGCATCTGGTTGAAGTGCGATAGAAAAAGTGTAACGATTGCAAAAAGCAAAATGCAAAAAAAAAGAATGTGGGTGGAATTGTTTGCATCGGAATCAAATCGATCGATCAACCGCTACTCCTACCCGTTTGACGGTAGTCAACAATGTTGCAAATGTTTCAGCAACAATAAAAAAATAGAGTACATTCGAACAAATTTTACCCCATTCTCTTTCCCCGGTTAAACGATCCGTTATCGCCCGAAACTATGACTAACGAGCATTCGGCTCAGGCAGCTCAAGCAGCGACATGTGTGTTGCATAAGCTTCGGGCGCATTAGATCGTCGAGGGTCGGGTCGGTAAGCTTAAGCCCCCGGTTTGCAAAGCCGAAAAAGCTCGACGAATATTTTATGTGATGCAATATCTGCGGAATAAGCGAGACCGAGGACCGGGCAAACCAGTGCAGATGGGGCAGAAGTTATGTGTCCTCATAATGCGCTGCAAATGTTGTGCTTTCCGCTGTATTTTGCAACGGAACCTAACTGCAAAGCCTTGAGGGCTAGGCTAGGCTTGAGAATAGATTTGTGGGTAGGGGAGAGTGGGCAATTGCAGACACCGAAATTTATTAATAATCACCAAAAACACCATGAAAAAAATTATTAAAACTCACTTTCTCTTGATTAATTTGATGTCGTTATTTAAAGGTTGATTAATTATTGCTGATTTATTGAAATATAAAATGATATTTTGTAATTTAATTAAAAATAGAACGATGTTTTTATGCATAAAACACAATAGTTCTCAAATTAACACAATCAGAATGTTTAGATCAATATTAACGCGAAGACTTCCATCGTTGTCATGATTTTTCCTTCAAAGATATAAATTTTGCGTCGCTTTCAATATTTTGACAAAATTTCTTCAACAAGTTGTTTAGAATAGTGCTCTATACATGCTGATTCCCATTCCTTGTTAAGATATGGAAATCGTCATTAATCAATGATTGCCAACTAGGACGTCAATGACTGTGCCAAAAAATTATATAAAATTTGAAGCACAATTGATTAAGATCAAACATTCCTACAGTGGCTTCAAGAAGACAATAACCGGCACACGATGGTTCCTTTTGGTGCTGAAATTCGTTTAATTGAATTAATCCAAAATTTGTTATAGTGATGATTAATATTCCTTGAAAATGATCAACGGCTTCACCTTAAAGATGGTTCGAAAAGTCAGAGATTTTCCCAGCAAGCATGCAAATTACAGGTTTTCATACTGATTTAGATTAAATTTATTTTCAATTTAAAAAAGTTTTTAAATTGTTTTCAACAAAAGTCAGCGAGTTTCTATCTCGGTGTGTTAAAAATTGGACGGTATTAAAATACAAATGTTGTATTCTTCTATAAAATTTGAACTTGATGCATGTGTCCTTTGAGGTCAACTGGGTAGAACCTTTGGATTGATTTTTTTGGTGCAGAGATAATCAAATGATAGCCTTTTTATCACTCATGTGCAACACTGCATGAAATAGAATTAAAAAAATATTTGAAAACAAAGTTTGAAAAGTATCAGAATTCTATAGCTGTTAACTTTCTAAATTGAGAATACATAGCTTAGAATTGCTTTTAAAAAAATCTGAATTCGTTAATCATGTGCTGTGTTGATGATACTTTAAAAACTTGAAATAATTTAGAAACAAAAAGACTATTCTTCAATAAACCAATTATATAGGTATATAATACAGTTCAACCTCGCATAGTGCGCTACGCTTTTTATTTCTTCAATTACTCTAAAACGACATAATATTTTGCAATATTTTTTAAGCTGATTGTAAATTGGAACAAGACAAACAAATTGCTCCAAAATGCATGGAAAATATACCGTGCTTGAAAAATTGATGTAGGTACGTGGTTAACGGGTTATATTTATAAAATTGAAAATAAAACAATATCAGAAAACGGCATGCCAATTATCCATTTTTCAAATAACTTTTGGCCAACAACATTAGGAAGTTTTGGATAGTATATTGAACATTGACATCACTTATTGTTAGCTGCCTGACGTATGGCGTCGCGGTGTTAATCGAGCTTTCATAGCATGCTAAGGAAAATTTGATGCTTTTTGAGGGAAAACCGTTGATTCCGGAGACATCGGATTGTTTGCCGATGCGCCAGGTCTAGGGACAACGAATCCATATGCTCTCTTCGGGAAAAGTGTTCTCCAGACTATTCCCCATAGGCCTGACCATACCAGAAGTTGGCGCGTGATTTTCCCAGACTTGTAGGAGCGTTTGAACAAAAAGTTCCAATTTCCCATAGTAATTCCCATGTAAACTTTGACCCTGATGCGCACAGCCAGTTTACAACCAAATGAGCTGATATTTGGCATGAAAGTCCCTATGGGCATGCCCTACAAGGGGAACCATACTAAAACTTGATCCGAGAACTTTTTGAAAAACGTACCCACCCTAGTAAACAAAGAGTCTATCCTGCTCGTTCCTTATCTAAACATCAACTGACGTGGGCAGGATAAACTCTTTGTTTACATTTCGGCTTCGATCCTATTACAATGTTTTGCTTGATTTGTAGATTGGAACAAGACGAACAAGTTGCTTCAAAAAGATTGCAAAAATATGTTGTAGTTTAAGAGTAATCGAAGAAATACAAATCGAAACGCCTGCGAACTATGCGAGGTTTAACAGAAATACCTATTTTTATGCGATGATTTTACGCTTTTTGTTTCGTAGATTTTACTTGAACCATACAATATTTTTGCAAGCTTCGAAAAGCGTTTTGTGGATCTGAACAAAATGTACAAATTGTTTTAGAAGATTGCAAAAATGTTGTGTCATTCCATAGAAATCGTAAAATGAGAAAAACGTAACGCATCGCGTAAAAAAGAGATTTCACTGTATTACTCATGAAACCTAAAAGGGTTAGAAGTTATTATTCTTTACTCGGTAACTGAATTCGTGCTTTTCATTCTAATGGCACAAAAGTTGGCCTTTTGTTCTAAAATCTGTGGATACAGTTTTTGGGAAATCAGATTTCTCTTATTTGAAGTTAATATTGAAATTGAGTATTATTTCAGGTCGTGTCTGAATGATACTAGATAATCTGGAGTGTTCCATGAAATTTACTAAAAACAAGTAAATTTATAGATTTCCAGGCCTTAAGGGTTAAAATCGTACTCGTACTTTTTATAAGTACCACCAGTAGAGCAACTTTTTGTGAACATTTCTGTTGAATTACTAAAAAATATTCTACACCCAACCGGCGGTCGCATGATTGTGATGCATGGTGGCATAGGGACGTGGCGTAACATCGTGCTGCCACCTGGTTTTTTTAAGTGCAAGAGTGGAAAAGTGCTGAGTCATCGTCTAAAAATAGACGGCGTCCTATCTCGCCCAGCAAAATTAAGTCGATAAAGTAGTCGGTTTCGATGCGAAAAAGTGGAAAACGTGGTCTAAAAATAGCGACGCCATCCCCGTATGAAAGTATATCAGAATCTGCATGAAATCTGTCCTCATGCATTTTTTGCGATATAGCGGTATGACATTTTTGCCCGTTACCGACAATTATCGACATTACCGACGGCTGATTGATTATATTGCAGAAAAAAAATCTAAACAGAACGAGGTTTGAACCATCAACTTCTTGGTTGCTGATCCGACACGCTACCACCGCGCCATGGACGCTTGATGAATTGTGTGGGACAGAGCGCGAACATATTGTTCTCTCTGGAGTGTTGCGCGGGGACGTGCCAGCATTCTATGTGTTGGTGAGAACTGCAGATCGCTAACATGTTTACACGCGGGCAAAATTGAGCTATGAACTTGCTCCAAAAACTGTTATAAAATGTAACATTTTCTGTAGCAAATCCAATTGTAGCAGATTTTGAACTATATATTTCATTTGGGTGTACACTAGTGTGCCCAGAATACGAGACTTTTTCTTAAAACCCCGCTCCACAAGCTGAATATTGTTCCTTGAGCTATTTTAGGACTCTGGGCCAAATATGAGCAAAATCGGTTAACATTTACCCATTGATACTCGGGGGTGAAGTTTGTATGGGAAAAATCGAAAAAATGTATGAAAAACCCAATTTTCTTACGGCTTGGTCTACAAGGTGCGCTACTTACATCCAAATATTCCCAAAAGTGAGATTCTCATTGGAAATTTAATGCTCTACAACATTGTAGAACCTACCAAAGCTGTAAAACTTAATCCTGAAAAGTTATTAGCGATTTAAAAAAGTCATTTTTGTATGAAAAACATTTTTTTCACCAACTTTAGGCTCGGGTATCAATGGGTTAATCTCATCCAATTTCGCTCAAAATTTGCACAGATGCTTAAAATTACCCAATAAACCGTATTCCGCTTGTGGAGCAGGGGGTAATTTTTTCTGGGCACCCTAGTGTACACTGAAACCCCGATGTTTTGACACCAATTGTTGTCAAACGAACGGGGTCAGAATGATGTGAAATGGTCTCGCAAAATAGAAATTATGACCAAAAATAGAGTATATTGGGGCACAGGTGCACACTATGCGAGGCAAAGAGATTTTTTAGTTAATTTTTGTGTAAATTTTTGTGTTGCATCCAATATTAAATTAGGAGTTGTTTTTTCCTCAACTTAAACAAAGTACAGTTCTTTTATAACTAAAGTTTCATTGTTGGGTTGAAAACCTTCCCATTTTCGCAAAAAAAATATTTTTTTGATCCTATTTTAGCAGAAAAAAATAGTTTTTAGTGATTTTGAATCAATACCTTGCGACATAAAAGTTATCCAATGCGTTTGATTTTTGTTCATACAAAAATGTATGGAAATTTTTGTGCACACCTTTACCCCGCAAATTTCTGTTTAGAAAAAAATAATTATAAAAAGGAATTTCAAAAATTCTTTAAGGGTTGGCAGGTAATTGGCTTGGCTAAACATTAGTTAAACGGTTTCACAGATTTCGTGAACCTGATGTTTTGTAAACATTATTTTGTTAACATCAAATATTTGATCAAAATGGCCCAAAAGTTACTGTTCCCAATAACTTATACAAACTTAAATTCACTTAATACATAAAAGTCAAAAGCCCAATTACCTATCATTTTTTTAGGTTGAAATAAAGTATTTTAAAAGCTGGTGCGCACCTTTGCCCCGCACTACTCTACATTTAATTCGATCTTTTTGGCCAATAAATGGCATCCTAAATGAGTGTGTTTTCTCGAGAGTGTGCTTTTGCTGGCGTAACTAGTTTTTTTTGGAGCCTTATCAAAGCAAAAAAAAAACTCCATATGGCGAGGATAGATGTTTGATTAGAATTTATTTTAATTAAAAAAAAATAAGCAAAAAAATCTAGCTTCTCCTATAATTGTAACAATCTCAAAGCTACGATTTGTGCACTAATCACTGTGTAGATCTCCGTATCATTTGTGCCATATTTTGGTTCCCAACAAACAGAGTGCAAACCAAACCGGCAACAATTTGCCAAAAATAGTGTCCTGTGGGTGCAATTTGAGTGATTGTGCCACCGGGAGAACGATGCTAGATGAAACTACCGGCAACGGACTACGCAGAGCGGCTGCTAACAATATGCTGGGAAGGATTAAGTTAAGCTAGATCAGGTAATGCTCCGGACTGATTGGATACTGGGTTTGAGCTGGTAGATGTTCCATGAAGTAATGTTTACACGTTTTGGTAGGAAATTTAATCACGTGTTTAGAGATTTGTTTTAAATATTTGGTCCAGCTTGCATAGCATTATTTTTGTAAGAGATAGATACTCCTTGAAATTCTATACATCTATTTGAAACTTACTTCAATTTAACCAAAATGTTTTTCAATTCAATCAATTATGTAGCGACCAGGATTGAAACGTCGCATTCATTTAACTTTCATACTATCACAATTGTTTTTCGGAGTTTAACGTCAGCGTACGCCAAACAAACTCATTTATGCAACAACAGTCCTGCTCCTTTCCACCCCTCCCTCGCTCCGTCAGTAAAATGTATGTTACGGTGATGCAAAAAGTTTTCTCGTTTCACCAAAAATGAAACATGAGTTCAACTCCAACTCCGCCATAACTGAGTTGGACGAGAACGACAACCCAAAAAGTATGTTTTCGACGACGATGTGCACATGGTGACGAATGTGGGTGTTGCACTTGCTGCAGTTATAGTTTGCCACAAAAAAAAAAAAAAAATGTCCCTCACCCACTTTCCACCACCACCTAAAAAGTTGGAGGGACATCATTTGAGCGATGTGAGATAAAGGCCATGACAGACACACAGAGCGCGGATTAAACATACTTTGAAATTGACAATAAAAGTTAACTTTTTCAATTAAAATAAATTGTTGAATGTTGAACATCTCGCCCTATTTGCAGTTCTGCTCCGGCCGGATGTGGAACCAATGTTTCATCACTTTCCGGGGTGGTTTTGGAGCAGGGAGCACTATGATGTTCTGGGATAACCAAACGACTTTGGCTGGATAGTTGTGGCCACCATGACCGGTTGACGGATGGAAATTGCAGTTTTTGGCGAACCCGTTTGTGGTCTTTGCGAAAAAAAAAGATAAAAAACTAAGAGTCGTTAATCTTTAAGGGAGATTGGGGCAATTCTATAGTTAATATCAGTTTCAAAAACTTTTATGTGTGTAACTCAAACAACTCCCAAAACTGTTACTATGGACCCAATGTAAGATTTTTTTTTATATTTTTACAGAGTTTATCTTAGAAAAAGCTTTCGATTTCATCATTTTTTAAACAAAAAAAAAACAAAAAACAAAAAACAAAAAAAAAACCAAAAAACAAAAAACAAAACAAAAACAAAAAAAAAAAAAAAAAAAAAAAAACAAAAACAAAAAACAAAAACAAAAACAAAAAACAAAAACAAAAACAAAAAACAAAAAACAAAAACAAAAACAAAAACAAAAAACAAAAAACAAAAACAAAAACAAAAAACAAAAAACAAAAAACAAAAAACAAAAAACAAAAAACAAGAAACAAAAAACAAAAAACAAAAAACAAAAAACAAAAAACAAAAAACAAAAAACAAAAAACAAAAAACAAAAAACAAAAAACAAAAAACAAAAAAACAAAAAACAAAATATACCCCTTCTATCCTTATTTCAAAACTGGACACAAAGGAGACAGCTCAGGAAACAGCCAAATGAGTTTTTCAGTGACAGCCCATGACAGGAAAAGTTCACAAATGAAAATGCCTTTCTGTTATTTTTTGTTCTGTCAAAGTTTTCCGTCTGCTTTGCCCGTTCCGAAACAAATGAGAAAATATTGTCTTTACACTTAATGTGGTGTAAATCTGCAACAGCAACAACGACGCTGATAACAGCTTTCAGAACCCAGTAACGAGTGGTAAAGTGGAGGAAATTGCAAGATGATCAGTGACAGGAAATGTGGCTTTCCTGCTGGCAGCAGCAGCTCAGTGTTGTTGCAATATCTTCAACAGTAGCAGCAGCCAGGAGGAGTGTTTGCCCCATGCAAATGGTTTCTTACGACTTCCGATTGCTTCATGAGTGGAAATTTCCTCCCACAAGAAATGCTCGAGCACTGGTCAAGCTGTGAGCAGTTTAAACTGACCATCTCTCCCTCTCCAAAACCCCTGAAGGTAGGCAACCTCGTACCTCCCGGTAAGTACACGCTTGAGGAGGGAAACCTGATTTCAGAAATTTCTCCTGTGAGAATGATTATGGGCCATAAGATTTGCATGGAAATGAAACGGAACCCCCCAACGTAGCTGTGGGAGAGTAATAATCATCCTTGTGTGTGGAACGATTTTAATCGACTTGGGGGCTATTTGAAGCGATACAATTACGGAACCAGCATGAGCCAATAACAATTGTTGCGTAATTGCTTCTCCAATAAATGCCTCGAGACTCCGGGACTAGAGCGTGTGTGCAAGAATACATCCCGGGAGCCAATGGAGCACTTCCATTCGAGCAGTTTTTGCTTTTTTCTACAATGTATTTCTTATGGAGCGAACTGTCAAAAACTGCTCGACTGCGGGTGCTCCATTGAAAGAGATTAGTGCTTAGAAGATGTTTGCATCAAAATGAAGATTCCTCAATAATTTTGCAGGTTTGAAGTTGCAGTACTAGCAGGTGGTAATGCGATTGTTATATTGAAGCACTAATGGATAGGTAGAGATTTGAGAATATCGACCTGAGCATTTCTCCACGAATGTGGCCGATTTTATGACATTTTAGTTTTTGGAGCAATAATTTTTTGATTTACTTTCCACATACACGGAGAAAAAAGAGTTTCCAAAATCGTGAGCAAGCGTTCATGAAAATGGGAATCACGAACAAAGTGTTCAAATTTCATTGTACTTTTTTCAAAACACTTTGTTCGAGGCTCCCATTTTCATGAACGCTTGTTCACGATTTTGGGAACTCTTTTTTCTCCGTGTACAATAATTATGAGTAAATTTTCGAAAATCTGGTTTTGTTGTTGATTCATTTATTTCTAACTGCTTTCGCCATTCGCTGCCCAAAGTACTCAAAAAATCAAGTTTTGTATTTAACGAGTTGAAATATTTTTTTTCCTGAAAACATCCATTGAATGGAGCACCCACATACGAGCAGTTTTTGACAGTTCGCTCCATAAGACTACTCGCAACGCGGCTCTACTTTGTTCTAGCTGTTTCATTTTTCAAATAGAACTGAAACAGACCACTCGCAACGCGGAGTTGCAGTTTTATTTTTCGAGCAATATTTTGGATCAGAAATAAAACTGCTCGACGAGTTTGTTTCAAACGTGTGACGATTTGGAACTGGAATAGAGTTATCTACGTGCGCATGTATTGCGCGTACGTACACGAAAAAGATTGAGGTTAAATTTTGTACCGGCCAGCAAAACAAATGGTGTGCTAGTGTGCGTGACATCGGCTTCAGATAACTCTATAGAACTCTGTTTTATTTTTTGCTTCAGTGTGTCAGCAAGGGAATGGTGGAAAGAAAGGAATCACAAATCCGTATAAATAATTTCAAGATTTTTCAGGTGTAAACCGAAAACGCGATCAAAAATTAAAGTGGAAGAATAAGGCTTTTAACTGCTTATTTAATTGTCGGTGTACAGGACGCCGCACTGTTTAATCATTTTCTGACGTCCATTTAATTTTGCAGTTCAAACCCAGTTGAATTGGAAAAATAAAATATTTTTCAAATTTTCTTTTGTTGATTTGTGTGCACCTACGTCGAAGAACAAGATTGTTTACTTTTTGCTCTTTGACAGTCTTGGTCTGACAGATTTGGTCTGTCAGCTTTATCATGGATTTTGGCATAGACTAATAATATATAGATATGCCACTCCCCTGTTAGGGCTGGCGACACTACCGCCACGCCACGTTTACACCTGGTGGCAATTCACAGGTACTAATTTCCCCTTCGGGAATGTTTGAAAAAGTTGCTCTCTCGAATTTTAGTTCAGTGTTGAGTGGGTTTAGTTCGATATCATAGCAACCTAAGAACCACTTATTTTGTTGACATTGTATCTGTCAATTCTCGTGCCGTTTTCACCAAGGAGATGAAGTAAGAAGAAGATTCACAATTCCGCATACTTTATTGCAAGATGCTTTAGGTAAACACCGAAAATTTGGTTGAAATTTTAAATAAACAAAAAGTGCTATAAATCTTTTTATTTTATCTGTTATCGATAAGAAGTCAATTAATTGAATTATTTTATAGGCGATAGACTATTTTTCTTAGCTCCAAAGTATATTTTTTGTTGATAAAATATTTTTGTTGCAAAATTGTCTTGCCTAATTTGTGTTCACCAATATCAGTGTCTTGAGTTTGTTAATCTTTTGCTTTTTGGTCTGACAGGGGGATTGGCTGCCAAACCCGCTTTGTTGTTGTTGTTGTTGTTTATTTATTTATTTTCGGCAGCTTTAACCTTCGCGGTCATTCGCTGCCCATACCCGCTTTGGTCTGACAGTTTTGGTCTGTCAGCTTTATGCTGGATTTTGGTCTGACAACGCGGGGGATTGGCAGCCACACCCCCTTGGTTTTCACCTGTCGTAGAATCGCCAACTCCGTGGATTGTCGATTGAGCAAATCTTATGTCCGGAAGTTAACCAAAATTTGGATCTGTCGATCTCGCCATCAGCAGTAGCATCGATACTCCAAACAACCTCAATGAAGCGGTCGGCGATGAAAGCAGAATCGATGGAGTATTGAATGGAAATGAAGCAAACGAAATGGACGAAAATAAAATCCTGATGTTTGTAGTTAAATTTTGTCAGCAAATGCAGGTGAGGTAATTTATAAGTTTTATACAAATTGTCATCACAAAGATCCAACTTCCACAGACCCCGCGGGTTGTGTTCCGTCCAACTTGATGTTCGATCGCGTACAAGAAGCCGAATTCTCCAGTGACCGACCTGGGTACTGCAGAATTCCAACAGAAAAAGCTCCGAGGGGACCACTTCTGGTGGAATCAACTGTGGCGAAGCCTGCAACAAGAACCAGTTGCCCAAGAATCGCTGCTTGTTCATTGAAGAGGAACGAGAGCGCGATGCCAATCAGAAGCACATGCCGGATTTTGCCAACCAGCACATGTCGCTGCGACCCACGAAGCCATCCACAACTCGCTTCTCAAACGGCAGTGCCAACCGAGGTGCCAACTGTCGCTGAGATGGCAAGAAATAGTGCAATAGGAAGACATTTTTTGTAAACAATTTCAAATAAATGGTTAAGGCAAAGCTAGGAGATTGTTTACAGGCTAAATAATCCTTGATTTTCACAATACATTGACAAATTCATTGACTTATGCTTATGCTGTTTGCTCATCTACTCCTATCACGGCTCGGGGTTATTTTTGAATTCCAGGTCACTTTCAGGCTTCGGATGACCACCCGGGTGGCCATGCTAGCCCAATAAACATGTGCATGGCTCCCCACAAGAAAAGAAAACCTTTAAGGAGGAGGTCCAGGTGTCACACGGACAGAAGGATCGCGACGGCTGGATCGTTTCCGGACTGGCCCACATCTACGCCAGCTTCAACGACACATTTGTCAACGTCACAGATCTGTCTGGCAAGAAAACCGATCTACGGCGGCATTTAAGTCAAGGTCAATCACGACGAGTCTTGCCCTACGCTGCTCAGGATGTCGCCAAGAAGTTTTATTTGCTGGGGATCACCGCGCTGCGCATTAATTTGCCTAAGGAGGAAATGGCACTCCGTGCCATGGCCTGTTCGTGGATGAAAATTGGCCGAATCGAGGACGTGACGTCAATCCCGTCCGATTCGACCCGCCGTAAGCTAGGTCACCGCGGTCCTTTTTGTGGCACTGTACGAATTTCCATTCCACACTCAAAAATGTAACAATTGAAGAAATTCGGAACAAAATATTTGGTGACACTTTGTTGTCAAGAAGAAAAACCAATTTGAAACAGGAAAGTGTCATGAGTACTACGATCTTGTTTACCAATTTAGTACCTGTAACTTGACTGTGGTGGCGCTCGGAGCGCTAAAGGGGTGTCGCCAACTGGATGTATGGAAAAATCTCGAAGTGAGACATCTAGGTAATTAATAATCTAAGCCCGAAGTGAGACATCTAGATAATTAATAATCTAAGATTTTGGTCTGGTCTAGGCGAGGGATAGGACACAGCACCTTCCTGTGTGTTAGTGACATTTGACAGATAAACAAAGTTTTGATTTCGATTCTTTTTGAATCTTGTTTTTTTAGCAGCAGCTGCGTTTTGGTCTCGGTTTTGGTGAGTTTTCCTGTTTTTAATGAAAACTTGTTTTTTTTATTCGTTATCGAAATTTTTTGTTCAGGAAATCGAAGATGCGGGGGGTAAGAATAAATCTTCCGGGAAGAAGCGAGGAGCTGGATTTCACCCCCAGGATGATCTTCAACTAGCTAAATCGTGGATTGCCGTTTCAGAAGATCCGAACAAGGGCACTGACCAAACAAAAGATTCATTTTGGAGCTCGGTTAAAGAACACGGCTCCTCCGTGTACGCACGAGAGCAAGCAGCAGTCAAGTGCTCAGTGCTCCATCGTTTTTTCGATTTTTTTCGCCGTAGTTTACCGTGATTAGCCGCGAGTTTGCTCCTGCAGCATGCCAAAGGCCGGCCGTGGCCGTGGCAGTTCGAGTGCGGCCTCGAAAAACCCGCGAAGTTCGTCTACCGGCCGTGTGCAAAAAGGTAAACAAACCAGCGCCGTGTCGGCCGCCATCGCGCAGGGGAGCGTCAGCGCTGAAGGCATCGACAAAAGTTACTACATCCCGGATATGTCCCAAGATCACCAGTGCGAACCCGTTCCGGTACTTCCGGTGCCACGACCAGTGGCACATCAACATCCGCCAACATCCCCATCAGGAACGAGTTCCAGATGCTGAGCGACGACGATGAAAATAACAACTCTGACGGTAGCAGCATTACCGACGACGACGACGACGATGATGGTCGTGCACGGAAAAAAGTGCCGACGTCAAAAAAGAACAATTCTCCAACGGAACGAAGACCACCTCCAATTTTTGTTTTGGACACGTTGGCGGACGATGTTGACGAGTTGCTGGAATGCCTCGGATATTGTCTGAAAATCGGTAAGTCGGCAGTGCAAGTGATCACACTGAACAGAAAAGATTTCGACCTGGTGCTTGAAGAACTGAAGCGTAGCAACTTCAACTTCTACACATACGACCCAGAGAAGCCCCCTGTTAAGGTCGTCTTGCAGGGTTACCAAGACCGTCCGATCGCCGACCTGAAGCGACACCTCTCGAACGCCGGAATAAAGCCACGGGAGATAAAAGTGCTCTCGCGAAAGACAACAGTCACAGGTACACACCCTGTACCTGTTGTACTTCGACCGCGGCACCGTCAAGATCCAAGATCTGCGGCGGACTAAGACACTGGACGGTTTTTGGGTAAACTGGCGGTTTTACACCAAGAACCCGACAGACGTAGCGCAATGCCACCGTTGCCAGAAATTCGGCCACGGCTCGCGGAACTGCAACCTCCGGCCCCGCTGCGTGAAGTGCGGTGAGTCACACCTCTCGGAGGCGTGCGCACTGCCACGTAAGGCGGACTTGGGGAAAAATGCAGAACAGACTAAGCCCCGCGTAAAGTGCGCGAACTGTGACGGCAACCATACCGGTAACTACCGCGGATGCGTCGCGCGCAAGGCTTACCTCGAGGAGCAGGAAAGAGGAAGAAGAAAGCAGCAGCGTCCCACTCTCCTCAGCGAAGTACGAGCGCAGCCGTTCCTGCAGCTGGGCAGCGTACGGTTCCAGCGGACAACCCAGCGATCCCTCCTGGATGGGGGCGTTCGTTTGCCAGCGTGGTCGCTGCCGGTAGCGGCGATGCGGCCCAGCAAGGAGTCACGGGGAAGATCTCTTTACCCTGCCGGAGTTCTTTGCTCTCGCGGGGGAGATGATGACGCGGTTTCGGAGCTGCCGTAACAAGGCGGAGCAATTTCTGGCCCTCGGAGAGCTGATGATCAAGCACATCTATAAGTGATATTATTTTTGTCTGTGATCTAGTTTTAAGCTTTCTCTCTATCTATCCTTTTCCCATTGCACTTTCTGTAAGTTTTTTGAAAACTTTTTCTTACTCTTGTCTATTCCATAGTTATAAGTAATAATTTTTCGATTGAATTACGATGTAAATCACAGCTGAAAGGAACACCAAAACTCTGTTGTGTACCTAAATGAACTCATTGTAAATTGATTATTCACAAATAAAACCGAATTGAATTGAATTAAAGAACACGGTGGGTTCGAGACCCGAACTCCTGACGGTCTTCGCCAACGATGGGGTGTCGTAAGCCGCGCGGTCTCAAAGATTTGTGGAATAATGACTAACCTCCGAAAGAAGAACCAAAGTGGGACGACGGATGAGGATAAACTCGACAAAGCGGCAGTTATTTTTAAGAGCGAGTTTTTCACCAATGTGTAACAGGTCGTATCGAGGTGCTCCGATTTGGATGAAACTTTCAGCGTTTGTTTGTCTATACATCGTCGCCATCGTGCTAACTTGTCGTACGTGCATTTTGGGCCAAATTGTGTTAAGAACGCCATTTTGTGCAGCTCACAATGCCTCACCTTTTGACCTTCACAGATCCCCAAAATTCGATTTCAATCCTGAGATATTCAACAAAAACCGAAAAAACTCCGTGCATTTTTGTCACTTTATATATGAAAGTAGTTTCAATCTTGTCGTGCTATCTTGTCACTCCATGAAAATTGATGTAAGTGCGACAAAAGGCCACAGGGATTTCAGGCCAGGAAAGTCAGGATGCGTTTGTCGCACGTACAAGCTAGACTACCGTAAACATTTGTAATTATAACTCGGGACTCCAGCAACCAACCTCAACCAAACTTTAGGACAATGCACAGAATGGTGAGCCAAACAAAACGTGTTTGTTATTGTTTACATTGCGTGCCCTCGTTTTTGAATATTCAAGGTCAAACATTAAAACGCGTTTTTCTCGGAACGTCAAAATGGCGGTTGCGACAAGATAGCACGACGACGTCGACATGAGATGAACTCATGCCAAACATGAGCCCTCTACGACAAAGGGAAGTGGGGTAAAACAGGCTTCGAAGTTTGAGGTCCAAAAAGCCTAAAAAATCTTAAAATTGCTCGCATTTCCGTAATACTTCATCAATTCCAACTCTCGTAGATACATTTGAAATATCTTTTTAAGCACTTCAAAATGTGCTATAGACATCCAGGATCGGCTTGACTTTTTCTCATAGCTTTTACAAATTACTGTTAAAAATTGTTTTTTTAAACCTTAATATCTTTTTGCAACAGCCTCCAACACCCATACTCCCATAGGTCAAAAGATAGGTAATTTTATGTACTATAAGCCTACGGTATGAACTTTTTGGCCAATCGCAGTTTTTCTCATAGTTTTTCGATTTTTCTACAACAAACATTTTACAACGTTGGTTTTTGCCCTGTAGGCCTCCATAGCGGCACTTTTTGGTCTCAATTTTGTCATACTCGGAATCCTCGGAAAATTTCACGTTAGTTAGAAGTATTGGAGTGGTAAATTTGATTTTAAATATTAATCAATAAAACAATCAATAAAGCATAAAGCAAATATAATAAATGTATCGTCAAATAAAAATTAGAAAAAAACTAACTTAATCCACCTGTGTGGTGCCTTCCTCACTTCTTATTAAAAGATTCTCAAAGATCTTCACAATTTAAGAAAAGGTTGGAAAGGTCTTTCGATTACCTAACCAACAATGATTGATACCGAGATCCGGCTTCGAAAAACTACATAAATTTTACTTGATCATAATCATATTCATCACTTGAGATAGGATTGCCAGATCTTCAATGTTTTGGACTCATAGAAAACGTATTTAAATTACCTATTCAACGATGGGTTGGAAGATGGATCCGGACAGAGTTTACATACAAATAAGTGACGTGCTAACTCGCTTCTGAAAGAAGATACAGCGTCCTCAAAACTCGTCTAAAACGTGATTTATGAGCAAAAAACGTTACTTAATTCACCCTTAGGTGGTAGACGCCTTTCTCATATTTAATGGGGGCTATCCAAAATAGACACAAAATGGTGGTGTTTTTCAGTGTTTTATCAATTTGACTCATTATTCATACCACTAGATTGGGTAGTCAGATCTTCATATTGCAGAGCACTAATGTGCTTACAACTTATGATAGGGTAGTCAGATCTTTAATTCAATTCATGCTTGATCTGAGATCCGGCCTCCAAAAAGTGCTTAAATAACACTTAAGTGCTTATAACTTTTGATAGGAATGTCAAATCTTCAATGTCTTGTACGCATTGGAAAGGCCTCTTTAATACCTGGGTAATTCTTCGCCAACTCACTCAGCAGTTGCTCCGACCCCTCTTCGATTTGCGTGAAACTTTGTTCTAAGGGGTCTTTTGTCCCTGATCACGAATCCGAGGTTCGTTTTTTGAGATCTCGTGACGGAGGGGCGGTACGACCCCTTCCATTTTCGAACATGCGAAAAAAGAGGTGTTTTTCAATAATTTGCAGCCTAAAACGGTGAAGAGATAGAAATTTTGTGTCAAAGGGACTTTTATGTATGGCGTTCTCAAAATTCCGAAAAAACGTTTTTTTCATCGAAAAAAAACACTAAAAAAGTTTTAAAAATTCTCCCATTTTACGTTACTCAACTGTAAAAAATTTTGAAACATGAGCAGTTCTCTAGGATTTCGGTCATTCGATTTTTTTTGTATTTTTTAATCCGACTGAAACTTTTTTGGTGCCTTCGGTATGCCCAAAGAAGCCATTTTGCATCATTAGTTTGTCCATATAATTTTCCATACAAATTTGGCAGCTGTCCATACAAAATGATGTATGAAAATTCAATAATCTGTATCTTTTGAAGGAATTTTTGATCGATTTGGTGTCTTCGGCAAAGTTGTAGGTATGGATACGGACTACATACATGGTAAAAAAATTTGGTGATTTTTTATTTAACTTTGTCACTAAAACTTGATTTACAAAAAACACTATTTTAATTTTTTTATTTTTGATATGTTTTAGAGGACATAAAATGCCAACTTTTCAGAAATTTCAGGTTGTGCAAAAATCATTGACCGAGTTATGAATTTTTAATCAATACTGATTTTTCAAAAATCGAAATTTTGGTTTTCAACTTCATTTTCGATGTAAAATTAAATTTGCAATCAAAAGTACTTTAGTGAAATTTTGATAAAGTGCACCGTTTTCAAGTTATAGCCATATTTAAGTGACTTTTTGAAAATAGTCGCAGTTTTTCATTTTTAAAATTAGTGCACATGTTTGCCCAGTTTTGAAAAAAATATTTTTGAAAAGCTGAGAAAATTCTCTATATTTTGCTTATTCGGACTTTGTTGATACGACCTTTAGTTGCTGAGATATTGCAATGCAAAGGTTTAAAAACAGGAAAATTGATGATTTCTAAGTCTCACCCAAACAACTCACCATTTTCTATCGTCAATATCTTAGCAACTAATGGTCCGATTTTCAATGTTAATATATGAAACATTTGTGAAATTTTCCGATCTTTTCGAAAAAAATATTTTCAAAATTTTCAAATCAAGACTAACATTTCAAAAAGGCCAAACATTCAATATTACGCCCTTTTTAAAATGTTAGTCTTGATTTGAAAATTTTGAAAATATTTTTTTCGAAAAGATCGGAAAATTTCACAATTGTTTCATATATTAACATTGAAAATCGGACCATTAGTTGCTGAGATATTGACGATAGAAAATGGTGGGTTGTTTGGGTGAAACTTAGAAAACATCAATTTTCCTGTTTTTAAACCTTTGCATTGCAATATCTCAGCAACTAAAGGTCGTATCAACAAAGTCCGAATAAGCAAAATATAGAGAATTTTCTCAGCTTTTCAAAATATTTTTTCAAAACTGGGCAAACATGTGCACTAATTTTAAAAATAAAAACTGCGACTAAATTCAAAAAGTCACTTAAATATGGCTATAACTTGAAAACGGTGCACTTTATCAAAATTTCAGTAAAGTACTTTTGATTGCAAATTTGATTTCACATCGAAAATGAAGTTGAAAATTTTACGACCAAAATTTCGATTTTTGAAAAATCAGTATTGATTAAAAATTCATAACTCGGTCAATGATTTTTGCACAACCTGAAATTTCTGAAAAGTTGGCATTTTATGTCCTCTAAAACATATCAAAATAAAAAAATTAAAAATAGTGTTTTTTGTAAATCAAGTTTTAGTGATAAAAGTTAAATAAAAAATCACCAAATTTTTTTACCGTGTATTATTTTTTCCAGTGTAGTCCGTATCCATACCTACAACTTTGCCGAAGACACCAAATCGATCAAAAATTCCTTCAAAAGATACAGATTTTTGAATTTTCATACATCATTTTTGTATGGACAGCTGCCAAATTTGTATGGAAAATTATATGGACAAACTAATGATGCAAAATGGCTTCTTTGGGCATACCGAAGGCACCAAAAAAGTTTCAGTCGGATTAAAAAATACAAAAATTAAAATTGAAGAAAAAAGACCGATTTCGTAGAGAATTGCTCACATGTCATTTTATGAGAAATTTAATGTTCTTTTCGAATCTACATTGACCCAGAAGGGTCATTTTTTAATTTAGAACAAAATTTTTCATTTGAAAATTTCACGTTTTTTCTAACTTTGGAGGGTTATTTTTTAGAGTGTAACAATGATATATAGACATAAGGGGTTTGCTGATAAACATCACGAGTTATTGCGATTTTACAAAAAAAAGTTTTGAAAGAGTCGATAGGTATACGTGAAGGTTTATTTAAGAAGTTCAGTTTTCGAGTGATTTAATAGCCTTTCCTCAGTGAGGTGAGGAAGGCAAAACAAGTTTTAGACGAGTTTTGAACACGCTGTAGCTTTTTATAGGATCAAGTTAGCACCATACTCTCTCAGGGAAAGTTGTAGAGCACTTTCCAGAGCATCCAAATATGAGCCTGGTTTCAATATTGCGTGAAACGAGGATTTTTTAAACATCAAAATTCAAATTAAAAAATCCCATACAAATGTATTTTGAAAACTGAATCGCTTTGCGCAATGTGGGGAATGAACCAATCGTTCCGAATTTTAAATAGCGCCTGCTTCATCAGTTTCATGAAATTTTCTATATTCAAGAAATGTATTTATTCTCCACAGCTATACAAGTTGAGTTGGACATTCTTTTCAAACAACACGCCCTTGTATTGCTGAAATAATTTGAACATCTTTCAAACAATAGTCTTTATCCCAGCTATCGTGTTTACTCATCTGGAAAAACGAAAATTCGTGCAATAATTAACAGAAGAGAACGTGAATTAATCAATAAAGTACGAACGCACATGACCCGAGAATCTTTTCCTTTTGTCCCAAACTTGGACCAAATTTCGCCCCCTCGTAGCACAAGGATTTCTCCCACGTAAACATAAAACTCACCCAGACCCCTTCTCGCCAGCAGTAAGTCGATGTTTTCCACTCGTTTAATTGGTGTTTTATTGTGCGTGCTACATTTGAACTGGACGCTGATTATCGAGCACGAGGTTCTGGCTGACCAGAGCGATTCCGGTGGAAATCACAGGACTCAACACGGGAGGGAAAAGAGGACATTATCTCGGGTGCAGTTTTCTCTCCTTTTTTGCAAAGGATGTTCGTCCGAGAGCCAGGAGGGGAGTGTCACTTTTCTAAACACTGTTGATGTCCTTCGTGCTGAGGCAAGGACAGGAGACAGGACTCTTTCCATTAGTCAGCATCTGTGTGACACATATCCTGGTAGCATGTGGGTGGAATGGCAACACCGTCAAGGCAAAAGGGATCACACTGTTTGTTTAATGTATGAGAGCAGCAGCAATAAATAAATGCATGTGTAATTTCTGTTAATTACATTTCGCCACAATATGTCGTGTTTATCGGGCTGGAAATCAAATCACGAACGGGGGAGGGGTTTCAGGTCCAGACGAAGATGTCGTTAATTTTGTGGAGGCTTTGGCAGGGGATTTAAGAGCAAACATGGGACACACATCTGTTTTAGTCACACATATTTTAAATGTTTAATCTTTTGTGATCAAGGGACATTCGAAATTCGAAGTTTTTGCAAGATTGAATTATTCAGTTTGATTTTTGTAATAAAATTATCATATTAGAATTTCGCTTTTTTTGTAACTTTGCAAAAACATTAGGCGAAGTTGTAGAACGTACAACAACAATAAACTTCACCATTCTTATGACGTAGTTGTTGCACTCTCAACTACGCAAAATAATAACTGCTAATTTATTCACTTCGTTCCAGCTCGCCCAACTCCCACTACAATCGAAAATCGATCGATAGCTTCGAAAAGTGACTTTCGTGCAATATCACGTGCTCAAATCTACTCTATCTCAGCATCCTGCTGCAAACGCGGAGATAATCATCATCAAGTCTGGAGATAAATAGCTTTCACTTTTCTTCGGCTCACTCCTGGCCCAGTTTATCGCATTATGCTGCCACCACCCTCAAACCAAAAAATCCTTTTCCAGCTCCAATCCCTTCAACTCCGGTATCCTGGTTCGTTAATGATGCAATCATTTTTTATGTTTCCACTCCATATACGAGATGCTTCTGCCACCCAGGCAAGCACAACAAAAAAAATGGCTGAAAAGCAAAAGTTATAATCCAGAGTCTATGTTTAAAAATGTACCAAGTGAACTCACGCATACCGAATGAGGGCGAAATGACACGAAGGAAAAGTCGGCGAAAGCAGATTTGGGGGGAATTTTCTCCTTCTTACTTGTTCTTCCGCTGCCGAAGCCACCCACTTTAATCCCTTGAACTTCCGCCCTTTTGGGTGTTGCCACTGCTGACTGGGAAAGCCACCCACCCAACACATTTACGACGGAGTTTGAAACGTTAGTTCAAACAATTTTCCATATAAATTGTGAAAAAATAAATTGTGTTTGAAAACTTTTCAAAGCGATTTTCTGGTTGATTGATATCTTCGAAAAGTTGATCAAATAAAACATATTGTATTGTTATTTTTTGAACAAAACTTTTCAGTTTTGGAAATACGGTAATTGTTAAATATTTTATTTATCCAAGTTATAATTATTTTTAAAACAAAGTTTTTGGGAATAAACTGAAAATTTAAAAAAAATAGTTACAAGTTAAGAACAACAATAAATTTAGATACTTTAAATATGCTTTCATGTCCCAACCGTGTGGATCAATCGGACCGTGCACTGAACTCACAATTCAGAGGTCGCCGGTTCGAATCCCGCGGCGGGCGCTCTAAAATTCTTTGTGTAAATATTGGGTATTCGGCGCCGTCGCTCCGTGCCATACCTTCATACACTGAGGAGCCCAGGGCGGCAAAGTCCTTGTAGATAAAAGGAAGGATCTAGTGGTTGGTACTAGCAATGGTGGCCAACAGCTACAAAGTCAACTTCATATGATCCCAACTCTTTTAAGATGCAACACAACGTAAGAAAATGCTTTCCTAATCAGCTACTTTTCAATTGAAATTTTGAAGTTTTGTCGAAAAACGTGACATTAAAATATTTCAGATAATGACTATAACTTTGAAAAACTGACTTTTTTCATAGAGAAAAGTGTGTTAAAATTATGACGTTCTTAAACAATAATAATAAATTAAAGGAATAAAAAAGTGTACATACTTATCTTTTTTTGGGAATTTTCATCAGACCATTGACTGTCTAGGCAAAGAATATCGAAGAATATTTTTAATTAACTTCAGTGTAATAGCGGGATTAAAATGTGTCCAATTTGCGAATCTATTATTAACAAAAACCCAATCTATTGAAACTATTTTTTTTTCAAAACTCCGTTGGAAACTTTTATTTCAAATATACAAGGCATTTGAATTAGAAGTAATTTTCATAATTTATTTGTTTATTTTTTGAAGGCCACATTTCTTCAATAAACAAAATCTCGGAAATGGCAATTCGAAACATGACACGTTCGTAAAAATGCAGCAATTTGTTTGTATTAGGGTTTTCGTAACAATTTTAAATTATTGAAAAGGATTATTTTAGACGAAGCCATCAAATTAAAATTCACGAAAGTTTCATATTTTGACATTCAAAATTAAAAAAAAATAAGAGAGATTAGAATTGAAAGCAAAAATTTAAAATACTAAAACTAAGAAAATGTTATGATGGTTTAGAAATGAGCTATCCAAACTCAAAACAGGGGTTTTTCGACATTTTAATTTTTAAACCCGTCGTATCTTTACAAGGATTGGAATAAGGCAATGGTCAATATGGAGACTTTTATATAAAATTGTGTTTGAAATCGATTCCCGCTATGAATTTTTGAAAATTTAGACGTTAAGACAAATAAAAAAATAGGTTTTTATTTTTAGAAGAGTTTCTCCATTTTTTGTGGGATTTTGCCTTCCTCACTGAGGTAAGGCTATAATCCTGCTCTAAAATTGAACTTTTTATTAAAAGCTCGAAAACCCACCTTGATGTATACATATCGACTCAGAATCGAAAACTGAACAAATGTCTGTGTGTATGTGTGTGTGTATGTGTGTGGGTATGTGACCAATAATGTCACTCAGTTTTCTCAGCACTGGCTGAACCGATTTTGACCAAACCAGTCGCATTCGACTTGGTTTAGGGTCCCATACGGTGCTATTGAATTGTTTGAAGTTTCGATAAGTAGTTCAAAAGTCATGTATAAAAATGTGTTTTAGCATATTTTCCGAAGATGAATAAATGGCAGTAAACTGAACCAAACATCATCATGTTATACATCGTTATTTAGGTAATTGAAAGACCTTTCCAACGAGTCCACAACATTGAAGATCTGGCAACCCTGTCTCGAGTTATAACCACTTAAGTGATATTTATGTACTTTTTTGTAGCCGGATCTCATTTAAATGTATGTAAACAATGTCCGGATCCATCATCCGACCCATCGTTGGTTAGGTAATCAAAAGACCTTTCCAACGAATCTACAACATTGAAGATCTGGCAACCCTGTCTCGAGTTATAACCACTTAAGTGATATTTATGTACTTTTTTTGTAGCCGGATCTCATTTAAATGTATGTAAACAATGTCCGTATCCATCATCCGACCCATCGTTGATTAGGTAATCGAGAGACCTTTCCAACGAGTCCACAACATTGAAGATCTGGCAACCCTGTCTCGAGTTCTGACCACTTAAGTGATATATATGTACTTTTTTGTAGCCGGATCTCACTTAAATGTATGTAAACAATATCCGGATCCATCATCCGACCCATCGTTGGTTAGGTAATTAAAAGACCTTTCCAATGAGTCCTAAACATTGAAGATCTGGCAACCCTGTGTCGAGTTCTGACCACTTAAGTGATATTTATGTACTTTTTTTGTAGCCGGATCTTACTTAAATGCATGTAAACAATGTCCGGATCCATCATCCGACCCATCGTTGGTTAGGTAATTAAAAGACATATCCAACGAGTCTTAAACATTGAAGATCTGGCAACCCTGTCTCGAGCTCTGACCACTTAAGTGATATTTATGTACTTTTTTTGTAGCCGGATCTCACTTTAATGTATGGGTAATTCTCTACCAACTCACACAGCAGTTGCCCCGACCCCTCTTCGATTTGCGTGAAACTTTGTCCTAAGGGGTAACTTTTGTCCCTGATCACGAATCCGAGGTCCGTTTTTTGATATCTCGTGACGGAGGGCGGTACGACCCTTCCATTTTTGAACATGTGAAAAAGAGGTGTTTTTCAATAATTTGCAGCCTGAAACGGTGATGAGATAGAAATTTGGTGTCAAAGGGACTTTTGTGTAAAATTAGACGCCCGATTTGATGGCGTACTCAGAATTCCAAATAAACGTATTTTCATCGAAAAAACACTAAAAAGTTTTAAAATTCTCCCATTTTCCGTTACTCGACTGTAAAAATTTTTGGAACATGTCATTTTATGGGAAATTTAATGTACTTTTCGAATCTACATTGTCCCAGAAGGGTCATTTTTCATTTAGAACAAAATTTTTCATTTTAAAATTTCGTGTTTTTCTAACTTTGCAGGGTTATTTTTAGAGTGTAACAATGTTCTACAAAGTTGTAGAGCAGACAATTACAAAAATTTTGATATATAGACATAAGGGGTTTGCTTATAAACATCACGAGTTATCGCGATTTTACGAAAAAAGTTTTGAAAAAGTTGGTCGTCATCGATCATGGCCATTCATGGTCACCCGCGACAGACACGGACGACGAAACAAAGAGAAACGCAAAAAGTAACTTTTTCAAAACTTTTTTTCGTAAAATCGCGATAACTCGTGATGTTTATAAGCAAACCCTTATGTCTATATATCAAAATTTTTGTAATTGTCTGCTCTACAACTTTGTAGAACATTGTTACACTCTAAAAATAACCCTGCAAAGTTAGAAAAACACGAAATTTTAAAATGAAAAATTTTGTTCTAAATGAAAAATGACCCTTCTGGGACAATGTAGATTCGAAAAGTACATTAAATTTCCCATAAAATGACATGTTCCAAAAATTTTTACAGTCGAGTAACGGAAAATGGGAGAATTTTTAAAACTTTTTTAGTGTTTTTTTCGATGAAAAATACGATTATTCGGAATTCTGAGTACGCCATCAAATCGGGCGTCTAATTTTACATAAAAGTCCCTTTGACACCAAATTTCTATCTCATCACCGTTTCAGGCTGCAAATTGTTGAAAAACACCTCTTTTTTCGCATGTTCAAAAATGGAAGGGGTCGTACCGCCCCTCCGTCACGAGATATCAAAAAACGGACCTCGGATTCGTGATCAGGGACAAAAGTTACCCCTTAAGACAAAGTTTCACGCAAATCGAAGAGGGGTCGGGGCAACTTTTCCCGATTTCGTGTGAGTTGGTAGAGAATTACCCGTATGTAAACAATGTCCGGATCCATCATCCGACCCATCGTTGGTTAGGTAATTAAAAGACATATCCAACGAGTTTTAAACATTGAAGATCTGGCAACCCTGTCTCGAGTTCTGACCACTTAAGTGATATTTATGTACTTTTTTTTGTAGCCGGATCTCACTTAAATGTATGTAAACAATATCCGGATCCATCATCCGACCCATCGTTGGTTAGGTAATCGAAAGACCTTTCCAACGAGTCCACAACATTGAAGATCTGGCAACCCTGTCTCGAGTTATGACCACTTAAGTGATATATATGTACTTTTTTGTAGCCGGATCTCACTTAAATGTATGTAAACAATATCTGGATCCATCATCCGACCCATCGTTGGTTAGGTAATCGAAAGACCTTTCCAACGAGTCCACAACATTGAAGATCTGGCAACCCTGTCTCGAGTTATGACCACTTAAGTGATATATATGTACTTTTTTGTAGCCGGATCTCACTTAAATGTATGTAAACAATATCTGGATCCATCATCCGACCCATCGTTGGTTAGGTAATCGAAAGACCTTTCCAACGAGTCCTAAACATTGAAGATCTGGCAACCCTGTGTCGAGTTCTGACCACTTAAGTGATATTTATGTACTTTTTTGTAGCCGGATCTCACTTAAATGTATGTAAACAATGTCCGGATCCATCATCCGACCCATCGTTGGTTAGGTAATTAAAAGACCTTTCCAACGAGTCTTAAACATTGAAGATCTGGCAACCCTGTCTCGAGTTCTGACCACTTAAGTGATATTTATGTACTTTTTTGTAGCCGGATCTCACTTAAATGTATGTAAACAATGTCCGGATCCATCATCCGACCCATCGTTGATTAGGTAATCGAGATACCTTTCCAACGAGTCCACAACATTGAAGATCTGGCAACCCTGCCTCGAGTTCTGACCACTTATGAGCCCTTGAGTGATATGTGTGTTTTTTTGGATCAAATTTGTGTCCAAATTCATCATATTACATATCATCCATTGTTGGAAAAGAGTGAGGAAGGCACCAACCATATAGGTGGATTAAGTTAGTTTTTTTAAAGATATTTGGCTTACAACGCAAGTTTTTTTTTTTTTTTGAATGAAAAAACGTCACTTTAAACCACCTCAGTGATTGATGCCTTCCTCCTAAAATCAATTGAAGACGCTTTCTGCTTGTATTCAAATGCGCCTGAATACATGCAAACAAAATGCTATAAAAGCGTTACTTATGTTTCTGCTATAAAAAGTTTGGGCTAACGAGGCCGATTCCATAAAGCAAAGTGTTGCCTCAGCCGGATCTTTTGCAATAATTTACCTTTTTTGCATCCGTCAAAATTATATTTTTGCACAATTGCTCATAACTTTTGATGGCGTCAGATCTTCAATCTTTTGGGCTCGTTGGGAAGGTTTTTTGATTATCTATCTAACGATGGGTCGTATCATAGATCCGGAAAACTTTTTCATCAAATTTTTTTAGATCCGGCCTAAAAAAAAGTGTATAAAAGACACTTAAGTGACCATAATTTTTGATAGGGTGGTCAGATCTTCAATATTTTGGACGCGTTGGAAAGGTCTTTCAAATACATTTCTAAAAATGTATAACATGACGGGGTTCCTTACAAAAAACACCCTTTCTTCAATTTTTCGGACTTTAGTTAAAATCGTTTTTAAGCATAACTTTTGAAGTACTTAACTAAACATCACCATTTATAGATAGTGACTTATGGGACCCCAAGACGGATCGAATGAGGCCAAAACGGACAAAATCGGTTCAGCCAGTCCTAAGATAATCAAGTGCAATTATTTTGATCAGCATCCAACCACCCGCACAGACATTTGCTCAGAATGTGATTCTGAGTTGATATGTATACATGAAGGTGGGTCTAGGAGGGCAAATTAAGAAGTTCGTTTTTCGAGTGATTTTATAGCCTTTCCTCATTGAGGTGAGGAAGGCAAGAATCGTGGGTTCATAAATCTAAAAAATCGAAAAATCGTAAGGAATAGGCTACTTTTGTTTCAGTGTATCTTTTTTTTCAGAAATCGAACAACAAAATCATTCAAATAACTTACGCTCGTCTCGAGTGCAACTGACTCTATATACACAAAAATGGCTTATATAAGCCAAGGATAACATGTCTACAAAAATTCATTGAAATTGGAGAGGGTCGGGTTCAACTGAATTGCCTTTCTGACATGGAATTGCTTAGCTTTAAAAAAAAATAGATGGGAAAAATTTTATAATTTTTATTTGTTTTGATTTTTTTACTAATTTCCCAAAAATCACCTTTCAAAATGGAATTTCCCATTTTTGATGCAAAATCAAATCTGAATTAAAAAATGCCTTGACATTTTTTAAAGAAAAGAATTCCATTTTAAAGTTAATAGTATTTCAGCTTTTTTAAATGTATTTTTTAATTAAATTTTACTCTCTGTAATATAAAATTGTAATCGTAAATAACATTTTTAATTTTTGATATATTTTTTGCAATTTTTAAATGCATCGTTTTCGTTAGGATTCAAGATGGTGCAAAATATGGTACAATATTTTAGATTTTGTTTTATGGATGTTTCAAAACAATCAAAAATTTTGTTAAACAAAATTTTCAAAACTTTGAGTCAAAATCACATTTGCTTGAAAAAAGGGCATCTAGAGGTTTTTTTCAAGTATTTTTTTATTTAAAAAAATCTTTACCGCCGAAAAAAAAATTTATCAAAAATTATTTCCTCTAATTTTCTCTTTTCGACTTCATTTATGTGACTCCTTGTGGCTGTGATACAGCTTCTTATTGAATAATTTTGTTTTTAATTAGTTGGCTCAGTGTCATATAATAAGACAACATTTTTATAATTCACATATCTTGAAAGATAAATGCTCTTTTTAAAATTTAAATAAATAAAACTTTGATTTACTGCTTTTTTTGTTTGAAATTAATATCAAATTTGATTTACAAAATTACACACAATTACTAGCCCGCAAAGTTGTATGGGGCTTTATCTGGAAAAACAAATGGCTTTTTTGCAGTATGGAATGTATAGAAATATTTCATCCTAAAAAAAAAAATAAAACAGTTCGACGAAATTTGAATAATTTTAAAAACTACTAAATTGTTAAAATAATATTTATGTTCAACAATAAAAAGTTTTAATTGCTAAGAAAATTTAAAAAAAAAAATCTTATTTTAACCATGAACTCAATCCAAAAAAAACGCTTCACCAGGTTCAAAATCTCTGCGGTAAAAGTAAAGCTCAAAAAGGAGCCTGCAATTGTGATTTCTGTTATCTGCTCATAAAAAATAAGGAGTTGTCATGTTGTTGTTGCGGAAAGGGAGATCACATTATGACTCGAACTCACACTTTTCCGGAGCGCCTGTCGTCGTCTTCATTATCAACCATCAACTCATGCCTCCCACTGGGAAGTAAAAATGAACCTCAATGAAAGTGGAGTCGAGTAGCTCGAGAATGTGCATCTTCCTGGTCGTGTGTAGCCATCTTTCGGTTCTCGGGGGATTTTTATTTGAGATTGGGGAAAAAAGCTGCACTGCGAATAATTTCAGTGTTGTGAATTCTATGATTAAGATTTGATTAATTTGACAAGAGTGATGCAAATTTGGAATCAATTTTTCAATTTAAATTTTTAAAGACAAACACCTTCACAACACTGCCAGTAACCCGATGATACAACTCGTTCAGCAGCGTTGCCACATGACTCCAGTTGGTGGAACCCATTTTCGAGCCTTGATGAGCCCATCACCCTTAATTTGAGCCTAATGTTTTCTCTCCTTTGCTACGCCTGACGCTTGCTCCAAGTTAAGGATTGTCCCATCCCGACTTGGCATTTGTCGGCAGAGCAGTACACGTGTTGTTTTTCGGAAACTCCAGGGACAAATGACTTCACGTAAGCGAGTGTGTATGTGTGTGTGTGCTGCAAAAAGAAGCGATATCACGGAGCTCCGGGTTTTGATAACAAATGGAAGCCTCCGAAGGTGGTGAAGCTAATTTTTCAAAGCACTCCAAACCGGCAAATCCCCAAAAGTGTTGTGCAAATTGGTAATATGAATTTATAACAGTTCATTACCGGGAAAATCTGGAAGTTACGGCTGCTTTGCAGGGTTGTGGTTTGGATTTTTCCATCTCATTTGGAGTTGTGGAAATTTGGAATTTAATGAAAATTAATAGTATCTTTGTCAATAT
Organism: Culex quinquefasciatus; assembly: GCF_015732765.1. Classification (NCBI taxonomy): domain Eukaryota; kingdom Metazoa; phylum Arthropoda; class Insecta; order Diptera; family Culicidae; genus Culex; species Culex quinquefasciatus. Next base: position 79,320,433 of record NC_051862.1, on the reverse strand, counting down.
TTCCGCCAAAACATAAACTTTGGAAAATATTTGCAAGGCTTACACGGAGAGACTGTGCGAAGAATTTTCAACAAATAAAATTGTTGATTTTACTTTCGTAAATTTTAACAAAAACGTACTTGTCACTGCCAATTTTCAGTTCAATCAACCAAAATTCAGTATTTATTTAATAACCTGTTTGTTGAAAATGCTAAAGGCAAAAAGCTAACAGATTTCCCGAACTCGAATGAACGTGTTCGTGTTAGCTTTGGTTTTAGAAAAATCAAGAATTATTTTGGTTGAATATAATTAACAATTGGTTGAATGTTTAAAAGATGAACTTGGGTTTGTTTACGTCTGTCATTTGAAGTCAGGATCCGAACGAGAGCGGTCGATTTGTTGAGTTTGTGTTGTTAATTATGAAGTGAGAGGATGTGAAAGGTGAAAATAACACTATTTGGCTTATGTTGAAGTGGCAAATCAAAGTGTCGCAACTGGGGAGGTGGAATTGGTGAGTAGGTTTGTTGATGATTTCTTTGCAGGTGATAAACTATGAAGAGCAAGAGGACGACCTTCACCAAGAGGACCTCTAATGCGAGTGAGTTAAACACGGTATAAGAATGTTTGATGGAAAGAGAGGGCAGTAGAAGGGAGATGCGGGCCAACGCTTAACGGATAGAGCAGCCCGGGCAAATTCAACAAAGTGTTGGTTAATCCAAGTAAATATGGGTTCATTTTTACACAACAATTTATCTATTGTGATTTTAATTAGAAAACTGAATCATTTAAAAGCTTCATGCTTACGACGGATAAAATCTTAATGAACCATTAATTTTTTTTTCAGAAACATCAATTTTAAAATACATAGAAATGCGTAAACATGACAACATAAAAAATAGCGATGAAGTAAAATATCAACAAATAAAAATATATAAAAGAAGATCATTATTATCTTGAAAGTTTCGTTCGATACGACTGCACGGAGAGACCGTGCCCAGAAATTTTAACAATTAAAATTGTTGATTTTACTTTCGTAAATTTTAACAAAAACGTACTTGTCACTGCCAATTTTCAGTTAAATCAACCAAAATTTAGTATTAATTTAATAACCTGTTTGTTGAAAATGCTAAAGGCAAAAAGCTAACAGATTTCCCGAACTCGAATGAACGTGCTCGACTGTTAGCTTTGGTTTTAGGAAAATCAAAAATTTTGTTGGTTGAATATAATTTACATTTGGTTGAATATTTAAAAGATGAACTTGGGTTTGTTTACGTCCGTCATTTGAAGTCAGGATTCGATCGAGAGCGGTCGATTTGTTGAGTTTGTGTTGTTAATTATGAAGTGAGAGGATGTGAAAGGTGAAAATTACACTATTTAGCAAATGTTGAAGTGGCAAATCAAAGTGTTGCAACTGGGGAAATGGAATTGGTGAGTAGGTTTGTTGATGTTTTCTTTGCAGGTGATAAACTATGACGAGCAAGAGGATTACCTTCGCCATGAGGACCTCTAATGCGAGTGAGTTGAACACGTTATAGGAATGTTTGATGGAACGAGAGGGCAATAGAAGGGAAAGGCGGGCCGACTCTTCACGGATAAAGCAGCCCGGGCAAATTTAACAAAATGTTGGTTAATCCAAGTAAGTATGGGTTTATTTTTTCACAATAATTTATCTAATGTGATTCTTATTAGAAAACTGAATCATTAAAAAGCTTCGTGCTTACGACGGATAAAATCTTAATGAACCATTTTTTTTTCAGAATCATCAGTAATAAAATACATAGAAATGCGTACACATGACAACATAAAAAATAGAGATGAAGTAAAATATTAAAAAATAAAAATATATAAAAGAAGATAATTATTATCTTGAAAGTTTTGTTGCAATACGACTGCTCAATAAACTGGTAAGTAAAACTAAAAATATTTTTTTCAGGAATCGGAGTACTTTGAATAAATTGAATCAAATGCAATGAAAGTTTGCTGCCAAAAGTAATTGTTAAATTAATGCAACCTTGGTAAGTAGCATTATTGATATTTCTTCTTTCCTCAATATAATTACATTTATTTACGTTCCTTTTTTCAGTTTATAGCCGAAATTAAGAATTTTGTATTAAATTACTAATACATTTCACATGTCTATTTGCAGCAAAAGGTTCACCTTAGTGAAAATTCTGTGTCCAACCACAAGGAAAATAACTAAACCTGAGACCATTGTAGATGATGATGACTTATCGGATGATTTCACAGTGATGGTAAGTGGATACAACACTTAATTTTATACAACATTATAAAAATATAAGCTTAAAACTTGGTGAAAATTTTGCTCGGTTTATATTTTTAATGAATTCACGAGAAATTAAACATCTTTTTTAAATATGTTTAACAAAATTTTAAAATGTTTTTTTAGATTTATGCAACGTAATTTTTTTTAAACATTAATCAAACTTTACATGTTTTATAATAACAGTTAATAAAAAGTTTTGTTTTTATGCTTTTTAACAGTAATTTAATAACTTCATGCTAAAAAACAAATTAGTACAAAACGTTAAATTTTTAGGCAGAATAAATGCGAAAATAAAAACACTCAGCATTAATTTGTGAGGCATTATTACAAAATTTACCGCAAATTCAATAAAAATATTGCTAACAACAGCTAATTATTGACTACATGTACGAATATTTTTCTGTATTCAAGTAAGACAATAGTTAAAATATAGCTAGAAATTCGGCCCAGCCAAGATAATAAAAAAATATATATCAACACTTACATAAATAATGTCTAATTAAGAAATGTTTTGTTATAAACCACTTATAATTTGCTGCATGCAAAAATATTTCGGTTGATTCAACGAAAAAAAATTGTTGAAAAATAGTTGAAAAACATTTCCCAGCCTGTTTTTAACATAATATTCCACAATATTTCAGCTGAAAACAAGAAATTTTTAGTTAATTTTCTGAAAAAAATATTCTAGCAGTCGACTGCTAGAATTTTTTTCGGCCATTTAACCAAAAAAAATGGCAATTCCAAGTATTTTTTTAGTTAATTTTTATTACCGGTGGTCAGCAATTTCGGGTTAACAAAATCAACAATCGATTGTTGAAAAAAAGCTGTGTAAAAAATTAACCCATACTTTTAGTTAAATTAACCAAGATTTTCTTAGATTTGCCCCTGCCGGTCTCTCCGTGTGCTCAATAAACTGGTAAGTTAAACTCAAAATATTTTTTTCAGGAATCGGAGTACGTTGTATAAATTGAATTAAATGCAGTGAAAGTGTGTTGCAAAAGCAATTGTTAAATTAATGCAAACTTGGTAAGTAGCATTATAGATATTTCTTCTTTCCTCATTATAATAACATTTATTTACGTTCCTTTTCTCAGTTTATAGCCGAAATTAAGAATTATGTATTAAATTACTAAAACGAAACTATAGAGTTATCTACGTGCGCATGTATTGCGTGTACGTACACGAAAAAGATTGAGGTTAAATTTTGTACCAGCCAGCAAAACAAATAGTGCACTAGTGTGCGTGAGATCACCCTTAGATAACTCTATTGGCACTACGCCCCCCGGGGCATGGCCTTCCTCTAACGTGGGATTTCTGCTCCAGCGCCTCTGACGAGACAGGAGAAACCGGGACCGACGTTTTACTTCACCATCCGATAGAAGCTCAGTGGATAAGGCGGGAATCGAACCCGCGTCTCATAGCATCATCGGGATCGGCAGCCGAAGCCGCTACCCCTGCGCCACGAGACCCAATTACTAATAAATTCCAAATGTCTACACGGAGAGACTGTGCCCAGAAATTTTAACAATTAAAATTGTTGATTTTACTTTCGTAAATTTCACAAAAACGTACTTGTTACGGCCAATTTTCAGTTGAATCAACCAAAATTCAGTAATAATTTAATAACCTGTTTGTTGAAAATGCTAAAGGCAAAAAGCTAACAGATTTCCCGAACTCGAATGAACGTGCTCGACTGTTAGCTTTGGTTTTAGAAAAATCAAGATTTTTTGGTTAAATGTAAATATCAATTGGTTGATTATTTAAAAGATGAACTTGGGTTTGTTTACGTTTGTCATTTGAAGTCAGGATTCGAACAAGAGCGGTCGATTTGTTGAGTTTGTGTTGTTAATTGTGAAGTGAGAGAATGTGAAAGGTGAAAATCACACTATTTGGCTAATGTTGAAGTGCAAATCGAAGTGAACACTGTTGCAACTGTGGAGGTGCAATTGGTGAGTAAGTTTGTTGATGATTTCTTTGCAGGTGATAAACTATGAAGAACAAGACGAGGACATTCGCAATGAGGACCTCTGATGCGAGGGGACTTCATGACAATGTTTTAAGGAAAGGGAAGGGCAGTGAAAGGAAGAGGCGGGCGAACTCTTGCACGACAATACTTGCACGGGCAAATTTAACAAAAGGTTGGTTAATCTAAGTAAGTATGGATTTATTTTTACATAACAATTTATCTGTTGTGATTTTAATTAGAAAACTGAATAATCAAAAACCTTCGTGCTTACGATGGATACAATTTTAATGAACCATTTTTTCAGAATCATCAACCATAAAATATATGGAAATGAGTACACATAATATCAAAATAAAAATGAGATGATGGGAAATGTCTAAAAATAAAATTTATAAAAGATATACAAAAGAAGATAGAAATATTTTAAAAATGCTGTTAATAGAAGACTGCTAAATAAACTGGTAAGTAAAACTCAAAATATTGTTTTCAGGAAACGGAGCATTATTGATATTTCTTCTTTCCTCATTATAATTACATTTATTTACGATCCTTTTTCAGTTTATAGACAAAATTAAGGATTTTGTATCAAATTACTAATAAATTTTATATGTCTATTTGCAGCAAATGGTTCGTTTTGGTGTAAATTCTGTGTGAAAAATAACTAAACCTGAGACCGTTGTAGATGATGATGACTTATCGGATGATTGCACAGTGATGGTAAGTGAATACAACACTTAATTTTATACAACATAATAACTTACTTGGTGAAATATCTTCAAGGAATTCACGAGAAATTAAACATCTTTTATAAATATGTTTAACAAAATTTGTAATATGTTTTATTATTATTTTTTAGATTTATGCAACGTATTTTTTCAAACTTTAATCAAACTTTACATGTTTTATAATAACAGATAATAAAAAGTTTTGTTTTGATGCTTTTTAACAGTAATTTAATAATTTCATGCAAAAAAAAAAACAAATTAGTACAAAAAGTTAAAATTTTAGGCAGAATAAATGCGAATATAAAAACACCCAGCATTAATTTGTGAGGAATTATTATAAAATTTACTGCAAATTCAATAAAAATATTGCTAACAATAGCTAATTATTGACTACATGCACGAATGTTTTTCTGTATTTAAGTAAGACACTAGTTAAAATTATAGCTAGAAATTCAGCCCGGCCTGTATTGTTAGATAATTAAAGAAAATATATATCGACACTAACATAAATTATGTTTAATTAAGAAATGTTTTGTTATAATTCACTAATAATTTGCAGCATGCAAAAATATTTCAGTTAATAAAACGAAAAAAATTGTTGAAAAATAGTTGAAAAGTATGGCCCAGCCTGTTTTTTACAGAATATTCCACAATATTTCAGCTTAAAACAAAAAAAAATAGTTAATTTTCTGAAAAAAATATTCTAGCAGTCGACTGCTAGAATTTTTTTCGGCCATTTAACCAACGAAAATGGCAATTCCAACTATTTTTTTAGTTAATTTTAGTTACTGGTGGTCAGCAATTTTGGGTTAACAAAATCAACAATCGATTGTTGAAAAAAAGCTGTGTAAAAAATTAACCCATACTTTTAGTTAAATTAACCAAGATTTTCTTAGATTTGCCCTGGTTGGTCTCTCCGTGTATTTGCAGCAAAAGGTTCACTTTGGTGAAAATTCTGTGTCCTGAGACCGTTGTAGATGATGATGACTTATCGGATGATTTCACAGTGATGGTAAGTAAATACAACACTTAATTTTATACAACATAATAAAAATATAAGCTTAAAACTTAGTGAAAATTTTGCTCGGTTTCTATTTTTAAGGAATTCACGAGAAATTTGTTATATGTTCTTTTATTATTTTTTTAGATTATTGCAATGTAATTTTTTAAAACATAAGTCAAACTTTACATGTTTTATAACAACAGTAAAAAAAAAAGTTTTGATGCTTTTTAATAGTAATTTTACAACTGAATGCAAAAAAAATAGTACAAAACGTTAAATTTTTAGGCAGAATAAATGCGAAAATAAAAAAAAACTCAGCATTAATTAGTGAGGCATTATTATAAAATTCAATGCAAATTCAATAAAAATATTGCTAACAACAGCTATTTATTGACTACATGTTCGAATATTTGTTGTATTCAAGTAAGAATTTAGTTAAAATATAGCTAGAAATTCGGCCCAGCCTATATCGTTAGATGATTAAAGAAAATATATATCAACACTTACATAAATTATTTCTAATTAAGAAATGTTTTGTTAATAATTTGCTGCATGCAAAAATATTTCGGTTGATATAACGAAAAAAAATGTTGAAAAATAGTTGAAAAATATGTTCCAGCCAGTTTTTAACAGAATATTCCACAATATTTCAGCTAAAAACAAGAAATTTTTAGTTAATTTTCTGAAAAAAATATTCTAGCAGTCGACTGCTAGAATTTTTTTCGGCAATTTAGCCAACAAAAATTGCAATTCCAACTATTTTTTTAGTTAATTTTAGTTACTGGTGGTCAGCAATTTCGGGTTAACAAAATCAACAATCCATTGTTGAAAAAAAGCTGTGTAAAAAATTAACCCATACTTTTAGTTAAATTAACCAAGATTTTCTTAGATTTGCCCCGGCCGGTCTCTCCGTGTAGTGTTATTTAAAAAAGTAAATTTAACATATTTTCAAACGGGTTTTGTTGTATTTAAATCAGGTTTGCAAACATTGCTAAGAACTTAGATAGTTTTGATTTATAGTTCATCACGTTTAGTTTATAAATGCATTAATTCTAAAACACATGCCTACATAAGAGGCATGATGAAGTTAGATGCTGTTCCCACACATAGCTTTTGATCGAACTTATTTGAACTTCGAAAAAAACAAAAGCGATTATTGAATTCTTATCTGAGTCGTATGAAACAATTTAACGTTTGACAATGTTAAGTTCTTAGTTTTCCATGTCAATGTGGACAGCTCTCCAAAATGAAATATATTTTAGTTACAAGGCCAATGTTGTCAACAAATTTAACCACACTCAATTACAGATATATTACGGAAAACAAATTGTTTGTCGATGTCGAATCAGATCACGCTGACCAAAAAATGACAATTTTAATTGGACCAATTTATTTGATTTGGCAAACCCAATAAAATTTGTCTCACCATCCGAGTTATACAGTTTGATTTGATTTAGGTAAACATTCCCTCCAGGCACAACATTCAGTAAATTGCATAACATCATTGAAAAGTTATGCAATTCACAAACACTTTGCGGTCGCAGCTGGGATTACTGTTGAAGTGGCAGGTTTGGTGGTTTGGCCGGGCTTGCAAAACAGCATCGAGCTTTGCTTTTTTTTATTCGGTTTGAGCTTCCAACGATCAATTTTTCCAATCCAGTAATTAAATGGATCAAAATGATTTGAGTATGCTTTCCGATTGCGGTTGATACGATTGAAACGATATTGGCAAGTTTTTCATAATCCAGTAATTCCACTTCATGTAAATTATGCATTACTAGCTGTGAACATTTACAATTGATTTGGATTATCGTAATGCGCTTATGAGCAATTGATGCTGTTTTAAAATATTGAGTTTGAAACCACTTCTCTAGTGCTCAATTTCAACATAAACGAATTAATCCACTTGATTTCCTCCCCAAACAACATCTCAATATACAAACCAAAAGCAACCCTCCCCTCTTCGACTGTGCCCCTCGAGCGATCTACAATTTTGTAAATCATAAAATTTTCCCCTCTATTGGGTGTCAAAGAGCCGCGAATTTTCGCGACTTGCCTCTCGCCTTAAGGGGACAACCGCTACTTGACTGAGCTGTCACGTGGTCTCTGGTCTTATTTTTCCCACCCGAAAAAAAAAGCTCTTGCCAGCGTATCGATTTCACACAACAACGCCCCGCTATCGATACAATTTTAGGCTAGGCAGGCCCGTTGCGGTGCAGCTTCCGCCAACGCCAAAGGCAGTCAGTCAGGCCGACGCGTTTTTAGGAGAGCTGGTCTAGCGAGCTTTGGTTAACGGAGGGGAATGTTAATAAAATCGGGTTAGTTGGACAAAATATACAAGAAATGGCAAATTTTTTTTCAATTTTTTCTTTCATTTTATAATGCAAAACTTGGTGCAAGCAAATTTATGTATTGATCTATCGAATAAAAAAACAAAATTTCAAACAGAAGTTTGCAATTGATCGATTTTCCACCACAATTTGCAGATTTTTTTTGCGAAAAATAAATATCCCAAAACCCTTATTTTCAATATTGGATATTGATCGGTATATTGATTCCCAGTTTTGAAGCTTTTAAGTACGTTTAAAACCTGCTATCCTTATTTAGACTGTAGTTTCGATTCATCCCATATGACGGTATATTTGTTTCATTAAATTGCCCTGTTTTAATATTTTTATTATTATTGTTTTTAACTACCTAGCGTACCCAAACCAAAATCAACAGAATGGAAAATTAATACCTTTCAATCGCAATACTGAAAAGTTCAAATAGTCCGGGTACTTAGCCAAATGGTTAAGCGATCTGCCTTTCAAGCAGACGATAAGGAATCGAATCCCGCCCGGTCACCTCACTACCAATTTTTCGGTGGCAACTTGAACCCCCTGCTCCCTCTGGGAGCCACAGATACTCGGTAATTAATTACCACACACTCACATGCCGCTCCCCCCACTACAACAACTAGCGGTGGGTGAGTGGGGAATGGACGGGACAAGAAGAAAGTTAAGTTATGTTAAGTTAAGAAAATTCACCGTTCAGAACAAAAAAATATTGAAAAAAATACTTTTCGACATTAGTTTGACGTAAAATTCCATTCAAAACAGGGATTTTCGGAAGTGCAAAAACTGTTGTAAGCAACTCGTTGCAAAACTTGATTTTTTCAGCACTCGTCGTATTTAATTAATATTTAATGTACGACTCGTGCTGAAAAAAAACCTTGTTTTTGCAACTTGTTGCATAATAGTAGTTTATGCAACAAGCTGCAAAAAGAGGATTTTTTCAGCACGAGTCGTACATTTATCCAACGAGGTTCACCGAGTTGGATAAATACGAAGAGTGCTGAAAAATCAAGTTTTGCAACGAGTTCCATACTAGTAGTTTATGCAATAAGTTGCAAAAAGATGATTTTTTCTGCACGAGTCGTACATTTATCCAACGAGGTTCACCGAGTTGGATAAATACGAAGAGTGCTGAAAAAAACAAGTTTTGCAACGAGTTCCATACAACATTTTTTGCAATTCCAAAAAACACACACTGAGTGAAATTTTTAGTCAAATTTTCATTTATTTTGTCAATAAATCGTTTAAATCAAAAAAATGTTGAAAAGTGTTACTTTTCGAAACAAGTGCTAAAAAGTTCAACTTTTCAGCACCCATTTGAGTGCTGAAAAGTAGAAATTTTCAGCATTTATTTTGAAAAGTGTTGCTATTCGATTCTGTTACTTTTGGTACAGAAAAGTAGGCTATTTCGTCGTTCAAGAATGACAGGAAAAGTGAGTAGTTTCACGACGGAATTGCAAAAACTACTATTATAAGTAGGGTTAGTGAAATTTCACGATTTCGCGGACAGTGTGAAATCCGTGAAATTTTGCTTTTTCCGTGAAATGCCGTGAAATGGTATGTTTGTGTGAATCTGTAAAGATATTTCTCAAAATAATTTATCAAACTCAAATAGGAATGAGAATAATCTTAATAATTACTGCAAAGTTATGCGGTTTAATTACTATTATAGGCTTAGTGATTTTTGACGATTTCGTGTACGGCTTATGCATCGTGAAATTTATAAATTTTTTCAAATATTTTTTTTATAACAAAATAATAAATATTTGATCCATAAACACTATTCAAGTAAATTTTATTATTTTTCAATTCAAAAGCTTGATATGAACCATTTGATGACTTATGGATTTTTTTTTCAGTTTTTTTAGAAACTAACTAAATTTAGTAATATTTTCATTCGTTGAAATACACATTTTGCTGCTATTTCATTTGAAAGGTAATGTTTCAACAGAAATTCTTTTGAAACATTTCAGATTTTTTTCGGAGTCCTGTTTAATTTTAACAATATTTGATTATTTGGGTGGATGATTCCCGTGAAAGATAAAAAATACTCTTATTTTTGTTTTCTGTTCTCATTTTGAATTAAAAATTGTGAATTCGTTACAAATCATATTATTGATTTTAAATTAAGTTTTTGATAAGTGAGATGAAAAATTTAAAAATTTTATTAAACAAGATTGTTTTATCTTGCTTTGATATGAAATTTAATAAAATGGAAATCACCGAAAACTTTTTAGTCGAATATTTAAATAAAAACAGTAAATGAGAAACGCATAACCTACATTTTGTTTCAAAAAAATATAAAGAGTTCATCCATAAACCAGGTGGAAACTTTTTTTTAAATAAGGAGTTTTTTGTGTTTGTGTCAGGTTCAAATTACGTGATTTTTTTTGTTTATTGAAAAATAATATACAATAAAGCATAACAAGTAGTTTCTGTGATTGAACATAAGATTTTCAGAGTTATTTTAACATTTTTCACGTTCCGTGAAATTTGCGTGAAATTTGGTGTTTCGAAATTGAGGTCCCCGTGAAATTTCCAATTTTGAAGCGTGAAAAATCACTAAGCCTAATTATAAGGTTCTTTAAAATAAACAAATATAAAAACAAGTGTATAAAAAACTCTTTTTCCGTTGTTGTGTACTTTTACTGAAACATTTTACAACATATTTTGAAATGATTTAAGCACACTAAAATTTTTAAAAATGTCAAAAAATGTATTTTGATTAGATTTTAAATCGCTATTTTTTAAATTTCTTTAATCTATTGAAGTTTATGAAATGACTTATTTGATTTATAAGTTTTTTTTTTTCAAACGAAACCTTATCACTAAATAGTTGCCCTTCAATAAAACATTATTTTTTTGCTAACTCATTTAATTTAAATAAAAAAACAACAATTTTTTTCAAGGACTTCAAAATTTCAAAGGAAATTGAAATGCAATCAGCTGAATTTTGTCCGATTTAGATTGCATTCCCTTTATATAATCTTATAAAATATGACATCTTGATTTAGTATGATTAATTCACACTACCTAATCACCATAATATTCATGAAAACAGTTACTTAAAAGAGATTTTTGAAGAAAACTCCTTTTTTAATAATTGTTCAGATATCAGATTCAAATTTATAAAATGTTCATACCATTTCTGTTTGTCAGCTCCCAATTTACTTCCTGTTGGCTTTCTTTGAGAATTACTTTTATGCTTAAAATAATTCTTAAAATGTACTGAAAATCAAGGGTCCTGATTGCTCCAAAACGACTAATTCATTCGCGACCACAAATGGAAAGCGACAAAAATCTGCTCTGACCGTTTCCTACCGTTTGTCGCTTCCACACAAATGGTTACAGAACCCCCTCACTTCAATCGAGTAGTACAGCGATTGGTTCAGAGCGACATACAGCGTAATGTCGCTCAGTCGCTGAGTCGAAATAATTTGCGATCGGTTTTGTTTTACTCAGTTATTAAACTGCTTAAAATCTTTGTTATCTAAAATGTTTTGCAATTTTATTGATAACATGACATGCTAAATACAAATTTACGGCAAACCGTGGTAGTGCAGGCCAAAAGAGCGCCAAGCTGGAATGTTGTTAGATTCTCTCCTCTCTGATCGTATTCATGTGTGACTCGGGTCGACGGACGGAATGAGCAAAGAAATTCACGAAGTATTTGTGTCACTGGGAGAAGCGATTTAGCAAGTTGCTGGCAGCCTGAGCGTAGTGTTCGCTCGCGACTGGTTGCGAGCACCAGTCGGCAAAGATTCGCTCGGCGATGAGTGAGTGATTTCTGATCTTTGAACCGAAAATCAGGACCCTTGCTGATAATTATTTTTAAAAAATCGATCATTTTCTCGAAAAGAAATTTTACAATGAAAAAATATTTTACATTAAGTTTGAAAAATAAATCACTGAGCTAAACCGCTAAAAGTTTTACATAATTTCAGCAACAGTTTTTCAGTTTTTTTTAAATAGTGTTCTTCATGTGCATGTCGAAAAAGTTGCTAATAAATTTGTTCTAAAACATTAAAAATATAGAAACAGAAATATAATGCCGCTAAAAGTTTGAAAATGGGTTCATTCTTTCAATTTTGTTCTTTTTAATGTTTTGCGGGATACAAATTTATTTACCCAATTATTGAAATTATTAATATATCTTGAGATTATTGTTTTCTCTCTTCCTCTGATCACAAATTTGTTTAAAAGAAAACACTATTATGTTAACTACTTAATTATTTGAGACAAGAGGATCTAAATGTTCAAGTCGTTATGAATCTTACCATTTATGTAGCGACCATTTAACTCCTGGGCCAATCCACTTTTTTTTGCTTCCCCTTGTAATCTCCACCCAATCTCCCAACCACCAAAGACGTGAAATTGATTGAATTTTCTTACCACTTGAGCGAAACGCCTCCGGTTGCACCGCGCCTCTTCAGTGTTACGCGGTGATGGCGGGGGTGGAATATTGAGCAATATCCGCGCGAAATATGATGACGGAGGCCTACCAGAAGGAACAAAAAAAAGTAGCTTATCCTTAAACTGAATTCCGCACCATGGGTGGCACAGTTAGAGTAGTGCAAGAAATCGAAGAAGAACATTTTTTCCCGGGAAATGGGAGGCCCGTTTTCGAAAAAAATGAAATAATACTCGAAAAGGAAGTCGGTTTTATGGGTTTTTCCCTCCAGAGTGAGGGAGCATTATTGGCTAGAATTGTTGCGGAGGATGCTGGGAGATAGAACCGGGTAGAATATAATAAAAAAGGAAACTTTCCACCGGATATGAGTCATAAATCCCAATTTTGCACACATTTTTTTTCTTGCCTCCCTTCCACTTGCTTGGGGTATGAAAAACGGTTAAGGTTGATTGGATGTTGATCAGCATTTTAGCAGGAAATATGGTTCAACTTAGGCCTGAAATGTGTACAACTTACGGTTTGAGATGGGGGAGTGGGAGGGAAATGGTAGGCAATTTCTCACAAGTTGTTGAGTGAAATTCGTTGTGACGGACATTGCTAAGGAAATAGATAGATCGAAAGTAAAACAAAGAAGCTTGTTTTATTGTTTCATGGATTTGTTGAAATTGGAACCCTTGATGTTCGTTTTGAAAGAGCTTTCGCTGAGTAAGTGCAACTAAATAATGCATTCAAATGAATAGTTGTGTCAAACTACTCACCAAACTCCGAGATCTATTCCATCCAAACTTTCCCCAAATTCATCAAAGTTTCATAACCTTTCCCTACAAGGAACACAAGGCACGTGTGTGCCAAAACCACAAAACTCAGCACTGAAGAAATAAAATCAATAAATTAGGACTCTATGGCCACAGAGACGGCGTCGTTGGTCCGCTTTGATCTCGTGAACCTTATCGAGACTTTGACCAAAAGCGTTTTCCGTCCTCCAGGCTAGAGGCTTTCCTGGACCTGTGCTTGGCTTCGGTTCGATTCACGCGAGAAACGCAACTTTTAATGGCTTTCGTTCTCGTCGACCTAATTTGTTGTGCGTGGAATAATTTAAGGAACCTTCCCACACTCTCATTTCCTCTCGGATTGCCCGGTGGCCACAGGGCGATGTAGAGAGATTCTCTGGGATTTTCGTGAATTTATTCTAGGTTGCGGTTACGGTTTTATAACTTTTTTCCAAATACAAATTATGCCGTTGAAAATATTTTTCAATTTTATCACAAAAAAATCTCGCTGAAACCCAGATTTTTTTAAAAACCAAGGATTGCAAATTAATTGTACTGAATTTTATAACGAGGACATTTCGATTAAAAAATCTATGTGTTTAGTACAAGGTATACCATATCTATGAAATAAATGTACCACTTTTTGAAGAATCGCTCCCGTGGTTGTCCACCATCGGGGGATTTTCCGTCCTTGTTCCGTGGTCGTGTACAGTTGAAAAAAGGCGACCCCGGAGAAAGAAGAAGGATAATCGGATTCCGGTGCAAATGAAATGGCCGGATCACAGGAAGTTGATAATTAACTGCCCTGGTTTTCCCAAATTGGTACCTCCCCATGCGACGGGCGACGGTGGCGAAACTTTGGCAAACGATTCGAGCGTGCCCGTATTTCGTAATGAGCTTTTTCGGTTTTGCCACGCAGATTGAAGAAGTTGATGAGTTTGAAAGCATTACGGGAAAAAACAGTTTAGTTATGGCAAACGCAACGTTCCACAAATTCTAAGCACTCTGTCCCATTATGTTGAGTCCTCCAAGGAAGAATACATAATTTAGCGTCTAATGTTTCTGCAGTGAGAAAGCTCACATCGGTAAACACGACGAGGGAAGCTTTATGAAGGCCTATGGCAGGGCCAAATAGACACCGTTTTGCTTCCAAACAGCATAAAATCATGCACCACTGCTGGCTGGTTGGTGCAGCTCCTCTGCATGCAGTGTCATATAATACACCAGCAAGTGGGGGCTTACACGTCAACCCGGTAACGACGATAACGACGACAAAGTTTGAGCCCCAACAGTCATTAATGACGTTTGAGAACGAGAGGCTGTGTGGAAAAGTTCGCTGGCAGGTTGACGTAAGTGACATCAGAACGACCACAATCACTAAAATTGTAAAACCTGCGATTGAAAACTTCAAGAAATGTTTTTTTTATATTAATTGATCAATTTTGACATTTAGATTTTAACACTTTTGGCACGGTTTTTTCACCACTCAAAATGAATTAATTAAATTAATTAAATATTTACAAAAATATATTTCTGCTACTGACAAATTCTCTACTAAATCGGTTTTTTTTTAATTTTAATATTTGTAATTTTTAATCCAGCTAAAACTTTTGTGGTGCCTTAGGTATGCCCAAAGAACCCATTTAGCATCATTAATTTGTCCATGTAATACAGCTGTCCATACAAAAATGATGTATGAAAATTCAAAAATCTGTATCTTTTGAAGGAATTTTTTAATCGATTGGTGTCTTCAGCAATTTTGTAGGTATGGATATGGACTACACTGAAAAAATGATGCATAGTAAAAAAATGTATTTTTTATTTAACTTTTTTTCATAAAAACATAATTTGCAAAAAAAACACTATTTTTATTTTTTTTTTATTTTTTTATATGTATTAGGGGCATAAAATGCCAACTTTTCTGAAATTTCCAGGTTGTTCAAAAAATCATTGACCGAGTTTTGATTTTTTTAATCACCACTGATTTTAAAAAAAATCGAAATATTGGTCGCAAAAATTTAAGAACTTTATTTTTCGACGTTAATTCAAAATTGTATTAAAAAGTATTCAAGTGACATTTAGATAAAGTGCAGCGTTTTCAAAGTTAAATCCATTTTTAGGTATTTTTTTTTAAAGGCGCAGTTTATCATTTTTTTTAATAACAAGAATGATTGGATATGGACCACACTGAAAAATTTATATGGAAAATTATATGGACAAATTAATTATGCTAAATAGGTTCTTTGGGCATACCGAAGGCACCACAAAAGTTTCAGCTGGATTAAAAAATACAAAAAAGTCGAATGACCGAAATCTGAGAGGACTGCTCTATTGTAAACCAAACCACGAAGCTCAAAAGTAACGCTTCCGCCTCGTAGATCGGGTAGATCGGGATTCAAATCCCGGCTTGGACCAACACAACTGGTGATCATTTCCCTTCTGATAAAGAGAAAAGTTGTTTATCATCACAAGCAGTACATAACTATAGAATGTTACCATTTACTCTAAAATGTGTTACCATTAGTTGATGAAGTTTTACGGAAATGCGAGCAATTTTAAGATTTTTTTGGTTTTTTGGACCTCAAAATTCAAAGCCCATTTTACCCCACTTCCCTTTGTCGTAGAGGGCTCATATTTGGCATGAGTTCATCTCATGTATAGACAAACATACGCTGAAAGTTTCATCCAAATCGGAGCACCTCGATACGACCTCTAGAACAAAGCGAGCAATATTTACAAATACTGCCTCTTAAAAATTGCCACTGAATCCGTTCTAAGAGAACAAGAAAAGATTTACTTTTACTTAATGACCTTTGTAAAGTTTTCTCTTTTTTGCAAACATAATAATTGAGAAACAATATTTTAATTTGAAGATCATTGTTTAAAAGTGCCATATGTTAAATGAAAGTTTTTTTTTCGAAATACTTACTCTATGAATTGTTGTGTAGGAAATAATGAATTCTTTCTAAAAAATAGTTTTTCAATAATAGAAATATCATATACTTTGGTATAGCTTAGCAAAAATCCGTACAATTAGCCGATATGATCACATGATATAAAAACTGTTAAGGATATTTTAAAATTAATAAAGGATTAGATAATTAAATGAAATTTTGTGATATCTACAGTTCAAAAATTCCACTATGATATCAGAGTGCATATGACTGACTCGTTATATTAACCAGCAAGAAAATCATCCCAACACACTGAACTCCAAGGGTCTTGCCTTGTTTCATGCAGTCACACTTATGACAGGATATTTTTTTATTGAATTTTAAAAGAACAACTGATAACCAACTTTTAACAGAAGGCAAACCCGGAAATACTAACATTGAAAAACCGCAAAAAGAATCAAAAACCGTGCAGTTGGTAGCCTTAGGTATCACTGACAGTGGAACTGTTGAGTCAGAGTTAGCACAGTCGGGATTTGAGTCAACAGTAGTATTCGATGTTCAATATTATTTTAAATTCACTAGAAAATGTATGCAGAAATTTGAAAACAATACTGTTTCTTATTCAATTAACTTGACGTTCCTACTTTAATTTAAATAATTTAGACATAGATTATTATCATCAAAAATATTCTGGAGAAAAAAAAACAAGCTATACACAAATTACAAATATCTTTCAAATTTCCTGAAAAGATATAAAAAAAATCAACGCATTACAAATAAAGTTTTCTTTTGACCCAACTCGACATTTTTGAAGTTGATGTCAGTAAACGCTTTAGTTTCGTCAAGGTATGATAAATGTGGGTTCCCTGAACATGGTCCATTCAACAGAGTGGGTTTTTGTCATTTTTCCCATTTCCATCACACTAACCCTTTCGACCTATTGTCATCACTTTTGCAATTTTGTCCAAACATCATTTTCAAATAAATTAACAATGGCGAATTGCTTGCTCACTTTTACTTGAGCTAACCCTTACTTTGCAACAAAAAAAATCTTTATGAAAGTTGTAATTCACTTTTAAAGTGCTGATAGGCCGATAATAGAGATGGGATTATTTTTCCCTAAATAGTATGGAATCATCTTAAGCAATCATGTGAGCCCACGATTTTCTATAGGTGTAGCAAAAATAAAGGGTTCATAGAATCCAAATATAACATTGCTCCAAGAAACGAAAGCATTTACTGAAATCAACTTAAAAAACGATACTTAATCCACCTTTATGTGGTTGGTGCCTTCCTCATATTCATAAAGTCAATACATTCAGTAAAAATAGCAACATTCCCTTAACCTTCAATTTTTCTGGCTCATCGGCAAGGTCTGATAAAAAAAACCTATCCAACGAAAGTTCACATGGAAGATTCTGACAATATTTTTATCACAATATCTCAGATCCGGCCTCCAGAAAGTATATAAATAACACTTAAGTGCCAATTAATTTTGATAGGGTTGTCAGATCCTTGATGATTTAGGCTTATTTGAAAGGTCTTTTAATTATCTAACTAACGATGGGTCGCATGATGGACCCGGACATCATTTTTACTGAAATATCTGAGATCCGGCCTCCAAAAAGTGTACAAATAACACTTAAGTGTTAATAACTTTTGATAGGGTTGCCAGATCTTCAATGTTTTGGGCTCATTGGAAAGGTCTTTTTAATACCTTTCTGAAAATGTATAACATGATAGGGTTTCTTGCAAAAACCACCCTTTTTACAATCTTCCGGACATACGCAAAAATCGTTGTTTTAGCATAACTTTTGAAGTACTTAACTAAACTTGCTGATTTTAAATAGAGACCTATGGGACCCCAAAACGGATCGAATGAGACTAATACGATCAAAATCCGTTCATCCAGTCCGGAGATAATCGAGTGACAATTTTTTTGTTCCCCACCTACACACATCCACACAGACATTTGCTCAGAACATGATTCTGAGTAGATAGGTATACGTGAAGGTGGGTCTACGAGGTCGAATTAAGAAGTTAATTTTTCGAGTGATTTTATAGCCTTTCCTCAAAAGGTGAGGAAGGCAAAAATAAGAATTGTGTTATTGAAAATTGAAAACATTTAATAAATTAAATACGGTTTGATTTCTACTATCTTCTATTTGCTGCACCAGCAAAGCAAACAAATTTCATCTAAAACTTGAACAGTGCAGGCTCTCATAAAATGTGTTAAGTCATTTGCGATTGCAAATGAGATTCAGCAGCCAGTTTTTTTTTACAAATATTACAATTTATTTCACAAACCAGAACTGCATTCGCTATAGCTCCTCTTTTAGAGGAACTTGTTTGGAATTTCACGTAGATGATTCCCAGCATATTGTGCTAGTGATTGGAGTACACTATTTACGCTTATCTTTAAATCTCCTTAGGATCCAATGAAAATTTATTGAAAACCAAGTAAGATAAGTGCACTCAAAGAGCTTGTAAGAAGTTTTTCTTGAGAGCTTATGAGCACATTAACTTAAATATTTAGCTCAAATTGGTTTTGTAATAGACCAATGTTTTCTACACATTATTCACTATAGAATCCTCCCTTTGGATGGAATGGATAAATTACACAACTCGACATTTTTAAAGATGATGTCAGTATACGCCTCAGAATTAAATTTTAGTGAATTCTCTGCAAATAAATAAAATTGTAAATTTGTGTATAAATGCTATGGAATCATGTTAAATGACCAATCCCCTCCCCCCCCCCGCCTTCAAAGTCAGCCTGAACAATAAGGGGTCAAATTTTTTTTTATTCAAAAATCTTCAAAATTTTACTGAAAATTAAATTATAATCAACCGAAAACTAGTGAAAATACATTTTCCTGCGTTTATAATCATATTTAGCATGTTTGAAATCCTTTAAAGACATTTCAAATTTTCATGGAATATCAATGCACTATGGGCCATCTCCATACAAACAGGCGGCCAAATTATTTTTTTGCTTTTTAAATGTTTTTTCATAAAAATTTGGGTAATTGTATGGTATTGAAATGATATACGTCCAGTTTTATGACTTTTCATGTCTTTCAATAGTTGATTGTTTATAATAAATAGTCTTTTCATACATTTGCAAATGCAACAGAATTGCGTATATATTGTATTGCAAGTTTATATTATTAAATTATGGATAAGCTAATACATCCCCACTTTAAGAACACAACCCCTCCCTCCTATTTCTTTCACCCCCCCCCCCCTCCCCTCCTCCCCTCTAACAAAATTTTGTTAAGCGTAATAAATTCATTTTGAGTCAAATATTTATTATTTACTGCTGTGTGTTTCTTTTTGTGAGTCCATGTCATATAACTTGAGACCCCCCCCCCCCCTTCCTCCACCCTTATGGGCAAAAATTGCGAAAATTTTAATTGTTAAAATCAAATAACAGAAAAATTAATTTTATTCAAAATTACTAACTAATCCTAATGTTCTTGTTCATGAAAATTCATTTGATGTCAGAAACTCTTCAGGATATGTTAAGGTAGGTACTTTTTATGATGTTTTGTACTCACCAACATAGAACTTAGATGTGGATCAGTTTCATAGATTGATCACAGAAATTCATCATGCTAAGTCAATATTTTGCTGAATACTTTTTTCGGTATCAAACTGAGATTCTCCTGTTTCGCTTGAAAAACTTCGGTACGAATACTTTATTTTGCTTAAGGTACTCAATTTTAAATGTAGGCAACAGAAAATTCCAATAAAGTCATTTCGAACTTCTTGAAACCAGGTATTGATTTTTGAAGCGACGATACCCACGAAGTAGGTAGCAAAGCAATAAAATAAACGGGCGCATATGTAGATTGCATCAAATTTTGATAAAACGTAAATGTTCAAAATGGCATATCTCCGAAAACGCAAAAAATCGCAGGCTGGAAATGTCAGCAATGTTAGATTATGATCCAATCTTTCAAGTGATCTTAGTTTCATGTTTAGCATCGGTTAGCAAAAAAAGTACTCGATTAACAAACACAAGAAAATAAGTTTTGTCAAAAAAATGCTTCAGTTATTCGATGAAAACTTCAGTTTTTGGTTTGGAAACAACATTTTATCTATAAATAGTTTCAAAGCTTATCTCATTACCTTTCCAACGATGTATAATTGTCCTAATAAAATATTTGAAATGGCTGATTTATGTTAAAATTAAACAATCAGCCTGTTTTACGACAAACGCTAGTTTTTTACTCAATTTTTTGACTTTCAGCTTGCGTATCTCCGTAATAAACAAACTTAGAGCTTTGAAAATTTTGATTTTTCTTAGTTAGAATGTTTACATTCGAGAAAAAAATACCAAAAAATATTTGGAGAAGGTAACTTTTTTGAAACTTGGCCACCCAATGTACCATAGTGCAATGTACAGTTCCACGAAAAGTTTTTTCGCGAAAAAAAATTCCGTCAATACGAAATACAGTTTGATAGGCATTGGATATTTTTACGTTTTACGTTATTTTGTCATCTCAAATCAACGGAAGCACTTCCGTGCAAACAGAATGTATTCAACAACACCAGGGAAATAAAATATGAAGCAAACTAAAAATTGTCATGCAGAGGAGAAGTTCACAGCAAAGATATCCTTCTCTCTTTTTCTCTTTGCATAAATCGCAACGTTTTTCTTCCAGCTGACAGCATAAATCACGTGTTCGCATTTGGGTCGCATTAATTTGTAGCGCGGGCGCGCGTTATTTCTGCAAGGACTTGCTTCTTTTTGAATCACACTCCAAAAAGGAAACCATTATCTTGAGTGTTTCCGCTCGACAAAACCGCTAACACCGTGATCGACGGGTTAAACGGTTTTATTTCTGTTTTTTTTTGCTCTCTCCGCTGTGATGCTTAATGCGTTTCCTCTCCGGTGAACATTTGTCATTAGTGCGGACACAAGTGTCAAGACTTTCAAGAAATTGGCCTCCGGACCGCATTTACACCTACCTCTTAGAGTGGGCGACCCTTCAAGACATTAGAAATGCACGGTCATCTCTCCGGAAGGGTAGAAGGTATGGCTATTACAATCCTGGAACTAATCCTTGCTTCTTTTTTTGTCACGGGGTAGTGTTGTAAAATAAGCAACTAATATTATTATATTTTAATGGTCTTATCGAGAAAAAAATTTCCTCTATCTGTCTAGCCAAATACCTTAAAATTAAAAAATACACATGTTTAAATGTGAGTTTAATTGTATGTATTGTCAATATTCAAAATAGCCATGATGGTCTAAAATTCTGAGTTTGTAATTTTTTAATTGTTCAAATTTATTCGTAAACTTATTTTTAGTGCGCATTCAGTAATCTCTGCTTATGTTCTATTTATATCCTTCCATTAATTATGTAAAGAAAATGGAAACCTCATTTTCGCTGCCAGTCAAGATAAAACAACTTCCGAACAAAATTCAAACGTAATGGGAATCGTCATCCCCATCCACGGTAGACAAATCCTCCTCATCCCTTCTGTGCTATTTTCCCATTTTATTCTTCCTCCGCTGACTTTCCTCTTCACAGTCAATTTCATTCGCTACGCATCCCCAAAGTTCAAAAATGGTAAAGCAAAAAAAAAATCACATTGCGTTACTCTGCGATGGCAGTCTTTGCAATGGTGGTGGTGGTGGTTGAAAAACGGAATTAGCTCATCGTACCACCACATTCACCGCTAATTAAAAATGAAATAAAAGCTTTTAATTTCCGTCGACCATTATCACCTCCCACCCACACCAATCCCCTCCCCAGCTCATTCCGCCAAACAGCCCCCGGGTGACAGCTTTTAGCAGTGAGAGTTGTGATTTTTTTTTTATTCTGCGTGAAGCTTTGTCACTGTCAGTTGTGTTGACTCAGCGGGCTCAAGAAAACATAAGAATGCTTTCGCAGTAGTCTGTGTGCTTGATTTGGAAGAAGCGAAAACGCACACACTTTCATTGTCTCTAATTGGATTAATTTACTGGGCAAGCTTTTTCGAAATTTGCTTTATTTTATCTAGAATAAGAGTAAACTTGAAGATGTAGTTAGGAAATTTAGAAGTTTTTCAATAGTAATTGAATAATAATTTGTTTAGAATTTTCACACAAAAAATACATTGTGATTAAGAGCGAGTTTTTCGCCAATGAACTCATTCCAAATATGAGCCCTCTATGACAAAGAGAAGTGGGGTAATACGAGGATTGAAGTTTTTTTTTAAACTTCATCATCCCGGTACGAGAATCGAACTCACGACCTCTGGGTTGGAAATCCAGCACGCCGCTATTCGAAACCCATCCCCTACCGGTCAGTATTCCCAGTGAGTAGAATAACTCTTTGAAGGGACCTGACTTTGCCGAGCCAGACAGGAATCGAACCCATCACCTTCCGCTTACAAGGCGAAACCCGTAACCTCACGGCCACGGTAGCTCGGCTAAAGTCAAAAAAAAATGAAAAATCTTAAAATTGCTCCCATTTTAATAAAACTTCATCAATTCCAACTCTCTTATTTGCAATCGAAAGGTCTTAATATCTTATGGCAACACCCTCCAACACCCATACTCCCATAAGTCAAAAGTTCGGGAATTTCATGGACTATAAGCCTGTGGAATTAACTTTTTGGGCCAACCCAATTTTTCTCATAGTTTAACGATTTTTCCATAACAAACTTTTTACGACGTTAGTTTTTGCGCTGTAAGCCAATATGACGGCACTTTTTTGTCGTGAAGAAGTGTTCAGAAGACTCTTTTTAGTTAAGTTGCACTCCAAATCTTCATATATATTATATTTTTGGAAAGATTCCGCTTGACTTGGCAGTGTTGGCAAAAAGTATGATTTTTACCGAGTATTCCGAAATGTCTCTTTTGAACGCTCTGTAACTTTTGTTAGAAGAGATTTGGCACCATACTGTCGTCGGGAGAGTTGATTAGGACATTCAGGGCTATACTTCTACGGTGTCAGTTTCATAAAATAATAAAACATGAATTTTGTAAACTCAAAAATGTGAAAATGCAAGTTTCTCCAAAGTAATTTTCATACAAATTTCATTCGCTTTGCGCCAATCGTGAGCTTAACCAATCGCTCCCAAATTTTGAGAGGTTGTTAGGGACGCTAAAAGAGATCCAAAAAATGTGTTGGACCTTGAAAAATAATGTTATGTTTCCCATTTGGCATGACGCCATTTAGCAATTAGTTTTCCCTTCTTTAAAGAAGCAAAGATTCAACATTAAAAGAAAAATTAAATTTTTGTCAGGTCAAAACAGATTATAGAAGGGAAAATTCTACTTTAAAGGGAAACTCTACATTGGAAAATTCTACTTTGGCAGCAGTTAGCACAAGTCAAAGCAGTTTTCTCTTCTTTAAATAAGGGATAATTCTACTTTAATGGGAAAATTCAACTTTTGTCAGCAACAATCAAGAAAAAGACGAAATCTTTACACTTAACGCATTAAAACTCATTACATTTTGGAATAGATAGTACACTATGTAATAAATCAACTTTTCTGGGGAATTGATCATTCTGGGGAATTGAATAGAACCAATGATTGCATATCAACTGTCCGGGTGTATAATTCATTTTTCAACGGTTTTTTCGTTGAAATGTTGAAATTCTGGCTTGTAATTTACCTCATCATATTTTTTTTATTCACGCCCCCACCCCCCTCCCCCTTCGACCACGGCTAAAATCGAAATACAAAAAAAATGAAAAATATTTGTATCGGCATAATTTTGCAAAATGAGCATGAGCATGAGCATGAGCATGGTTGACTGCCAATGAGCTGCTACTCCGTTATTGACAGATCAGCTGAAGTTAAACAATGAATCAAAAATGATCAGTGGGAGCCAACCATCCGTTCACTGTTTAACCTCTGAAGATCCCTACTTTATTAGTCAATACCGGCGCCCTCCCAAGAAGCCTGCAGTTCAACGAAAGGGAGGAATGTTAGTCCGAAAGTTGAAGTTGCAGACTCATCAAGCACACAGTTTTTCGCTATATACTTGTTGATACCGCTTGAGACCGTTGAATCCACAGCATCTCCTTCAAGCATCACGTGATTATTATTTTTTGTGGTTAGTAGGATAAGATATTGGCTTTTCAATGCCTCCCGAGCTACGATGTTATGGGGAGGACTTTCATAACAGACCCGTCGGCGAGCCTTCCGAGCAACGATGCTATGGGAAGGTCTTTTTGGTTAACACACAAAGTCACTCACACACAATTATTTCACTCCACTATTAATTAATCCAAAATGTCAGTGCGTCTTTCGATCATTATATAGAAATGGCTTTTTCACCATTAAAAATAAAACCTTATTCAAAACATTATACACAATTTACCCGACGCCGTGCCTTCCGATCAACGATGATATAGGAAGGGCTTTGAAAATCACAAAACAATTAATTAAGATCTCAAAAAAAATCTCAAAAAAAAACACAAAAAACACCAATTACTCAACGAAAATTACGCTCAACGCTTACGTCATGCTATTATTCGATCACCACAATCACTCATCCTTAACGAACAGCGACACAAAAGCACACAAAAAATAACCTGCATAATCACGATTTCGCGTCCCCACTTCCAGCGCACCAATGATGCTATTATTCGATTACCACAATCACTCACCCCATACGAACAGCGACACAAAAGCACACCAAAAAATTAACCTCTGTATCGGCATAATTTTGCAAAAGGCAATAAAGTGCGCTGAAACAAATTTAAAATAAGTTCATTCAAAATATTACGTAACCCTTTTGAGGAGTAGTAGTGACGAATTTGTCACGCTTCATGTTTTTTTTTCTTCTAAATTTCAAAATGTACAAGCTTAATTTCCCTCCACATCTCAAACAAACCCAAATTCCAAAGAGCATTACCTAAACCATATCAGTATCCATGAAGTTCCCTTTTTAAGATAAGCCGCTCACAAAGATTACCATGAGCTGCTCCGCAACATCGCAGGGATGGGTGGTTTCCCTTTAACCACAGCAGAAGAGGAAGAAAAAAGCTGGAAGGAAGTCGAAAAATCGATGCGTTTACATCGGCCCCATTCACCAAACTGTCACACTATCTTGCAAATGGGCCATAGTCGCTTTAGTGTTGTCACTTCCGGTGAGCTTCCTGATACCCGGGTTGCACCCAGGCTTACCTAAACTAGTGCCAAAGCCGACGTCTCCCAACATCCTCGTTGTGTGTCTCCCTTCCGAACGGAGGATAGTGTTTCCATAAAACTTTTATGTCCCAGCCATTTTATGAAGTTTGGCTAGCCTCAGCCTCACGCAGACTTACGAGTCCTTCCTTCCTTCCTGCCCTTCCCTTTGTAGCTTAACTCCTTTTGTTGATGGTCGCCACATTCTGTTACGTCGTATGTGTGTGTAGTAACATAACAGTAATTGTAAGGCGGGCTGGAAATCCTATCCTTGTCCTCCCACTCTTACCTTCCCCACCTTAACGCCCTCACAAAAAAGGGAGGATTGCGTTACCGTGGAGAATGGAAGGAGGTTAACCTAGCGTACTGAGAGAAAAAAAACAACAAACGCTCATTCTGGGAAGCTTTCAGTGAAAAGAAAAGAAGATACGAAAGTGAGATGTTATAGAATTTCAAAGTTTTCTGGAAAGCTAACCTTGTGCGTGTTTGTATGCCCAGGAGTGGGTAAATACGACTACACTAATGTGTGAGTGCGACAGGACACGAGACGCAACCAAAGTTGGGGAAACGTACTGTGAGGATTTCTTTGTAAAAAAAAGTAAATCTTTCCCAGTTCCTGAAAGGAACACCCTTGAAGAGTATCGGGGCCGGCATTTACAAAGCGGATTCAGTGGCAGTTTCATTCTCAACTTAATGTTAACATGTTAAGGTTAATGTTAGCATTCCATAGGTCGCCTCCCTAAGGTCGTGATAAGGTCCAATTTGTGACGATACACTACCTTCCCTTTACTAAGCAATCGATTCCAGAAGGGAAAAGGTCACCAGTTGTGTTGATCCGAGCCGGGATTTGAACCCCGATCTACCGCTTACGTGGCGGAAGCGTTACCACTGGGCTACGTGGCTCGGTCATTTCTTTGTAACATCTAGGTCATTTTCTTTGTAACATCTAGAAAATGTCCCTATTTACAACACATTTCCCTGATTTTGATTGGTAAATGAACTCTTGTGAACTAAGTTTTTAAAATTTTGAACATTTTCGAAAAAAATGTAACAAAAAAATAATGATTTTTATACAAGAGCAATTCCAGCTCATATCGGGATTTTTCTGATACTTTTGTATCCGATCCTCTCCGATTTCAATGAATAATATGGAGCCAATTGTACTCGAAAATTATTGCATCGTATCAAAAAGTGGTCAAAAACAAACTTGTAGGAAATTATACGGATCATCTGAAAAAAAATATACTAAAATAAAAATACACGCTACTTCTATGAGATTTTTTGATTTTTAAGTATAAAAGTTTAATTTTAAGGTGAAATCACGATTTTTTTTTGTTCACAATGTTTGAGAAAGAAGCCTAAGATGTTACAAAAAGACTCACGATAAATACAGGATGACATTCACTAAAACTGTTTTTTTAATTGATCTAAGCGTAATCTTTTTTTTTAAATACCAGTAGTGGGGATTCTCCAGACAGTTTTACATAAAAGTCTCAATATTGACCATTGTTTTATGTCCAATCCTTGTGAAGATACAGCGGTTTTAGAAATATATATTTTATGATAAATAGGTTTTTTTGTGGTTTTTGGCAATTTCTATAAGACAAACTTGATTTTTCAGTCTCGTAAATATTTTTACCGGAAAGCTCGTCCAATTTCTCATTAGTCGCAAAGATTGTGCCTCAGGTACATTGTTTTAATAGAATGAAAAAAACCCAAAAAATGTTTAGAACTCGCGGTTTGCAAATTACTGAAAAATGTAAATTTTCGTAGAAATTATCATATTTTGTTCTAAAATAATGAACAATGAGTCTAAATTACCTTTTTATTCACTTCAAATCAAGATTATTCTCCAGCAACTCACACGAAATCTGAAACAATGCCCCATCCCCTTTCAGAATTTCGTGAAACTTTGATCTCAGGGGTTATTTTGGTCCCTGATCACGAATTTAAGGTCCAATGTTCAATATCTAGTGACGGTGGGGTGGTACGACTTTTTTTTTTATTTTAGCTAAGACAATTTTTTTCAGTGATTTATAGCTTAAAACCGTAAAATGAAAACCATGTTCTCGAAAAGCCGACAAAAATAATTCAAAAAAAAAAGAAAAAACAATTGTTTTAAAATCGCTGCTATTTCCCGTAAGCCAGCTGGCAAAATCTAAGAAATGTAATTTTAAGGGAAATTAAAAAAAAATCTCAGGTTATTTTTTTATGAGGAACCTAAGTTTTCATATAAAAAATACGTGTTTTTTGGTAATTTTCAGTATTACTTTTTAGAGTGTACCAATGTTCTACAAATTCGTACAAACTTAGATTTTTTTATCGAATGCGGTAGTTGAAAAATCGGTAAAGTTTAGATCGGTAGATCATCTGTCAAAATGAATGATATTTTACTGAATTTCGGTTGTACGATGAACAATAATTACCAATTTTTGGTACATTTTTACAGAATTCGGTAATTTTCAGTTTACCCAACTGTTCAGCAGTTGAAAATTCGATAACCTCTACTGAATTTGGTAGGAAAATCTAAATGTAAATCAGAAAAAAACCATAATTTTGATGAATTTTAAACGAGTTATCAGAAATTTATGTATTTTTTTCTTTCGGAAATTTTAGCAAATTTTGCATAACAATGACCCTTTGGATGTTTGTTGTGGCTAAGTTGTAACATATATTTGTATTACTTTCAATCATCATTGAATATGAATCCACTTCTTACAGATTCGCAGAGACTTTGCCAGATGTATTGTGGTTTTCCCATCCACTCCCCATCTCGTGAGTGCGCTTTAGTTTTTCCGGAAATTCTTCTGTTGCTACTGCTTCTGCTTGTCTTCTTCCAGGTCCGTAACATGCTTCTCCCCTTTCCTTCAATGGTGCGATTTAGACAAAGTATTATGTTCATTATACTTTTATGTGATGTTCCACCACGTGTGTGCGAGAATCCTCCTCGCATCTTTCGGAGTGGGCATCCCATTAAGGGAATGTGTTTGCGACACTGATCCGCTCTGAATGTGGCCCAAAATAGCACGAAAGAGGACAAACTCAGGCTCAGACGGCAGCGTTGCCTTTTGGTGGCACCCACCCCGCCGGAAAAGGGGCATTATTTAATTTAATTGTTCCGATAAAAGCCAAAAAAACAGCAGCTATAATGAGATATTATTCTATTGTAATCCTGGCTTCCTGTTTTCTCTCTAAGGCCGGCGCAAAAAGATGGTTCCATCCGTGTTTACAGGATAATTCCGAGCCGGGTGACACCGGAAGTAGTTCCGACCGACTCTTCAGGCCCGGGAAACAGACTCTTATTTCAGAGGCAGATTTTGCTTGAATTCGTAATTCAGTCTTTTATCATTCCTAAGGGGGTGCGAGATGGAACGGAATATTTTGTGTGTGGGAGCTCTGCGTAGGAGGGTTATACGTCCTCATTAAATGTTTTGGTGGTTGGTGAAATGTTTTGGCATTTCCTGGGAAGTCTGTGCTGCTCGGATGTCATGAGCAGGCAGCAAAACTAGTATGAGTTTTTGGTACAATTGGGTAACGTTTTCGAGGAAAGTACCTTGCGGGAAGCCAATTTAAACATGTAAAACATGGTTGTTTAATCCGTCAATTTAAGTAATAACTAAAATATTTGTACTTTTTACCATTCTTACAAAAGAAAGGTTTAAGGTTTGCTTTTGGAAAAAAACGCTTTTCTCAGAAATCTTAGAAATTTTTTTGCATGGCTGGGAATCGTCCCAGAATAAAATCCTACTACTAATTTGAGAGTTTTGATGCGCTCTTTCGATTGAATTTTTGACCTGAAACCCGGAACTTTAAAGCCTGATTTTTGAGAACTCTTTATCTGAAATATGTGAACCTGTGTGGTCAATGTGGTCAAAACAATTTTTTGGGGTATTTTTTGGACTATTTTACAGATAAAACTTTCAAATTCCAAAAATTCAATTTAAAACAAAAAGCCATTCGAAACTTTAGGGCTTGTGCCCAAAATTTTGAAGTTTTTTTTTTGTGCGTGAAACTGTTCTTTCCGGCTTATTATAATAGATCGACAAAGTGCAGTATCGATACATATTTTCTTAAGTTAAACATTAGGGTGGGTACGGATTTCGAAAAGTTCTCATATCAAGTTCTGGTGTGGTTCCCCTTGTATGGCATACCCATAGGGACTCTCACGCCAAATTTCAGCTCGTTTGGTTGAAAACTGGCTTGTCTCAAGCGAGTTCAAGTTTACATGGGATTTACTATGGGAAATTTTGAATTTTCATTCATTCGCTCCTACAGGCCTGGGGAAAACATGTAGAAACTTCTAGGATTGCCAGAAATGAGCGGAATCGTCTGGAGAACAACTTTTCCTAAGAGACCAGGTCGATTCGTTCAACCCCCATCGAGCTCAACGGCAATACATCCGAGGTTTTCGGAACCAACGGTTTTCACCAGAAAAGCATCACATTTTTCTTAGCATGCTATGAATGCTTGATAAACACCGCGATGCCACATGTCAAACAGCTACCACGTGATTGTAAAATTTGCACCATAACATTTTTATTCTTGTTTGGAGGTTTAGAATACAGCTAAATAGTATCAGGATCACCATAAATGATGATTCTATAGTTCAAAAAGTACTAAAAGTAATTTTTTATAGGTGATGCTAGTCCACGTGGTAGCTGTTTGACATGTGGCGTCGCGGTGTTCATCTAGCATTCATAGCATGCTAAGGAAAATTTGATGCTTTTCTGGTGAAAACCGTTGGTTCCGAAAACCTCGGATGTATTGCCGTTGAGCTCGATGGGGGTTGAACGAATCGACCTGGTCTCTTAGGGAAAGTTGTTCTCCAGACGATTCCGCTCATTTCTGGCCATCCTAGAAGTTTCTACATGTTTTCCCTAGGCCTGTAGGAGCGAATGAATGAAAATTCAAAATTTCCCATAGTAAATCCCATGTAAACTTGAACTCGCTTGAGACAAGCCTGTTTTCAACCAAACGAGCTGAAATTTGACGTGTGAGTCCCTATGGGTATGCCCTACAAGGGGAACCACACCAGAACTTGATCTGAGAACTTTTCGAAATCCGTACCCACCCTATTAAACATAGACTGACATTCAAGACTGAGCACCCTTTATATTTTTTTTTATAATGTGAAACAAATTTGTTTTTTTTTTTTTAAATAATTTTAATCATCTTGCAACTTTTTTTAAGGATATTTGTTTTGTTTATTTCATTTAACAAAAAATTTGAGTGCTGCATTCCCATTTCAGTCCAATTGGAATAGTTTATTGCCTATTAAAGTACAAAATGCATTTTTTTTTAATATTCCATATCATTAGGCCATTGCGAATATTTTTCAAAGTTTTTGTCAATTCGTGTTGCCCTTTCAAAAGCGTTCCAAAAATCAAGGGGCAAAAACATATTTATTTTTCTAAAAACTTCCAAATTTCAATGGAAATAGAAGTCATTTCAACTGAAAACAAATAGAAATGCATTAAAAAATAATATTAAGCATGATCGTTCAAAAATACTTTTAATTTTGAGAAATTTCATTGCACAGTAATGCAAAAATCTTGTTTTGCAATTCCGTCGTGAAACTACTTACTTTTCCTGTCATTCTTGAACGACGAAATAGCCTACTTTTCTGTACCAAAAATAACAGAATCGAATAGCAACACTTTTCAAAGTAAATGCTGAAAAATTCTACTTTTCAGCACTCAAATGGGTGCTGAAAAATTGAACTTTTCAGCACTTGTTTCGAAAAGTAACACTTTTCAACATTTTTTTGATTTAAACGATTTATTGACAAATTAAATGAAAATTTGACATAAAATTTCACTCAGTGTGTGTTTTTTGGAATTGCAAATAATCTTGTATGGAACTCGTTGCAAAACTTGATTTTTTCAGCACTCTTCGTATTTATCCAACTCGGTGAACCTCGTTGGATAAATGTACGACTCGTGCTGAAAAAAACCTCTTTTTGCAACTTGTTGCATTTTCGAAAAAACTTTTTAACACTTTATTTCTGGTTTAAAAGTATCTTTAGTACATGTTCGCTATCCTTGTTGCCAAAGTATATTAACAAAACAGATCTATAAACATTTATAAACTTAAGATCCCCGTTCTCCTAGCAGCAGCATCAAACTTACCATTCAGCTCAAAAATGCCATCAATTTTGACAATAGTTCATTCTTAAAAGGCCACATTCTCTAAGCAAAACTGTCATACACTATCTAAAAAATGTTACTTCTTCTTCCTCCATCTCGCACACTGTTGGCTATTTGAACTCTTCCGTGGAAGATTCCTCTTTACAGAAAAAAAAAACTTATGCTTGTAAAACAATAGAGCAACTTTCTACGAAATCGGCCGATTTCGATTTTTTTTTTATTTTTTGTATTTTTTTTATTTGGCTTAAACTTTGTAGGGGTCTTCCCTATGACTAAATAAGCTATTTTGTGTTATTGGATCACCCATACAAGTCTCCATACAATTTTGACTGCTGTCCATACAAAAATGGTACGTACATATTCAAACAGCTGTAACTTTTGAGTGATTTTTTCTGATCAATTTGGTGTCTTGGGTTGTAGGAATTGTTGAGGACTATTCAGAAAAAATAGGTACACGGAATTTTTTTTGCAGATTTTTTTATCAACTTTTTTTTTCACAAAAACTCAATTTCCTAAAATAAGTTATTTTTTTGATTTTCGAGATTTTTTCATATGTTTTAGGGGACAAAACCCCTCAACTTTTAAGCCATAGAGAAACAAGGTCAAAAAATCTGCCGCCGAGTTATGATTTTTTGAAAAATTAGTGATTTTTGGAAAAATCCGAAATATCATGCACAAGCAAATTTGACGTTATTTTTTAATGCAAAATTGAATTTGCAATCGAAAAGTACTTCACAAATACAAGCGTAAAATTTTCCTATCCTTTAGAAAAAAAATATAGAAATGGTCACTCATGGTCACTATTTTTAAAAATCGAAAAACTGCAAATATTTCGCAAAAATCATACTTTCGGTGGCTATATCTTGAAAGCAGAGCCCGTTATCAAACAATCTGTAAAGTGCTTTTCGATTGCAAATTCCATTTTACATTAATAAATTACGTTAAATTTGTTTTTGCATGAAATTAAGATTTTTTACGGCGGCGGCAGATTTTTGACCATGTTTCTCTATGACTCAAAAGTTGCGGGTTTTTTCCCCTTAAACATATCAAAAAATCTCAAAAATCATAAAATACGTATTTTGCGAAATTGAGTTTTTGTTAAAAAAAAGTTTATTAAAAATATGCTATTTTTTTCTGTGTACCATTTTTTTTTCATAATAGTCCTCAACAATACCTACAACTTTGCCGAAGACACAAAACTATCAGATCATAAAATTCACTCAAAAGTTACAGCTGTTGGAATATGTATTTACCATTTTTGTATGGACGGCAGCCAAAATTGTATGAAGACTTGTATGGGTTAACCAATCACACAAAAAAGCTTATTTGGTTATAGGGAAGGCCCCCACAAAGTTTGAGCCAAATAAAAATATACAAACAAGGAATCCATTTCCGGTTTTGGTAGAGAATTGCTCAATAGCCACAACAGACTATTGTTCACCACTAGACCTCACTCACTAGCGAAAAATAAAAACGTATGTTCCGCACGACCTCACGTCCGTGAATGCACTTAGATATTTCGAAAACTAATGATTGCAATGCAACTAAGCAGGTGTAAAATGCTCCTTTTTCATTAAAATGTGAATTCCATGACCTGTAACAAAAACCTTTTTTTTTATTTCGACTTTGCCCTGAGTCGAGGGACATAAACTTCAAAAAATATTTGCAACGACGATATTTGACAAACATCCTGGAAGAAAACAAATCGTAATCACTTTAGAGTAATTTTGGGAACATATTTAGAGTTTTCTTTTTGAAAAAGTCCTATAATCTATTTTCTTTCATATGTTTATTTTCTAGATATTTGGTTAATTTAAAGGAAAAAACTTTTAAAAATATTTTCAACGGCCACATTTTAAAAGTTTTGATAAATAATAAAAAAAAAATATAAACAAAGAAAAAAAAATCCGGGGTGGATGGAAGCTTTGGTGTAAAAGAGGTTTGCAAATGCCTCAACAACCAAGCCTTCGGTCACTTAGTTTCGAGTAGGAATCTCGAAATCGAGAACGCCAAGGTAATGCTGTAGAGCGAATAATTTGATTTGATTTTTTGAAACATAGAGAAATTTTGTTGTAAAGGTCACATTATCTATCAGATTTATAAGATGTTTATAAGACCATTTAAAAAAAAAGCTAGATTAAGGCCTTTAATTTTCTTATTAAAAGCATTTTTCAACTCCATGTTTGATCGCTTATTTTAAATGTGTTTTTTGACAAAATGTGATGATAACACATTTTTTAGCAAAAAAACATAATGCGGTAGCTAGCAAAGTTTATTATTTTGACACTTTTCATTCTGTAACTAAAAATCAACAAAAACACAAACTTTTACTCTAAATTTCCCACTCATTCGAGTTTAAAAATAGAAAAGCCCTAAACCACATAAAATTCACATTCCACTGGCTTCCCACAATTGGGCTTTCCACTCCAATTTCACTAAATCTCCTCCAGACTTGAAACCAATTCCCGGGAAAGAGCTTTTCCATACCGCACGATTGGTGACCCATTCGAGAGCAGTTAGCATTTTCCCTTGGTCGGTAAGGGGAAGTCCTGGATTGTGTGTGTGTGCTCATTGTGCTTAGTTTCGAATAAACTTTTCCTTGAATTTTGCATTTGCTCCCAACGACACGATAATCACTCGTGAAAGTTGTGCCCCAGCTCAAAAGCTCCCAAAAGCGTGCCGGAAAACCAACCTTGATGGATTCAATATTTGCGGTTTGTGTGTGTTTTCCATGTTTTGGTTGGACAACGTGGAAATCTGGTGCTCTTACGTGTGTTGGGGATCAGTTTCCAAATAAATTGTTTCAATAACCAACTTTTATTCGTGGCACAATTTTGAGCAAAACAGGAGCGCAGGAAGAGTTTTTCTGACATTTTTGAAACTAATATCATACTTTTCGACCAACTTTGCTATGTTCTATATCGAAACATTGTTTTCTGAAAATTTCACCAAAAACATGACATTACACAACGAGAGAAACTCAATCTTAATTTCACAACCCGGCCACGTCCCACCGCAAGCAAATCCGACGAGACGAGGACGTCGATGGAGGAAAACTGCAACTTCTCGAATGAAAAACGTAAATAAAGCAAGCCGAGCATGTTTGTGAGTGAATTTGGAAACGTACCCACCTACCTGCTGGCGGGTGCGGTTGGAAAAACTATTTTATGTTTGTTTTGGAAATTGAATTTCGTGTTTGTTAACCATTTTTCGCCGCCCGCGTCGAGTTTCGTGCGGCTCACGGGAGACACGTGCGCGCGGTCGTCGGCCAGATGTGCAGCGTGCAGCAGCCGTGCCATGTCGCAAGTGCATCCTTCAACATTGAAATGCAGCAGCAATAGCAGCATTCGACACATGGGACTAGGATATGAAAGCATTGGTTAAAGGAATGTGGTGAATTTTTGAAACAATGTTGTATTGTTATTTAGATTGTCAACGCTATTGCTGATGTTTTTGAAGTTTATAACCCATAACTTCGGTCAAGATTTTCAGCGATAAAAAATCATTAAACAGCCATTTTGATGCATAATTTTTATCTAAAAAGCTCATATTCGGGGTCCAAATTTTATTTGGCATTGGCACAGGTTGAACGGGGGAGTGGAAAAATCACTGTTCCTAGAATTCCAAATTTGTAAAATCATATTATTAAATATACATAAATAACAATAACATTATTGTCTCACGATAACGAAACTGATAACGATAACCATTATCGTTATCCTCGGGACGATAACGATAATATGACCGTATTATTTCGAATGTACTAAAATTTTCACAATCTGCCCATATTATCCAATATTATCAAACGAAGTGAAATTTGTTATGCATTTTCGATTTCGCTCCTTTATCAAAGATTTTTTTTTACTAAAATTTTCTCAAAATACTTTACGTTTTCGAAAATACTCAAATTTTTAAAATTTGTCATATGGGTTATAAACGAAGCAAAATTTTGCATGTTTTTTTCATTATAGTAGAGTTATTTTTTTTTCAAATTACAAATTTTCAGAAAATACTCAATTTTTTTAAATCTGTCATATGGGAATCAAACAAAGCGAAATTTTGCATGCTTCATACATACATTCAAAATTTGTATGCCTCATAAAAATTTCTGCTTCGTTTCATACCCACATTGCGTATTTTGAAAATTGGAGTATTTTTGAAAAATATGGTATTTTCTGAATATTTCAATTAAAAAATACTATTAAAACGAAAAAGCATACAAAACAATGCTTTGTTCAAAACCCATATGGGTAATTCTCTACCAACTCCCACGAAATCGGGAAAATTTTCCCCGACTCCTCTTCGATTTGCGAGAAACTTTTTCCTAAGGGGTAAATTTTGTCCCTGACCACGAATCCGAGGTCCGTTTTTTGATATCTCGTGACGGAGGGGCGGTACGACCCCTTCCATTTTTGAACATGCGAAAAAAGAGGTGTTTTTCAATAATTTGCAGCCTGAAACGGTGATGAGATAGAAATTTGGTGCCAGAGGGACTTTTATGTAAAATTAGACGCCCGATTTGATGGCGTACTCCCCGAGCAGGGGTAAATAACACGGGAATACCAAATTTTTGTATTACTTGGGCAAATAACAGGGACCAAAATGTGCCTTTGGTTGCCCAGTAATAGATGGTAAAATACCATAAAATCATACCAAAGTCTTGTATGTGGAAGGGCACAACAAAACCAAACTATGTTATTCCAAGGGTAAAATAATACCTCAAAATAAAACCATTTCAATACCAAGTTGAGGTCTTCTGGATTTTTGAACATTGCTTGAATGCCAAAACTTGGTATTGCCATGGTTTTATTTTTAGGTATTCTCGCGCCCTGGTAAATTTGATTTTGGTATTCCTGTGGTCTTCCACATATATGATTTTGGTATGATTTCATGGTATTTTACCATCTTTCTATTAGGGTTTGTTCAAAAATTACGTCCATGAATAGGGAGAGGGGGGGGGGTCTGGGGTTTGTGACCGCCCATGTTAAAGGTATAGGATTGACTCGTTTTTCAAAGTATAATCCCGACTTAGAGAAATTTCAACGATTTAAAAAAAATATTAGTGGGTATATAAAAAAAATGTTTAAAATCAAGTTTGAAGTTTCCGGTTTTCAATGAAGGTATTCGCTTTGAGGTATCATTTTAGCGCAAAATTAATTATTTTGTCAAAATTGGTCAAAATTTTCCCATAGTTTCAGAGGAATTTGAATAAATACTGTAATACCAAAAGAATAAATAAATGTGGTGTTCGAAATTCTGCAATTTTGCAATATCAAAACAATACCTTAAATTGGTATGATACCACATTTTGCTCTTCCATAATCCTTAAGACAAATTTTAAAGGGTCCAGGAATACCAAAATTTGGTATCAATACCAGAGAATAGTATTATTACGCATTTCCCTCGTTATTTACCCATGCTCGGGTCAGAATTCCGAAAAAACGTATTTTCGTCGAAAAAAACACTAAAAAAGTTTTAAAAATCCTCCTATTTTCCGTTACTCGACTGTAAACATTTTTGGAACATGTAATTTTATGGGAAATTTAATGTACTTTTCGAATCTACATTGACCCAGAAGGGTCATTTTTTCATTTAGAACAGAATTTTTCATTTTAAAATTTCGTGTTTTTTCTAACTTTGCAGGGTTAATGAATGAATAGAAGTTGTTTATGGAGTCGATGCGGTTGTATCCACCCATAAGCTGTCTTTATTACTTGATTCCGTTTGAAAACCTGGTTTAGTTAAAATTCTCTCTGCTTGTTGGACCAGCTTCGCTAGAAGTAGCGATGTTTTTTCGCTGGACCAGGAAGAGCTGCAGGATTCCAAGATCAGTCAGGAAATTTATCTGCGACATCGCAGAATGACACTCTCGCTACAGTTTTTCGTCAACCGTAAAAAATCTCTTGTAACCGATCGAAACGCGACAATTTCTAGCAAAAAAAAAATTAAAAGGGCCGAATATTGAATATTACGCCCATTTAAAAAGCTAGTCTTGATTTAAAAAATTTCAAAATATTTTTTTCGAAAAGATCGGAAAATTTCACAAATGCTTCATGTATTGACATTAAAAATCGGACCATTAATTGCTGAGATATCGTCATTAGAAAATGGTTGGCTGATTGGGTGAGACTTAGAAAATTTCAATTTTCGTGTTTCTTTTTCTTTAAGCCGCTGTATTTCAGCAACCAGAGGTCCAATCTTCAATGTCTCTTAGACAATTTTATAGCAAATTTTCTGAACTTTTCAAAAAAAATATTTTTAGAAATGGTCACTCATGGTCACTATTTAAAAAAAAATGAAAAACTGCAAATATTTCGCTAAAATCAAACTTTCGGTGGCTATATCTTGAAAACGGAGCCCTTTATCAAAAAATCTGAAAGGTATTTTTCGATTGCAAATTCAATTTTGCATTAAAAAGTAATATCAAACTTGTTTTTGCATTAAACTTCGATTTTTTCCAAAAATCACAATTTTTTTCAAAAATTCATAACTCGGCGGCAGATTTTTTGACCATGTTTCTCTATGGCTCAAAAGTTGCGGATTTTTGGGTGAACCAATGACACAAAATAGCATATTTGGTCATAGGGAAGGCCCCCACAAAGTTTGAGCCAAATCAAAAAATACAAATAAAATCCATTTCCGGTTTTGGTAGAGAATTGCTCACATACTGATTATTAAACAGCTAATTTACCAGCAAGAAAAAAATCATGCTTGTGCTTAAACAGCCTCCTTATTTGTAGATGTAAACAAAGTGGGATCATTCTAAAATCACGTTACGCATTCTCTCTATTCATCACCCAGGGTGTGCCCACCAGAAAAAATATTGTTTTTCGTGAATTTCCAGAAAAAATCGTCAAAACAACATTAAGATTGCCCCGCCCGTGTGGATCAATCGGACCGTGCACTGAACTCACAATCCAGAGGTCCCCGGTTCGAATCCCGCGGCGGGCGCTCTAAAATTCCTTGTGTTAATATGGGTAGGGGAAGGTGGGGCAAGACGACCATATGGGGCAAGAGGAACAATCGCTCGTAAGGACGTAATTTTTACAATTTTGATTATTTCCAGTATGAGGACTTGTTGATAGCAATGCAATTGGCTGATTCTACTACCATATAACCGCCAAAACGACGTAAACGCCACTGGGCATAAGATTGAATGAAGTTTTTTTCAAATCCTTTGTTTCCTTATAATATTTGGAAAGTACAAAATAAGGTTTAGGGTTCGTTTTAAGGCTCATTTTATCAAAATGCTATTGTTTCTAAATCAGTAGTGTCCCTACTAATGACTTGCACCTATTATAAAGTATGATTTAGCTTTTGGTTATTTTTGTTGAGAGCTTTTAAAAAATCTTGTTCAGGTGGGGCAAGTGTACCATATGGATTTTAAGTGTGGAAAAAATACGAACTGCTGCAAAAACATATTTTATTGAGAAATAAATACATAAAAGTACTTAAAAACTGATAAACAATTGTTTAAAAAAAATGTCCAAACTAAATATAGTAATATTATGAAAATTTACTATTTATCACCGAAGTAATATTTTTTTCGTAAAAACGATAAAATTTTCAGTAAAATATATTTATTTAATCTATAAATGAAAGAAACGTTTGAAATACAATCTAATCTGATGGACCTAAGTGATAACAGTTCAGTTGTTAGCAAATTAACATGTTGTTTCAGGCATTGTTCCTCTTGCCCCAACGGGTTGTTCGTCTTGCCTCACTAATTGAGTAGAACATACGGAAGATCAAAAATTTTAAAATCAATTTTTGACATTAAAAAACAGGATTTTTTTAAAACTTGTTCTAACAATGTCTTAGTCAAGACCTGGAATAAGATGATTATGAAAAATCCGACAGTTTTTTTACGTTTTTAATGGATTATAACGAGCATTTCCTTAGCATGTTACACTTGCCCCACTTTCCCCTATTCGGCGCTGTCGCTCCGTGCCATACTTTCATACACTTAGGAGCCCAGGGCGGCGAAGTCCTTGTAGATAAAAAGGAAGACACTAGTGGTTGGTACTAGCAATGGTGGCCGACAGCTATAAAGTCAACTTCGTTTACCAATATTTAATCAATCAATGATCCAATTTTCAACATTGATAAATTAAATATCTGTGTAATTTTGTGATCTGTTCCAAAAAAAATATTTTAAAAATTTTGAAATCAGGATTAACCTTATAACAAAAAAAAAAAACTACAGATCAGTCGGAGGCACCAAATCGTTCAGAAAATCCTTCGAATAATACAGAATATGGAATATTTGCGTATCATTTGTGTATGGACAGCTTCCAAAATTGTATGCAGACTTGCATGACACAAAATGGCTTGTTTGGTCATAAGAAAGGTCCGCAACAATGCACTAAATTGGTCGCTTTCATAGAGAATTTTTATCTGTTTTCCCTGAAAGAAACTTCTGGGGCAAAGGTGCCCATCAAATTTCCATAAATTTTTGAATTAAGAAAATTCAATTAAATTTGATGCAATGTTTTTTTTTGTATACAAGGTTCATAACAAATTCCCTCACTTGCCACAATGTTCCACAAAGTTAGCTTGTGTAATTGTGCACCACCAGCAGCAAACGCAAAGTAAACATCAATGAAAAATGATCCCGAAAAGCTTGAGCCCGTGATGGATTGCGGGTGTGACATAATATGACACTTTTCAATCTTGGCAGGGAACTGATTTTTTTTCTCGGTCGCACCCAGGGTAATTGTTGTTTGTTTTCCCAAACAAAACAGCGAACCTTCGTTTCCTGGGTGCTTTCTTTCGATGCTGCTCTGAAAAGCGCGCACACTTTTTAGGCCAGACGAGGCTTTTCTTTTTCGGAGGCCCTTTTTATCCGGAGTGGGTGGAAGATTAATCGCATGACACTACACAGTTATCTTGTTCAATCAAGGATGAATGTCAGTGGCGCACAGCTCTGGATGTTGCAGAGAACTACGCTAGTCCGGAGTGCCAAGGGAGGAAAATCTCATCTCCACAAATCTTTTTTCTACTCTAGGAGCAGGCGTGCTTTGAACAGGGTAGTCTTGATAATTTGGAATTTTGTTGGTATTTTGGTAGCTAATAATCATTTGATTTAATTTTAGCGGAGATTTCAACGAATTGTACAAACCAATTATCTTAAACAACTTCAAGCATTGAAAACAGCAAGAACATTTAAAAGTCGGATAAACAAAACTATCCTGTAACTAGATACCTTGTATTTCCAAAAATCTCTATTTTCCCCCGCAACCAAAAGCCACTGGGAAGAAAGGTGCATTCATCAACTTCCAGTGCTTAGTATGCTGCTGGCTCAGGAAACCGACCAGGGAAATAAATCACACAATCGTATTCCGGCTCCCAAGTCCACCGTCGGAGCTCGGTATCTCCGGTGACTGTGGAGTTCCGAAAAGAGCTTCATCTTTATTAAATTTTGATAAATTGAATTCAGTATCACCGGATTGTGCAGCATCCAGCATCCCCCCCAGGACCAAGATACAACTCTCGTCCACTACAGCAGCGCAGCCAAATCTGATTTATACAACTTCTTCTCGCATTGCGAGTCGTTTCGGTTGAACTGCTGCTGGTGGAGATTCTCTGACGACTCTATTTGACTATAAGATGATTAACCTGGTTTCGTTTTGGGTCGGATAGTCGGTTGAGCTTTCGATGCTGCTGCATTATTGTGGAACTGGAATGGATTTTTTGAGCGCCGAGATTTGATTGAGATGATGTCAGGATGTAATTTTGAATTAAAAATTGATCTTTTGCCTTTCTTACTAAAGAAAGGTATAGGTTTTACTTTAAGCCAGGACGTCATTTCCATCTTCGTAAATAAGACGATACAGCAGGAGTTTAAATCGGAAAAATCGCTAAAAAATCACACTGCATCGATTTTCGACGCTCTATCGATTCACCTTGATAGAACTCGTCTATCTCGAACCCTCGAATTTTGAGAAAATAAATTCCGTGGAGGTCGAGTAATGTTCGTATGTGGTAAAATTTTGCAAAATTTTGTGTCGCGCCGTTCTCAGCTCCCATAAATCCGATTTCGATTCTCCTAAATGCAGATGAAAGCTAGTGTGCTGAACCTGGGCGAGTTGCCGCGCAAATTTCGAATTATCCATCTGTTTTCGGATGCGGCCAGACTTTTCCAGAAAATACACAGTTTTCAAATGAAAATATGGTCAAAATTTTTCATTTTCATACCTTTTATTTATCTCAAAATTGCATTTTCGAGCCCTACAACCTCCCAAATTTTCATCCAGATTCATAATATGGTTCTGGAGTTAGAGCCGTTTGATTGACCTACCATAAGAAACAAAATCCCTAAAAAAAGGTAAAAGCCCACCTGGTGACCTTCGCCAACATTTTTCATTTCTGATTTTATTCGAAATTTCTTGCTACATTCATAGTACAGACCATGAGTGAGCATCTGAAACAAATTCGACATCGATCGGCAATCCCGATCAATTTTTAGATCGATTTACTTTTTGCCTTTCTTACTAAAGAAAGGTATAGGTTTTACTTTAAGCCAGGACGTCATTTCCATCTTCGTAAATAAGACGATACAGCAGGAGTTTAAATCGGAAAAATCGCTAAAAAATCACACTGCATCGATTTTCGACGCATCGTCGCCAAGTCGACAAGTCAAGTTGAGCTTCGAATACTGGCGCGAGAATGCTGGCGCATATGTTTCGGCTCGACTTATACTCGTTCGTAGTAGCTTGTCTACCGATGTTTCCTTCAACATGTAAGATATCGTAGCTTTTCGGTTTCTTTTGCTCTGTCCGTTTTTGCATAGCTGTCCAATGTTTATGCAAAAACTTTTTTGACATAGGACATTCATCCGGGTACAATCAATTTGTTTCCCGTGTGCTCCTAAAATCGCCTTTAAGTAGGCTTCATTTGTCGTATCGTTTTATTTAACAGAGTTCATTGGATTCCAATAGGAGCTTTCGAAGCTTCTAAGCTTTATATCGTTTTCAAAGTTTTCAATGCTCGCGACGCCAATGGCTATCTACCAAAGGTATTGCGATTGAGTGTGTAGTGGTGCGGTTGTAAAAATATCTATCTCTGACTCTCTCACTTTCGTAGACGCTGAATTGCAAGCTTCCCACTGTGCGGTTAACTCGGTTTTGCTTTGCGCCTGCTTTGTTCGGTTTTTGGGCTCGTACCAAAACTAGAAAACCAAAACCGCGGTATGTGTCGTCACTTGCGCATTGGAAGCTAAGAATTTGTACGATTAAAAATATTAGATACAGTATGTAAAAAAAGTATTTACACCCCTTGAGCACTATGCACATTTTGTGATGAAACATGTAAAGAATTTAAAGTTTGACAGGAACCTAGTACTACGTTTTGTTCAGAAACTCATGCCAAACATTTTGCTACAAACAGCTCATGAAAAGATGTTTTCTATAAAAAGTTATATAACAAATACTATTACGAAAATAAAAAAGGTGCAAAAAAAGTTTGTACACCTTTCGAAAAATTAACATAAATAATGTTATTTGTTGACAAATCACCATAAATCCAGTCTCCCAACTCCAAATAGGCATCCTTGACTGATTAAAAATGATTTGGATTGAATATAAAGTTTACTAACTACTTAGTATAAAAGTTTATATAACTCTGGAAATTCTATATAAAACTTATCTAAACTTAATTTTGCAAACTTTTAATTCAACTAAATGTCAATATATTACCATAGAATTGCTAAATAAACATTTTGGAGTGGGTATAACACCGTTTTGGGGGTATTTGTATCGATAGAATAGATTTTTCGTTGGAATTTCGTACCAACCCGGAATTACGTCGTCGGAAAATCCGCCGGCATTCGAACCGGTCCATAATTCTTAAGTCAACCTATGTGGCATCGAAAAGGGCATAAAATTTCCGATCTTTTGATACCCATACATCTAGGTTTTCTATAAAACCCACGTTTTTAAATACCTGGGCAAAAAGTAAGTTTGATCCACGAGAACAAAAATTACGAAATTCCATACATTTTTGGCAGATTGCTCAAACAAAACCATAACAACGTTTTTACCTAGGTATTTAAAATCGTGGGTTTTATAGAAAATCTGGATGTATGGGTATCAAAAGATCGGAAATTTTATGCCCTTTCCGATGCCACATAGGTTGACTTAAGAATTGTGGACCGGTTCGGATGCCGGCGGATTTTCCGACGACGTAATTCCGGGTTGGTACGAAATTCCAACGAAAAATCTATTCTATCGATACAAATACCCCCAAAACGGTGTTATACCCACTCCAAAATGTTTATTTAGCAATTATATGGTAATATATTGACATTTAGTTGAATTAAAAGTTTGCAAAATTAAGTTTGGATAAGTTTTATATAGAATTTCCAGAGTTATATAAACTTTTATACTAAGTTGTT
Organism: Culex quinquefasciatus; assembly: GCF_015732765.1. NCBI lineage: Eukaryota > Metazoa > Arthropoda > Insecta > Diptera > Culicidae > Culex > Culex quinquefasciatus. The sequence continues at coordinate 79,276,386 of NC_051862.1, read as the reverse complement.
AGTAAACTTTATATTCAATCCAAATTATTTTATAAATCAGTCAAGGATGCCTATTTGAAGTTGGGAGACTGGATTTATGGTGATTTGTCAACAAATAACATTATTTATGTTAATTTTTCGAAAGGTGTACAAACTTTTTTGCACCTTTTTAGTTTCGTAATAGTATTTGTTATATAACTTTTATAGAAATCATCTTTTCATGAGCTTTTTGTAGCAAAATGTCTGGCATGAGTTTCTGAACAAAACGTAGTACTAGGTTTCTGTCAACATTAAATTGTTTAGATGTTTCATCACAATATGTGCATAGTGCCCAAGGGGTGTAAATACTTTTTTTACATACTGTAGGTGAAAATTGCATTTTCAATTTCTTTTAGAAAACACATAATTAATAATACCTTGCTTTCATCATAAGATTTTTTGTATCAAGTCGATGTTGTGAATTGAGATATGTTATATTCTTTAGTAAGAAAGGCTCTATCTCACCCCTGGTGGGATTAAATCGGGTTTTTTGCTGTACATTTGCGATTGATTTGTTATGTTTGGAAGTTTAATGGGTAATTCTCTACCAACTAACACGAAATCGGGAAAAGTTGCCCCGACCCCTCTTCGATTTGCGTGAAACTTTATTCCAAGGGGTAACTTTTGTCCCTGATCACGAATCCGAGGTCCGTTTTTTTATATCTCGTGACGGAGGGTCGGTACGACTCCTTCCATTTTTGAACATGCGAAAAAAGAGATTTTTTCAATAATTTGCAGCCTGAAACGGTGATGAGATAGAAATTTGGTGTCAAAAGGACTTTTATGTAAAATTAGACCTCCGATTTGATGGCGTACTCAGAATTCCGAAAAAACATATTTTTCATCGAAAAAAACACTAAAAAAGTTTTAAAAATTCTCCCATTTTCTGTTACTCGACTGTAAAAAAAATTGGAACATGTCATTTTATGGGAAATTTAATGTATTTTTCCAATCTACATTGACCCGGAAGGGTCATTTTTTTCATTTCGAACACAATTTTTCATTTTAAAATTTCGTGTTCTTTCTGACTTTGCAGGGTTATTTTTTAGAGTGTAAAAATGTTCTACAAAGTTGTAGAGCAGAAAATAACAAAATTTTTGATGTACATACATTAGGGTGGGTACGTTTTTCAAAAAGTTCTCGGATCAAGTATTAGTATGGTTCCCCTTGTAGGACATGCCCATATAGACTTTCATGCCAAATATCAGCTCATTTGGTTGTAAACTGGCTGCGCGCATCAGGGTTAAAGTTTACATGGGAATTACTATGGGAAATTGGAACTTTTTGTTCAAACGCTCCTACAGGTCTGGGAAAATCACGCGCCAACTTCTGGTATGGTCAGGCCTATGGAGAATGGTCCTGAGAACACTTTTCCCGAAGAGAGCATATGGATTCGTTGTCCCTAGACCTGGCGCATCGGCAAACAATCCGATGTCTCCGGAATCAACGGTTTTCCCTGAAAAAAACATCACATTTTCCTTAGCATGCTATGAAAGCTTGATAAACACCGCGACGCCATACGTCAGGCAGCTACCACATGTTTGAAATATTTGCAAAAAAAAACAAATTTGCTATGCAAAGATTTTGAATTCGACTAAATAATAACAGGATTACTCGAAATGATCATTTTCTAGTAAAAAGAAGGATTGCAATTAAATGTTCCAGCCGTTTCTCACCCACGTGGTAGCTGCCTGACGTATGGCGTCGCGGTGTTTATCAAGCTTTCATAGCATGCTAAGGAAAATTTGATGCTTTTTGAGGGAAAATCGTTGATTCCGGAGACATCGGATTGTTTGCCGATGCGCCAGGTCTAGGGACAACGAATCCATATGCTCTCTTCGGAAAAAGTGTTCTCAGGACCATTCTCCATAGGCCTGACCATACCAGAAGTTGGCGCGTGATTTCCCCAGACCTGTAGGAGCGTTTGAACAAAAAGTTCCAATTTCCCATAGTAATTCCCATGTAAACTTTAACACTGATGCGCGCAGCCAGTTTACAACCAAATGAGCTGATATTTGGCATGAAAGTCTCTATGGGCATGTCCTACAAGGGGAACCATACTAAAACTTGATCCGAGAACTTTTTGAAAAACGTACCCACCCTAATATTTACATACCATTTTTGTATGGACAGCAGCCAAAATTGTATGTAGACTTGTATGGGTGAACCAATGACGCAAAATAGCTTATTTGGTCATAGGGAAGGCCCCCACAAAGTTTAAGTCAAATCAAAAAATACAAAAAATAAAAATGGTCGAAATCGGCCGATTTCGTAGAGAGTTGTTCATCTGGGACTACCATCTGAGACTGAGATCGCTTTGGGTAAGGCATTTTAACATTTTAAATAGACACTAAAATGTGACTTTGCCATTGTTTTTGAAAAAAAATCGAAAAAGTGACTGTAAAAATATGAAAAAATAGATAGGCAAAATGTAATGATAGGAGGTGGTAGAAAAGGCCAAATACTACCGAAAACAAACATACACTAAACAAAATAAATGCAAATTAAAATATTAAAAATTACACAGGAAAAACATAAAACAAGAGAAGTAAAGTTTTTCGTAGAACAAAAATTGCTCAAAATGACCTCCTGAACACGGGAAAAATAAAAATTTTCGAAAAAATTTGGGCTGTAGAGGTTTAAAAGTACCAATCAAATTCGAGTGTTTTCCAATCAGAATGTTTTAAATACCATCACAATATTTTTTTTTTACATTGAAACAAAAATAAAATATTACTTTTAACAAAAAAAAACAAAAAGAAGCTTCCGTTTCAAACTGTTTGAACAAATTTCAAGTTATTTGCATCATTTGAACACATTTTCGATTATAAAATAAAAATTTAGATTGATATGAGGAAGGCACCAACCAGAATTAAGTAACGATTTTGAGGAAGGGATGAACAATTTCTAAGATTTAAACTCCTGTAATTCAATTGTGTGTTTTTGAAAGTATTTTTTACAGAAAATTCAACAAATTTTGCGAAAGAATAACCTTTTGGCCATTTATTGTGGGTCATGCACTGCTTGGATCTGATTTTTTTCTAAAATAATGAAACAAATCAAGCAAAACAATGTAAATAGGCCAAAGCCGAAGTGTAAACAAAGAGTCTGTCCTGCTCGTTCCTAATGTAAACATTAGAGTGGGTACGTTTTTCAAAAAGTTCTCGGATCAAGTTTTAGTATGGTTCCCCTTGTAGGGCATGCCCATAGGGACTTTCATGCCAAATATCAGCTCATTTGGTTGTAAACTGGCTGCGCGCATCAGGGTTAAAGTTTACATGGGAATTACTATGGGAAATTGGAACTTTTTGTTCAAACGCTCCTACAGGTCTGGGAAAATCACGCGCCAACTTCTGGTATGGTCAGGCCTAAGGGGAATGGTCTGGAGAACACTTTTCCCGAAGAGAGCATATGGATTCGTTGTCCCTAGACCTGGCGCATCGGCAAACAATCCGATGTCTCCGGAATCAACGGTTTTTCCTGAAAAAGCATCAAATTTTCCTTAGCATGCTATGAAAGCTTGATGCACACCGCGACGCCATACGTCAGGTAGCTACCACGTGGGTGAAAAACGGCTAGAATATTCAATTGCAAACATTCTTTTAACTAGAAAATGATCATTGCGAGCAATCCTGATATTATTCAGTCGAATTCTGAATCTTTGCATAGCAAATTTGAATTTTTTTGCAAATTTGTCATCCACGTGGTAGCTGCCTGACGTATGGCGTCGCGGTGTTCATTAAGCTTTCATAGCATGCTAAGGAAAATTTGATGCTTTTTCAGGGAAAACCGTTGATTCCGGAGACATCTGATTGTTTGCCGATGCGCCAGGTCTAGGGACAACGAATCCATTTGTTCTCTTCGGTAAATTGTTCTCCAGACCATTCCCCATAGGCCTGACCATACCAGAAGTTGGCGCGTGATTTTCCCAGACCTGTAGGAGCGTTTGAACAAAAATTTCCAATTTCCCATAGTAATTCCCATGTAAACTTTAACCCTGATGCGCGCAGCCAGTTTACAACCAAATGAGCTGATATTTGGCATGAAAGTCCCTATGGGCATGCCCTACAAGGGGAACCATACTAAAACTTGATCCGAGAACTTTTTGAAAAACGTACCCACCCTAACATACATAAGAGGTTTGCTCATAAACATCACGCATTATCGCGATTTTACAAAAAAAAAAGTTTTGAAACAAAAAAAACTTTTGTGTTTCTCTTTGTTTCGCCGTCCGTGTCTGTCGCGGGTGACATGATCGACGACGACCAACTTTTTCAAAACTTGTTTTCGTAAAATCGCGATAACTTGTGATGTTTTTAAGCAAATCCCTTATGTTTACATATAATTTTTTTGTAATTGTCTGCTCTACAATTTTGTAGAACATTGTTACATCACAGAGTCGTAACACTCTAAAAAATAGCCCTGCAAAGTTAGAAAAACACGAAATTATAACATGATTTTTTTTTTGTTTTGAATGAAAAAATGGCTAAATTTCTATCTCATCACCGTTTCAGGCTGCAAATTATTGAAAAACACCTCTTTTTCGCATGTTCAAAAATGGAAGGAGTCGTACCACCCCTCCGTCGCGAGATATCAAAAAACGGACCTTGGATTCGTGATCAGGGACAAAAGTTACCCCTTAGGACAAAGTTTCACGTAAATCGATGAGGGGTCAGGGCAACTGCTGTGTCGATTGGGCGGTCTCTATATTCAAGTATCGGACTAACAATCCTATCCACTTCCCCATGACCCTACCACTGGTCGTGGCCGGCGCCGGTATTGATCAGCACTAATATTTCACTGACATCAAAGTTAATTCAAAAGTTACAGATTTTTTTAATACTTACGTACTATTTGTGTATGGACAACTAATTACATTGGTTATGACTATTTCAAAAATAAACATTTCCTCGTGTCAAAATTAATTGCAATATATGAGATTTCTCTTTCGCAAAGCAGTATTTCTTCACCACAAAGACACAAAAGCATTATAGAAAAGGAAACAACAAACATTCTTGCAAACACGTCATCTAACAGTCCAAATCTCAAAAAAAGAAAAGAAAAAACTGGACTTTTCCTGCCAAGGGGAGATCCTGATTTTCAGCCTCTAAGCCGCCCAGCCTGTGACCACACGCAGACAAAAAAAAAGTTTCCACTCAAAGTTCTAGGACCATTTTTCTTTCTTCTATTGTGTCAGCGTGTGCGCGTCTCACTTCCTGCCTCCCCGAGAAAGCCGCAAAAGTGTTTTGTAGGAAAGCTGTCATTTATCCCAAATTGGGCACAAAATTAGTTGCTCTTTCATCTTTGGGTTTTTTTTTACCAGCCGCTACAAAGAGAGCATCGAAAAAATAAAATAAACGATGGAGAGGTCAGCGGGAAACAAGCCGAGGGAGGACGAGCATGAGAAATCGTTTTCGAGCACATTCGACCACACTATTGGCACCATTGACACTCTTGAACCGGAGAGGGGAAGAGCTCGAAGAGAGCCCAGGAAGTGTTTGCGGTCAGTCAGTTTCAATTACTTATCGAATCAGTTCTGGAAAATTTTGCGGGGTTTTTTTGGTGTCTGCCAAGATTTTTTCTTCTTCTGTTAAAACCTAGACAAAACAGTTTTTAATCGTCTGAGAGCCTCTTAACACTCGATATCAGATGCAATTGTGAAACAATGGGTTCATGGGTTAAGCAATTAAAATAAAATAATTGGATTGATTATTGTTTTTGACGTGAGATAAAATTACGAAGAAAAGCATTTTACCAGAAAAAAAATCAAGGACAAAATTAAATTACATAAAATGACCTCCTGAACACCACTAAAATAAAAATCCAAGGTACAAATTTTACAGTGAGCAATTCTCTACGAAATCGGTCTTATTTCATAAATTTTAATGTTTGTATTTTTTTAATTCGTCTGAATCTTTGTTGGTGCATTCGGTATGCCCAAAGAAGCCATTTTGCATCATTAGTTTGTTCATATAATTTTCCATACAAATTTGGCAACTGTTCACACAAAAATGATATACGAAAATTCAAAAATCTTCTGGATTTTTTTCAAAAAATCGGAATATTTATCGCAAAAATTTTCAATTTCATTTTTAGTTGTAAATTTAATTTGCAATCAAAAAATACTTCAGTGAATTTAGATAGAGTGCACCGTTTTCAAGTTATAGCCATTTTTATGTAACTTTATTTGAAAAACTGAGAAAATGTTGAGAAAATTCTCTATATTTTGCTCTTTGAACTTTGTTGATACTACCCTTCACGGTGTATTTTTCCGAGAACATTAAGATAAAAAATTTGGCAAGTCTGATATTTGGCACCATGAAAAAAGGCTCTTTCCAGACATTTTGCGGGGTCCAGCGAAATATTTCGTCGGGGGGTCGAAAGCAATTTTTTTTAGATTTTTTTTTCGATTTTATAGGATTTTTCTTCAGAAAAGTCAATAGAAATCGATGGGTTCATGTTAATATCCATCAAATTTGTTATGAATGTTTCTCAAGAGACTCTAAATTACATGTTTGACCTCAAATAAAATTTACAACCCAAATTTACTAGATTACCCAAAAAGTTCCAAACATTAATTTTTCAATCCTCCGCCATGCAATACAATAATATTTTAAAACATTTTTGAATCAATCACATTATAGAGAACAGTTTCCTGAACAATTTCCATAAAAAGTGTCAATTTTAGTTCTATATAGGCAGAGATATACACAATTTCTTGAAATAATAAGTGACTTTCTCCGAAATTTAATTACCATTCAAACGATGAACACTGCCTACTAAGTTTTGTTTTGTTTTGTTTATTTGTAAAAAAAAATATCAAGACAAATTGTACAAAGAATAGTTTTTTTCCGAACGTTTTGAGGTTTCCATTCTGGATGTTGGGGTTATTTCAAAGAAAATAATAATATAACAAAAAAACAACCTACGATAATTGCCAGTTTGCCTTCATTCAATACTTTCTTCTATAACGAACTGTGAGATGACATCAACACAGTGCTTTGATTCATTTTAATGAAGACATAATATGAATTCCATTCCCCCATCCCCCCTTTTCCACGGTCCTCTTGAAGTGTGATGAAACACTTATTCCGCTCCTTTGGCTGGTTGTTTGTTGCGATAAAGTATCAGTTTCATAAATCAAACCCAATTGCCAATGTCAGTGCGGAAAAACGCAGGGCCGGGAAATATTGGGGAAAATCTTCTGTTTGCTCCAAGATGCTCTCTTTCATTCTTTCTTTCTAGTTTCTTGTGTGGTCTAGGCAGCGAGTCAAAGTGGGGCAAAAAGGGGGAAAACATATTTTCGACTGTTCAAGAGGGGAGGAAAACAGATCCTCGAGGCAAAGATACTCCATCACTGGAGCGGTGGAGGGCTAAGTGGGGGGAATTGCGAAAAAATAAAAATAAATTGGATGAATTTGATGACTGCCAGTTGGCAGCCTCCTCACTAACTAGACTGACTGGTGTGGGGGGAAAAGTTATGACGTGTCGCTTTGTTGGGAAGCTGATCAAACAGACTTTACGTCGTAAACAAAATTATTCCAATGGATACTTCAATTGGAAAATAACAAGACAATTATTTGTGGGGTGAACAGGAAAGAATTGGGTTATCAAATTTCAGCTGAAAAATAGACCCGCAAATCGATCGAAACATTTTTGAACACTTTAAAATATCACTCGTAGAAAAAGCGTTATTACAAATCTAAAAAAACTATCACTTTATCAGAAAGTACATTAATCATAAACGGGCGACAATCCGCCAAAGTGGCGTCGCAGCCATAAATATCTCAAACGTAGCCTAGAGCTGCGCAAAAGAAGATAATTAAAATCACTTAATTAAGGGCAAACTCCTTAGGGCGGTAGTGTGGCTGAAAGGACTTTGTCCAGAGTGAAGAAACTGGCTCATAATTAGTCGCGCTGGGTGTCGTCCTCAGGAGCACGTGCGACAATGGGACGAATATCCGCAGGAATTTTGGACAAGCTGGAGTGAGGTAGCGCTTCTGAAAGTGTCTAGGATATTCTGACACTCTTATCTAATTATGTGCAAGAGTGTGTCATTAGAATGTTTCCCACCGTAAATCAAACACCTGTCATGATTTATAGTTAAATTCTACAGGGGAAACCAGTTGAATTTTTCATTCAAATTTTTTTCAATTCAAAATTTCACTGAAAAAAACATAGACAAAAAAAGATGAATATTGTACAACGTTTATTTATGCATTTTAAGTCGAATGAAGGCATTTTGATCATTTTAATAACCATAATCACGTCCTGCAATAATGTATGAAAGCGTGTCCCAAAAATAGGAAGTCGAGGAAATCAATGGGATCAGTTCAGTTGATAGATTGTCATGCTAGAAACAACACTGCCATTCATGAAAACTTTCGAAAAATCGTTAAGCATGTTCCCTGGGTGTGTTTTTAGTCTATTTTTTCGACAATTTCACTAAATCTGCTCAGAAAAAAAAGGGAAAATCTTACAATTTCAAATGCCCTGTAGCAGTGATTTTTCGCAATTTCACGGAACAATTAAAAAGACAATTAAAATTTTGGCCATAATTTATGTTTTTATTTCAATTCAACATAGTTTAAAATGCAATACATGTTGTAAAATATTCTATAAGCACGACTTTGGATTGTTAGTCCAACTGCCTACCAGCGACTCCACCGAGACAGGACCCAGGGAGACGACTGCTGCACCTGTACTGAACAATAACGATCTATCCTCCTGGTAAGACCGGGGCCAACATTTACTTCCCCATCCAACGGAAGGCGTGATTAGACAAATATCGTCTATTATTTATTTGACACATTCTCCGGCAATGTACACCTTGGGATGAATTTTTGAAAAGCGTGTATGAGCTATTTGGATATTTTTCCTCGATTCTAGACTACTTGAAGCTTCAAAAATCATGGTTTTCATTAATTGATCATTTGAATATCATTTTGTACAAGTTGGTAAAGTTTTGCATCAATTCGTGATAAAATCATCGATTTAAAACATTTTTCTAAAAACTCCTGGTTTTCAGCGAAATAAAATCCAAAAATTATTCTTTTGATTGCATTTTGTAGGTTTTTAGATGTACTTAACGGAAATGTCATGGATTTGCAGTTTATCTTAAGTTTAGTATTTTTTCGAACTAGTGTAAGTTTACCATTTTATTGCGTTGCAACGTCACGAAAAAGGGACAGTTGTTTATGCCAACAGAAAACTAAACATTCAATCATTTTAATATTTTGGATGCTCTTTGTACTTGGAAAGAGCTTTCAAATGCAACCTAGAGCGACTAAATTGGTTGTCTAGATCCAAAGTTACAACAGGTTTAAGTTTGCGTTGCAACGTCACGAAATTTTAAATCATATTAGTCACATGGCAAAAAAGGTGTATGCGTAGTTGGTTTTTGAAAATAAAAGGATACTAAATATTATATATTTTTTATATAATGTTTCCGAGCATATATACAGAAAAATTGTACATAGGTCATTCACAAATTCCGTCACTTAAGTTTGTATGCAACTCGAATAAAAGTAGGTATTTTATGAAACTTGTTGAACAAATCAAAATAGACCGATAGACCAGGGGTAAAAATTCTAATACTTTCTTAAAAGTAATCACGTGGTAACTGAATGGCCCCTTTATGATTAACTGATTTACGTGAGGGTTCATTCTAATACAACGCAACGATTTTTTTATCCCACACCCTTACGTAGGCCAAATTACATTAAAATTCACTAAACAATAAAAATCACGTGATTCGATTGTTTTTTTTACAAACTTTTGTCACTTTATTGTTGGATGAACCCTTACCTAAATAAGTTGTATGCATCGTTTAGTTGTTCGCAATTAAAAATGTTATGTTGGGCAGGCAAACAGTTTTATTATTTCCTCAAATTTTATTTAAAAAGCACAAAAGTCAACAAAATAAGTTACGTTGTTTGCAGATCACCCCTTAGGGGCCATCAACACACGATATGGGCACTTTATTCATAAATTTCAGCCCTCCTGAAAACTTGAAGCTCCCTCTTCCATTCTAAAACTTCCACGTGTTTTGTAAATTGCTCAAAACCATAAAAATATTAAGGGAGCGTTCTTGCATTACGTAACAAAACATTTATATTTTTAGACCCCCTCCACCCCCTAGGAATACATTTCCGATACATTTTTTTTGTATAAATCTTGGACCCCCCCCTTGATATTACCCCGTTACGTAATGCATGGACGTCCCATTACATGGATAGAGGAGAGGAGAGGGGGGGGGGGTCCTTCGTGATAATGGAATAATACAAATATTTATTTTTACTTTGAAACGCATTGTAAAACTGTGTAAATCGTACTGCTCTGTGAAAGCGATATAGGGGAGGGGGAGGGGTCTTACATGGGCGGGCCAGTCAATTCACATGTCCTTGTACTGTGTATTAATGTCTTATAATAAAATCTTAACCTAAAGTTGTTCAAACTAACAAAAACTATGATTTATTTTGAAACTAAAATTTCGTGACGTTGCAACGCAACGAAAACCCCTGTTTTCAAAAACAGAGCGTTGCAACGTCACGAAATGTAAGTGGTCTTTAAAAATCGAGGTTTGATTTTTTCGTAAAACTAATGATTGCATTCGATTTGTTGGTCAATATTACATTAAAAATGGAAGGAGAACTCAAAATTTGCCGTTTAACAGAGCAGAGTTAATGGCAAAACATAAATTGGGTCAGGATTGAGAAAAAGTCACGCGTTGCAACGTCACGCTACATATTCCCCTCTCAAAAATAGAATTTTTACCTAAAATAATGTTTCAACACTGCTTCTTATAGGAAATTTAATGCCCTTTCCGAATCTGTAATAACATATATACCTTTTTTTATGTATTTTTTGAGTTACAGCCGAAATACTAAAAAAAGAAAAGTCAAAGCGTTGCAACGTCACGGCGGAATGTGTCATTTATTATTTTCAAACTAGTTAATTTTCTGTTAATTTCCAGCAGATTTTAGAGAATAACGAAATTTCCGGAAAATTCCATTGTTTTGAAATTGGCATGCAACGTAATTTCATTTTTATTGCCGTTAAAAATCACTAGCCCTACTGTTGATAAATGAGATTTTCAAAAAAGTGTCCACGTGGTTTATCCCCTGTAGATGGTGATGAGCGGGAATTCCCGGGAAAAAATCCAGAGAAATCAATCATTTTTGGACCTCTCGATTCCCGGGAAATTTTGTCGAGACTCCTGGGAATACTTTATACTTCTAAATATCAAAGCAATACACCATATTCTTGATTTACACAACGAAATGGGGGTGTTTAAATCGAGAATCGTTTAAAAAAAGAATGTCCATGACTTAAATTGAGAAAATGACTTAAATTAGGAATCTTTGTGATTTCGTAATTTGTTGGAAAATTTCCAAAATGTATCAATTGTATTTTGTTCAGTAATGTTATTTAAACATTTTAGCATGGTTTTGGAACACCTGGGATGTTGTAGTCCATCCAAAACTTCCGGAAGTTTTGTGCAACAGGCTAACCAAAGAAACAAGTCGAAGCTTCAAAATTTTGACAACGGATCCTACCCAGACAGCTTCAGTGAGTGCGGTAGGCTACAGTGCATTGTTGTTACAACTTATTGGGATGTCCTGGGTCATCCAAGGACTCCCTGGAGTCAAGACCGGAGGGTGTACCGCCGTAACAAGCAAGAGGTCGACGGAATTTGACCCCGGAACATACCCGCATAGCTTCAGTGAGTATGGTAGACTACTTTGCTGATGTGTTGGGATGTTCTGGGACATCCAAGGACTCTCTGGAGTTAAGATCTGTTGGTCTACCGCCGTAACAAGCAAGAGGTCGACGGGAAATTGAAAATCTCGAGAATCGTTGAGGGGTCCCCTGTAGTTATATTATTTTCTCTTCTTTTAGCAGATTTTAAAATGGTCGAAAAAACTGATTTAAAAAATGTTAGGAATGAGAACGCTATCAAATTCCGGCATCCAATTTTACATAAAAGTTGCTTTGACACCAAATTTCTTAACCATTACCATATCAGGCTGCAAATGATTGCAAATATTTTGTTAGCATGTCTGTTAAAAATAACTGGAAGGATAATTATATCTTATTCAATCATATTTACGCTACACATTTTTTCAGATATTTGTTTCTTTTTATTTGCTATCAGAAAACTCTATTGACTGCTTTTTAATCCTATGGACCTAAGTGGTTTTGCAGTTCTAAAAAATCAGTGGATGTAGTGTGTAAGTTGATTGTATGCAAAAGTGTAAGATGCAAAACTCTCCCCATCATTGACACGTCTCAAGCCTACCGCTCTAAAACAAAAAAAAACCCTAGAATAAAATGGAAAAACCCTGCTCGGAATGTTTTTTGAAGCTGAAGTTGATTAAAATATGCATCATTCATGATATTTACTTGCGTGCTGCCCCCTCGAGGATATTGCTCCTCCGAATATCAACGAGGATCTAGATTCTAGTGTGCCCTTCCCCCTTCATTTCTCCCCTTGTTCAGCCTACCGAGGCGAGGTGGTGTCGTCTCCTTCGCTTCATTTGTTCGACATTCGTCGAGAGGGTACTCAGCGTCGTCGTCATCCATTCACATTCCTGCTCAGCCACCGCCACCGTGAGTATCGTGTGTCCTTTGCTAATGGGTTGAATGGCAGCTCATGCAAAGAAACGAGTAGAAACATACACACATTCAACCCATTTCCTTGCGCCCCCATTCATTGAGAGTGCAGTCGTTTGTTTATCCACACCACCCTTCTTCCGTTTACTCCCACCTCCTCTTCTTTGTTTGGATCCTTGGGCACTTGAGGCTGGAGCGCCAGCGAGAGTGATATTTTGATGATTATTTGCTAAAAATTATAGGGTTAAACTCGGCAAGTGCTTTTCCCGTTCCACCCTTCCCTCCCCCAGCTGGTTTAGGGGTTCCCTGAGGGATTCGGACTTGATTTGGTACACATGCTGGCTGAATGGATTGAGATGGAGGAGAGAAGGTAGTAGCAGCAGCAGCAGCAGCAGTCGTAGTATGCATTCGTGGTTTGAATGCAAAGTACCTCTCCCCCTCACACACAAACATGTTTGGCTCGTGTGATGCACTGAGCAGGGGTTCTCAAAGGTAAGCATCATCAATGGAGGTGACAATGGAACGGGGAAGTAAGCATAAAAAATTCTTTAATTTTTATGTTAAAGCGTCCAATTTCCCGGGGTTTTTTTCAACCAGTTTCCCCGGAAACCCGGAAATTACTGATTTATGTATATTTTGCAACAAAACTGTACATGACAGCGACTTTAACTGTTAAAATAAGTGTTAAGATCAATAAACAGCACAAACTTCAGTAAATAAATAATAAATAGACCGATTCTTAGCGAAGCTACACCAAAATGACACTTTTTTTCAATTTTCAATGTGATTTTTTATAAGAAAAATTTCATTTTAATTATGATCTAATAATTTCAATGTGCTTTAAACGCGTTTTTGTAGGAGAAGGCTTTCCAATTTAACGTGTAACCCTATTTTGATTTAAGTTGGCACCCCTGTTAACGGAAGAGCAACTGTCACTCTAAAAAATTCTACGAGCAAAACAACACGAAAAATATATTTGCTCTCACACCGTAAAGTATCGCGTTTTATTACGACTACAGGTTATGGGAACCAGCACGAAATGACCTCGGAAAAGTCGGATTATCCGATCTTCGACGGCAAGGACTTCGCGGACTGGAAGTTTCGCCTCGAACTGACCTTGGCGGAGCGGGAGTTGCTGGACCACGTTAGGAAGGAGCCTAAGGTGGAGCAACTGCTCCTGGACAACTGGGTGAAGGTCGACGTGAAGGCGAAAAATGTCATCGTGAAGTCGCTTGGCCGGGAGCACTCGCACATCGTGCGCTCAGAGAAGTCCGCGCACGGGATGCTGAAGGCCCTGTCGGAGGTTTTTGAGAAAAGTGGAGCTGTGCAGGAGCGGCACTTGCGGATGAAGTTGAACAAGATGAAGTGCGAAGAGGGGCAGCCACTGGATGTTCACTTTGCGGCGTTTGATTCGGTTGTGATGGATCTGCGTGCCGCTGGAGCTGCTATGACGGAGACGGAACAAGTAACACATCTGCTGATGTCGCTTCCTCGATCGTACGAGCACATCGTGACGGTGCTTTTGGCAATGGAAGAGCTCACATTGCGGAAGGCTAAGGCCAGGTTGCTGAACGAAGAGGTTCGGCGCTCTGAGATGAACGAGGAAGAACCCACGGGACGAGCAGCTTTTCTCGGAGCCCCCAAAAAGTTCACGGGAAAATGCTGGCGTTGCAACGAGCCAGGACACAGGGCCTTTGAATGCCCGAAGGCTAGCGGAGAGGAAGCAAGAAACACGGAGAAAAGAAGGCCGGGCCCGCAGAAACGGGCGTTCAACCTCAGCAAGAGGGAGGATGATCGCGGCCAGGAGGAGGATACGAGCCGAGCATTTGCTTTCGTCGCGGCGCGAGGGACTGAATCACTTGGCAGTTCCGGACACGCTCCGAGAGAGGTCTTGTGGATCATCGACTCGGGATGTACGGATCATATGACCAACGATGACAAGCTGTTTCTCGTCGAGCGTCGACTGTCCGCGGTGTACCCGGTGTCGCTCGCAGAGAAGGGACAGGCCATTGAAGCGACAAAGATCGGGTTCATCGCTTCCACAAGTGTAGTCAACGGCCGAGAATATGACTGTCACATCTCGGATGTTCTTTTCGCACCTGGTTTGAGGCACAACCTCCTGTCCGTCAGCAGATTGGAGAAGGCTGGATTTGTTGCAGTTTTTCGTGAAGGTGGCGTTGAACTCTGGGCTGGAGATGTACTTTTGCGGAAGGACAACGCAGGAACGATTTGTACGAGCTTAAGTTCACGGTCAAGGAGCGTCAGTCGAACGTAGCGGCCGCGGTGGACACGAACGCGCTCTGGCATCGACGACTTGGGCACATAGGCATGAGAAGTATAAACCATATGGTGAAGAAAGGTATGGTAACCGGCATTAAACCAAACATTACAGACACTCTGGGCGTATGCGAACCGTGTGTTATGGGCAAACACAGTCGAGCCACCTTTCACCGGTGTGAACGCAGAGCTTCCAGACCACTCGAGCTAGTGCATACGGACGTGTGCGGTCCGATAACTCCAACAACGTGGGACGGCAAGAGGTACTTCGTGACGTTTATTGATGATTACACTCACTTTACCATTGCCTATTTGATCAGCACGAAGGATGAGGTCTACGAATGCTTGAAGGAGTACTACTCGATGGTCTGTGCTGGATTTGGCTCGTCCGTGGCTCGAATGAGATGTGACAACGGTGGTGAATACATCTCCCGGCGATGTAAGGAGTTCTGCAAGGAGAAAGGAGTTGTTTTGGAGTATACAGCTGCTTATACACCGGAGCAAAATGGCAGAGCCGAACGAATGAATAGAACGCTAGTAGAGAAGGCAAGGTCGCTGATCTACGAAAGTCAACTGCCGAAGGAGATGTGGGGCGAAGCGATTATGACAGCATTGTACCTGACGAACCGCAGCTGCACAGTTGCGCTGGATGACCTAACCCCGACTGAGCTGTGGTACGGGAAAAAGCCAGATGTGTCGAACCTCAGAGTGTTTGGATGCCGTGCCTACGCCCATTTGCCCAAGTGCAAGCGCCGCAAGATGGACGCCAAGAGCGAAAAGTTGATCATGGTCGGTTACTCTGGCAACGGGTACCGGCTCTGGAACCCAGAGGAAAGGAAGGTAAAGCTGTCCCGAGACGTCATTTTTGATGAAGCGGTTCTCCCGGGAAAAGAACGTGAGCCTGATCAAGATCCAGTGAGTGAGCAAATCGTTGGGGAACCGGTTCCAGAGGAGAATGCTGTTGAGCACGAGATGACAGATGACGAAGAGGCCGCTACGAGTGACGACGAACCTGAAGGTGCGTCTGAAGCAGGTGCACCAGAATCAGTTGAACGCGAAGCAGCCGCGCGCGAAGAGGACACGCGCGAGGCACACACGCGAGGAGCAGACGTACAAGAAGCAGACGCGCGAGAAGCAGAAGCGAGCGAGGCAGGACGTCGCAAGTCCGAACGCAACAAGAAGAGACCTGTTTGGCACAAGGACTACCAAATGGACTCCACGGCACTGTTGACTAACGGTATCGAAGATGTTCCAGAATCGTACAACTCCATCGAAGGAAGACGGGACGCAGCTGACTGGTACGCTGCAGTTCGTGATGAGCTTAACTCGCTGACAGAAAACCAAACGTGGGATGTTGTCGATCTGCCAAGAGGAGCCAAAGTGATCACGTCCAAGTGGGTGTTCAAGAAGAAAGTCGACAAGAACGGAGATTTAGAACGCTTGAAGGCACGGTTGGTGGCAAGAGGCTTCCAGCAAACCGCTGGTGTTGATTACCACGACACTTTTGCACCAGTGGCCAAGCTGTCAACGGTGCGTTTCCTGCTGGCAGTTGGGATACAGAGGAGTTTCGAGTTCTGGCATATGGACGTAACCACCGCATTCTTGTACGGTGAGCTCGACGAGACGATCTTCATGAAACCGCCACCTGGTCTGGACGTCGAAGCTGGTAAGGTTTGCGAACTGAAACGATCGTTGTACGGTTTGAAACAGTCACCGAAGTGCTGGAACAACAGACTCCACTCCTTCTTGAGCAGTTTGAACTTCGAGCGGTCTGATGCTGATTATTGCCTGTATGTCCGTATCGCCCACACTGAACGCTTGTACATTTTACTGTACGTTGACGACCTCCTCATTTGTGGCAACAACAGCAGTGAGATAGCGGTTTTGAAGCAACAACTTTCCGCCGAGTTCCGCATGAAAGATCTTGGCCAGCTGGAATATTTCATGGGAATGCGTATCAGGATCGACGATGCGGCTGGAACGGTAACTATTGATCAGACAGCGTTTGCCGAAAGAATCCTGGAAAGATTCGGCATGGAAGCGTGCAATGCAGTGGCGACCCCACTGGAGCCGGGAGTCAAGTTTGATTCAGCCGAGAGCTCAGATGAAGTTCGAACAAACTTTCGGCAGCTGATTGGAAGTTTGATGTATCTGATGCTCGGAACCAGACCAGACTTGTGCTTCGCGATCAATCTGTTTAGTCGCTACCAGGACAAAGCAACGTGTGAACACTGGAACTGCGTGAAACGAGTGCTACGGTACATCAAAGGGACGACCGGAATGCATCTGATGTACACACGGAAGGACGAAGCAACCCCCTGGTTGGATACGTGGATTCCGACTGGGCGAACGATCCAGATGACCGTAGATCAACAAGTGGCTACTTGTTCGAAGTTTACGGCAACTTGATATCCTGGACAACCAAGAAACAAGGCCTGGTGACCTTGTCGACTGCAGAAGCGGAGTATGTGGCAGCGTCGCAAGCTGTCTGTGAAGCAATCTGGTTTAAGAAGCTGTTCCAGGACGTTGGATATCCAGTTGATCATCCCATCCCGGTCTACGAAGACAATCAAGCTTGTATTTTCATCTCGAAGAACCCGGAATCAAAGCGGACGAAGCATGTGGAGGTTAAATATCACTACGTGCGAGAAAAGGTTTGGCGGAAGGAGGTTGAACTGCGGTACATCTCGACGAAGGAACAGAAGGCGGATATCCTTACGAAGCCCTTGGCCCGTGTGGCTTTCGAGAAGATGCGGTTGGAGCTGGGTTTGGAAAGAGGAGGAGTGTAGGAGAAGGCTTTCCAATTTAACGTGTAACCCTATTTTGATTTAAGTTGGCACCCCTGTTAACGGAAGAGCAACTGTCACTCTAAAAAATTCTACGAGCAAAACAACACGAAAAATATATTTGCTCTCACACCGTAAAGTATCGCGTTTTATTACGACTACAGTTTTCTTCTCTGAAATGCCAAAAATATTGACCAAATAAGGTCTACAAATCATTGAATGGGAGCGGAGTTTTTTCATAAATCTGCTCCTTTCGTTGTCCCGTCACGAAAAGAAATGGCTGGCAAAAACTCAAATCTCAACCAAATCTTTCAGTTCAAGGAGCAAAAGATTCGTTTTTCAATTTGTGATAATGTGTAGAAGAGCAAAAGTTTTAAAAAATCAATCTGGCAAAACTGTGTCGATTTTTTGGTGTGCCTTTTAAAATTCCAGTTTTATGATGTTGTCCCGTCACGCTACATTTTCATTTCAGGAGAAGCACAGGTATAATATTGTTCATTATGCATGTCATTTCTATGTTGGAAAATCAATGATCTTTTCAAATATGTAATAACTATCTTTAATTGAATGTATATTTTTTTCTAATTGTAAAAGATCAAATCGTGCAGTAAATCAAAAAATGATCTTCGGTATTTTTTTTAGAAGTGCCGTCAACTGGGGCGACTTGGGACACATGGGCCGAATTGGGACAGCAGTTTAAACCATGTTAGAACACAATGTTATGATTTTTCCGGTTGGTTTTGGATGAAACAGACTCAGACCTACAAAATATATACATCCATTTCCAAATTTAAAACCTTAAGTGCTCTAAACACTGCTGTCCCTTTTCAGACTGTAGTCCCGATTCACCCCAGATGACGGTAGTTTTTATCAAAGTGTATGTACAGTGAGTAAAATTAATGCATACTTCACAATCAGAAAATCAGCGAAAAAAAACATGCAGAAATTATGTTTTTCATGACAAATTTCTTTTCTAAAACAAGTCATACTGGTTTCAGCTCTAGAAAAATAAACAGTCTTTCCTTTCAAATTTAACTTCAATCAACTCAATGTTTTCAAACATTTGGAGCAAGTTTTTAAAACATGTTGGCAGTTTTTGGACACCTATTAGACAACTTAAAGAAGTTTTCAATGATTTTTTAATGGTTTTATTACGCCACATGCTTTTTAGGTTAATAATTGACTTTGTTTGAAAGTTGTTTCAAAGCAACATGATTTAAATTATACGATAAATTAATATAACTTCACAATCATTCTTCAATAACTATTTTACTTCAACTAGTAATTTCTTGAGTACGAACGAATTGAAGTAATTCTTCTTGCAAAAACCTATTTGAAATATTGAATGATACCAATCATTTGATCCTGGTATACAAAACGTTAAAAAAATCTAAATTTTCTTTTGGTGGAAAGAGGTTATTTTTTTTTATTGAAATAACACCAATTTGTAATAGTTTATGTTCATGAGGCTTGATCTATTTCCAGATGCTTTAGAAATAAATATTTTCAGAAATATTTGATTTTCTGATCATCTGATTAATTCTATATGAACGTAACAATTATTTGAGTCAACAAAATTATGTTTAGTTTCTCCATTTAATTTTTTTAGATCGGTTTCCAAAACATTTATTCCAAAAAGTATGATTTTTTTGGGTTTAAATTTTTGCTAGGGAGACCCATAGATCTTTAGATCTCTTGCATATAATTTTGTCAAATTTGAATACCTGAGCCAATTCAACTAAATAAACAGGCTTTAAAATGTTTGTTTTCATACATTTATAAAGATTTTAAAAACAGAATCTGCTTTATTTTTGAGTGACATCTAGTATCTTTGGAAATGAACTTGATTTTGAATAAATGTTAATCGGAGATTTTTTTTATTTTCTTTTTTAAAGGGCATAAATTGATGAAAGTAAACCTTGGATAAGGAACTAAAAAATGATAAAATTACCTACAGAAAATGGGATCTAAGGGGTCTCCCGAGAAAAAAATTAAGCCTGAAAAATTAATCTATTTTATGTGTTAAACTGCTATACCCAAAGCTTTATCAGTCTCAAATGATAGTCTCAGATGTCCCCTACAAGCTTCAGATTGAATTGAGTTGGTATCTGGATGGAACACTTTTTCATTTGAGTTTGAAAATTGTGCTATTTTTTTTACTAAAATGCCAATAACTCCCTTTGGATTCAACCAATTGGGGTTTCATCCTTCACTATGTTGCTCAACCCTTTCAGCTTCTTCATGAGATTTGATTTTAATTCAATTTTGCCTTAGTAACAGACGTTTCAAGATTTTTAAACCTTCAAACTTTGTGTCCCAGTTTGCCCCTCATTCCATTGAGTGCTCATTTTTGGTCCAGATGCTACACAGAAAAAAATATGTAAGATTACACGACATGTAAACCATGTTTTCAATGTAAAAGTGCTTAATGTATAAAATAAATATGATGTAAATGACCAAAATTAATGTAATTGACAGTCATGTAAATTTTATTTTGATGGAATTGGTAAATCGCATGTAAACATTCCAACTTTTTGAAGAATTTGCCGAACTGGAAACATGTAAACAATGTAATATAGAGACTAATGTAAAAAAATGTTCATATAACAGAAACAAGAACGTGTAAATTTACAATGCTGCAGTTCGTTTTGAAGTGACAGCTGAATGTATTTGTTTTCATTATGTTATTTGGTCGTAAGGCAAATGGATGTGTTCTTCAAGAAAGTTCTAGTTTTTAGTAAAATCAAATCAAATTTATTCGCTTTTCAGTAAGCATCGCATTTTGTAGCTAGCCCCTCGTCGTGGTGTATAAGAAATATGAGAAACGAGATGTCAAATCGTTTGTTTATGTTTGCATCGAAATTTGTATTCTCACTGCTTTTCTTTTTGAAATTTATAATTTTGTGAGTGCAGTGGCAGACAAAAAGTTACTTATGGATGGCGCAGAAATGCGGAATCTTAAATGGTTTGTTTGACTGCAAGGATTCTTGATCCACACATTAACTATTTTTTTTTTTTTCAGACCTGTTTTCGAAAAGTGTACACTTTGAAAAAATCACGTCGGCCGCCGGTTGGGCTGATCCTCCAGTAAGCTGTTGTTGGAGCGGTCCTGCCGGATAATCGGGATTTGCTTCCGCCTTCGTCGTGAAAGGTTACGTGACCAATAGGATATGCGCCACGACACCCTGAAATACCCGGTGGCGGTACCTTGACCGGACTGTTCTTCAGCATCGGAGCACTCGATCGGAAAAATTCAGAAGATCATCACTGTCGTACCAGCAAAACAGTCTTCAACGAGCTTGCGATCAGCGGAACACTCGGGTCGGGTTGCCCACGATCTGGTTAATTTTCTCGAATATTCGATCCGGGATGGCGGGTTCTGTTTCAAGCAGGAGCAAGATTAACGTGAAGGCGCTTATGTGGTGTCGTGGTTCCGGAACTGACATGTTTCCCGGTGGAAAAACATCAAACTAGACACTTGCGATACGCTGCTGCAGACTTGGAAGCATCAAAATCCATGCTGAGATTCGACTCAGACCGCAGGTTAACTTCCTGCAACCAACCTGCACCGGCGTTTGGTGCGCGGAACTTGCGCGGTGAGTGGGAATTTTTGTACAAAAGTGACTACCGCTGAGGACTATTTTATCTGACAAGGCACCATGGATATATTCTTTCCAGGGCTGTCCGGGTAACACCTTTTTATGTTACTTTTCAATACATGTTCAAATTAGCAACTTAAAAGAAACTTTTTATGGATAATTTTACAAAAAAATATCGACAAAACCACACAGAAACACTTTTCTAGGCCAATTTGACAGTTTTTATTCTAAATCAATACCGTCATTGCACTAAGCAGAATAATATACAAAAAAACTACTAAAAAATACACGTTATGGATAAGTTGGTCTTAAACTACATTTAAACTCTTAATTTACTGGGTATCTATAGATAAACGTGTACTTGAATCGTACGGTTGGTGTCTTGGATAACGAAGTTTGGTTAAATTATGCATGATTCTGTTAAACCGTGTAATGTCCGATTTTGTTTTGACTTTCATTTTCTTGTTTGTTTAGTTTCGTTGATTAGGTTGTGTTAAGGTTCGGTTCGAGGTTCGCGGCAAGGTTCGAGGAGTTTTTGAATAGCTTTTCAGGTAAGTGAATACAATCTGGAATGGATTTTGCCGTATTAGTAACAATACTCCCTCTTCATCAGCCCATACAAGTGGACGAACCGCGCCGGAGATCGTGGGAGACAATGTGCCGCAAATCTTCATCACGTCGCACGTCTGCACGTCGAGCTCTTGCTCCTGCTGCACTATCGGTGCCGCTCATGCAACTCCAGCTGATGATGACTGATTCGATGGCGTTTTATGATACCCAGGTTACGCCCGAAGGAGGATATGACATCGGTGATGGTAGGTTCCGAGCAGTTACAGGCTCATTTGCTGCCGAACTGGAGTTGCATCTTTACATTATTTATTTAAATTAATTTTGCAGAACACTCCACGACCCTTTAAAGACGCGTTCGTTTCCGGGACGTCCGAGCTCTGCTTGCTGATTACCAAAACAGCGGCAAGCATTGACGGTGCAGGAATCAATTCGGCCGCGCAACACCATCTTTAGGAGCGGTTAATCTGACTGGTGCAACTGTGGTCAGCCGGTGACATTTCATAATAAACCGTAAGTAGAAGAGTACCGTCAGTGGAGGTGACATTGGGTCAAAGTCAAAACTTGAATCTGTTTAAAGGGCTGTTTGGGTAAAATCTATTAAAAACTTTACTAAAAAAACCTTCCTATAACAAATTCTATCATTTTGAAAGCTGTCTAAAGTTTAGATGCGTTTTTGTCCAAAAATCCACCTTTGTTTTTTTTTTAAATTGCTCGAAAAGTATCTTAACTTAAAAAATCTTTATTTCCTAAGTTGTAGCATGTCAATACGATTACCTCGAACGAGTAGCACAGTTGGATGACTTGTTTGACAATATCTTGTGTTTGAGCATCATTTTAGTTTCATTTTACCCAATGTCACACCCTCGAAAGGGTGAGATTAACGCATCGGCTGAAATTAATGATTGTAAAAGTGCTCCGTTGAATCTAGAATTCAAAAATTGCAACGAATTCTAGATTCAACGGAGCAAAAAAAAATTTGAAGTCCTGTAAGTTTACATTGGATTCATTGGAAATTTACACGATTTCGAAAGATTTTTAGTTTGAACATTTACAATGAATGTCATGTAAATTTCCAATGAATTTAATGTAAATATACATCATTTATCATGATACCTTTTGGTACATGATAAGTAATGTAAATTTACAGGAATATTTTTTTCTGTGTAGTTATATTTTTGGATTTTATTTGTATTTTTTGATTTGGCTCAAACTTTTTGGGGGCCTTTCCTATGACTTAAGAAGCTATTTTGTGTCACTGGTTCACCCATACAAGTCTCCATACAATTTTGGCAGCTGTCCATACAAAATGGTACGTAAATATTCGAATATCTGTAACTTTTGAATGAATTTTCTAATCAATTTGGTGTCGCTTCGCTTCGCTAGGAGACGGTGATTTTAGCGGATTGCAGACTGGATTTCGCCATGTGATGTGATGATTGTCTAAGCACAAGTTGCCTAGGAATTGATAATTGGGAATAGAACCAACTCCACCTGAACCAGACTCTCACCACCATGACAGCCGTCCATTGCCGGCCGCTCCCATCTCCACCGCGCACCAGGGACAAGGAAAGGGATGCGGAAGACGGGAAGTGTTGATGCTCACCATGGCAAGTCACCATGGTGTCTTCGGCAAAGTTGTAGGTATTGGTGAGGACTATTGAGAAAAAAATTGGTACACGAAAAAAATTGCCGATGTTTTAATCAAATTTTTTTACACAAAAACTCAATTTCCCAAAATATTTATTTTTTGATTTTCGAGATTTTTTGATATGTTTTATGGAACAAAAACCCGCAACTTTTGAGCCATAGAGAAACATGGTCTGCCACCGAGTTTTGAATTTTTGAAAAAATAGTGAATTTTGGAAAAAATCGAAATTTCATGCAAAAACAAATCTGACGTTATTTTTTAATGCAAAATTGAATTTCCAATCGAAAAGTACTGAACAGATTTTTTGATAAAAAGCTCTGCTTTCAAGATATAGCCACCGAAAGTTTGATTTTCGCGAAATATTTGCAGTTTTTCGATTTTTAAAAATAGTGACCATGAGTGACCATTTCTAAAAATATCTTTTTTGAAAAGTTCAAAAAATTTGCTATAAAATTGTCTAAGAGACATTGAAGATTGGACCTCTGGTTGCTGAGACACAGCGGCTTAAACAAAAAGAAACACGAAACTTTAAGTTTTCCAAGTCTCACCCAAACAGCCCACCATTTTCTAATGTCGATATCTCAGCAACTAGTGGTCCGATTTTCAATGTTAAAACATTGGTATTGTTGAGGACTATTGAGAAAAAATAGTTACACGAAAAATAAAACATAAAACATTCGAGAAATTTTCCGATCTTTTCGATTTTTTTAAAATTAAATCAAGACTAACATTTGAAAAGGGCGTAATATTCAATGTTTGGCCCTTTTAAAATGTTGGTTTTGACTTAAAAAATTTCAAAATACTTTTTTAAGATCGGAAAATATCACGAATGTTTTATGCTGTATGTTTTATTTTCCGTGTACCTATTTTTTCTCAATAGTCCTCACCAATACCTACAACTTTGCCCAAGACACAAAATTGATAAGAAAATTCATTCAAAGGTTACAGATATTCGAATATTTACGTACCATTTTTTGTATGGACAGCTGCCAAAATTGTATGGGGACTTGTAAGGGTGAACCAATGACACAAAATAAAATGGTCAAAATCGGCCAATTTCATAGAGAGTTGCTCATATGTACGAGAGTTAGCCGCTGTTTATTGCGCACTGCGAATCATCGAGACCATGCTACCTGACCACCACTTCATCTTCACCGATAGCTTTAGCTCTGTTGAGGCTATCCGGTCTCTGAAGCCGGCCAGTGAGTCTGCGTTTTTCCTCACGGAAATACGCAAGACTTTAAACAACCTGGCGGCTCAGTCATTCAGCATCACGGTGGTGTGGGTCCGCGCTCATTGCTCGATTCCGGGTTACGAGAAAGCGGACTTGCTCGCCAAGACATTTTTGAAAGGCCAATCAGCCTACAAGAATGCTACGGTTTTCCGAGGCAGCGTGCGCTTCGAGATTGGCAAAACCAATGGAACGACAACACCAAGGGACGTTGGATGTATTCCATACACCCTAAGGTGCAAAGAAAAGCCTGGTTCAAGGGAATGGACTTGACGCGTGGATTCATCAGAACGATGTCCCGCCTAATGTCGAACCATTACTCGTCCAAGGCTCATCTTTACCGTATCAACATGAGTGATACGAACCCTTGCGACTGTGGGCAGGGTTATCAGGACATCGACCATCTCTTGTGGGCGTGTCCGGATCACCATGTTTACAGAATTAAGTTGAAAGATACCCTCAGGGCCCGAGGAAGACCACCAGAAATCCCGATACGAGACGCGTTATCTCAACTAGACCTTGATGTTCTCTATCCGATCTATCAGTTCCTCTTAGATTCCAAAATATCCATTTTGTTTTTCTTCAGTTAGTTTTCCTTCAGTTAGTATAACTCGCCTTCACACAAAGCCGTCGTTTCTGGTTTGCACCGAAAGCAAAGCAAGATCGCCCCAGCAGCTGGACACCGAGTTGCGGCTGAGGACAAAAATAAAGGCCAGCAGAGCCAACCAAGACCCCTTCACAATCCCCCTTCCCTTCCCACGCCTTGTCTTTTAACATCAATCCCTTCCCTACTAACCCCGAGTAGGCCGCGGGTAATCGGCACCCCTCCCACCAACATTTACACACAAGATCCTCTGTAATTACTCTTAGCATTAAGAACAATGTAATAACAAAAGCCGACTCGGTCCTAACCAGGTCCTAGTACCGAAAAGGACCTAATAAAAATATTTTTATGAAAAAAAATACCATAGGACATACAGTATGTAAACAAAGTATTTACACCCCTTGGGCACTTTGCACATTTTGTGATGAAACATGTAAACAATTTAAAGTTTGACAGGAACCTCGTACTACGTTTTGTTCAGAAACTCATGCCAAACATTTTGCTACAAAAAGCTTATGAAAAGATGATTTCTATAAAAAGTTATATAACAAATACTATTACGAAAATAAAAAAAGGTGCAAAAAAAGTTTGTACACCTTTCCAAAAATTTACATAAATAATGTTATTTGTTGACAAATCACCATAAATCCAGTCCCTCAACTCCAAATAGTCATCCTTGACTAATTAAAAAAATAATTTGGATTGAATATTAAGTTTACTAACTACTTAGTATAAAAGTTTATATAACTCTGGAAATTCTATATAAAACTTCAAACCATCCACATTAACGACCCCCGGGTCTTTTGTGGTCTCTATTGCAAGTTTCCGCTCGAAACTAGGAGTCCGAAGGCTTGAATGGGGAGAGCACCCAAACCTGTTTTTACTCCAAGGAACCTTCCACCCCAGTGTTTGAACTGACGACCTTTGGATTGCGAGTCCAACCGCCGCCAGCGATTCCACCGGAGTAGGCTTGGTTTGGTGTGTTGTTTGTACTTATGGCATGGAGACGACTCCTACACCTGGAATGACTTAACGGCCTAACAACCAAGGCCGGGACCGACATTTTACTTCCTCTTCCGATAGAAGGTTGCAGCAGATGGGAATCGAACCCAGAATCATCCGCTTACAAAGCGGACAGTGTAACCATTCGGCCACGCACTGCCACTATATAAATCTTACCTAATGTTAATTTTGCAAACTTTTAATTCAACTAAATGTCAATATATTACCATAGAATTGCTAAATAAACATTTTGGAGTGGGTATAACAACGTTTTGGGGGTATTTGTATCGACAGAATAGATATTTCGTTGGAATTTCGTACACCCAAAGGAAAAATATATCTCAAAATCTGCAACATTGGATTTGCTGCAGAAAATGTCATATTTTATAACATTTTTTGCAGCAAGTCCGTAGATCATTTTTGCCCGCGTGTAAAAATTTCAGCGATCTGAAGTTCTCACCAACACATATAATGCTGGCCCGTCTCCGAGCAACACTCCAAAGAGAAGCATATGTTGGTGCTCTTTCACTCACTTTTCATCAAGCGTCCATGGCGCGGTGGTAGCGTGTCGGATCAATAACCAAGAAGTTGGTGGATCAATCCTCGTTCTGCTAAGTGTTTTTTTTTGTAAAATACAACCAAAAAGCCGTCGGTAATGTCGATAATTGTCGGTAACGGGCAAAAATGTCATACTCCTATATCGCAAAAAATGCATGAGGACAGATTTCATGCAGATTCTGATATACTTTCATGCCGCCATGCATCACAATCATGCGACTGCCAGTTGGGTGTACCAACCCGGAATTACGTCGTAGGAAAATCCGCCGGCATCCGAACCGGTCCACGATTCACAAGTCAACCTATGTAGAATCGGAAAGGGCCGAAAACCTGGATGTATGGGTATCAAAAGATCGGAAATTGTATTCCCTTTCTGATGCCACATAGGTTGACTTGTGAATTGTGGACCGGTTCAGATGCCGGCGGATTTTCACTGGAAACAAGAATCGTCCCGATTGGTTGAGTAATGCCCGAGAACCAGCGAGTTGAAGTTACCGTTCCACCCTTTTTGGGAGGCTTGGGCGTCCGTGTAAGTTGGACATGCGTTGGGCGTTCCAGTGTTAATGGTTCAATCGGCACCAAACATAGAATTTCTGTTAACTATCGCTAGATGAACGTTTCCTCCTAGTTTGATCAAAATCGTTGAGGGTCTAGTCCTTTGTTCTAATTTAATTTTTTGTAGACCAAAATAATGCTTGGAGTAAATCAAATTTGAACACCCCTGTCCTGCATGGAAACGCCATTCAGAGCTATCACATCGCCCGATCTGATGATCCAGGCAGCGCCAGTGTCTAAGGTGCAATGATGAGATTCGAATTCGCCCTGCCCCTGAACGTACGTATGGGCGGCGCGTTGTTTTCCGTACGTTTGTCAACCAAAGTGAAGGGTTGTACGTACACCGGTTTCAAGTGTGCGAAGGTTCTCATGTCAGCCAACCTTTAAGTAAAGTAGTGCGAAAATGTGAATTAAAAGGCACAATGGCTTGTTTGGGTTGTTTACCCAGAAGGGAACGAGAAAACACATATTGCAAGGAAAAAACCCCGTTTGGAAACATGTGAAAAGATTCTTCCGACTGGGTTGGGAATGACACAATTCTGCAAATCTGCATCTGGACCGAACTGTAACATTCATCAAATATTAAGTACCCACTTCTGTGACGCAGTGAAAGGAAGCAATTTAGATTTGCTTTGGGCGGTCAGGATACCAATTTAGACTTGTCATTGGGTTTGAAGGACATTTCATGTATTTTTTTAACTCTAAACATGGGTCACTTTGCAACCAAATTATACACGGAGAAAAATGGGTTCCCTAAATCGTGAAAAAAGCGTTCGTGAAATTGAAAAACGTACCATGCAATCTGAACACTTTGTTCGTGGTTCCCATTTTCATGAACGCTTGTTCATGATTCTCAAAACAGCTGTTTAGATCTCTTCTTTAATTCGTGCTGGATCGTACTCACTACACCCAACTGGCAGTCGCATGATTGTGATGCATGGTGGCATGAAAGTATATCAATATCTGCATGAAATCTGTCCTCATGCATTTTTTGCGATATAGGAGTATGACATTTTTGCCCGTTACCGACAATTATCGACATTACCGACGGCTTTTTGGTTGTATTTCACAAAAAAACACTTAGCAGAACGAGGATTGAACCACCAACTTCTTGGTTATTGATCCGACACGCTACCACCGCGCCATGGACGCTTGATGAAAAGTGAGTGAAAGAGCACCAACATATGCTTCTCTTTGGAGTGTTGCTCGGGGACGGGCCAGCTTTATATGTGTTGGTGAGAACTGCAGATCGCTGAAATTTTTACACGCGGGCAAAAATGATCTACGGGCTTGCTGCAAAAAATGTTATAAAATATGACATTTTCTGCAGCAAATCCAATGTTGCAGATTTTGAGATATATTTTTCCTTTGGGTGTAGTGTTGTGTCGTTTCGTCATCCCCCGTCCAGGAATGGAATGATTCTACTCCATGTCTCTCGACTTTTTTTTTGAGTTCCCTTTTTGTTGTGATTATTGTCTACTTAATTCTAAACAAGGAAATCTGAAAAAATAATAACACAGCGTCACTTAAATACCACTCACTTGATGAAGCTTGTCCCAGTTGCATCTCGGAAATCAAAATGACCAAGTACATTGGCATGGCGGGAGCCTTTTTACAGCTTACATCAATTGCATTAATTTTCATTGGGGTTCAAAGCCAGGTTTGATATTAGATTGGAATTAGTGGACTCAAATTTGATCTTTATTTTTATCATTTCAGTGCAATGAAACATGCGTACCACTAGGAAAATGTTCAACTACCTTTGTAGGACCAGGTTTATTTGAGCTACGGTAAGAGACAAGTTTTAATTGGTTTCAAAGATTTTATTGCAATTGTTATTCAACAGAATTGAAAAATCGGAGCACCTTTGCAGTCACCACCTTGAAGTTTGCTGCAGCGAAAAGGATATCATCGACGAGAGACCCAATGAAGCGCAGAAGAGGACGTTTCAGGACTGTGGCAGGAGAAACGTCAATGGGGTGGGATTTCGAGTGGTTGACGCAGTGCCGTGGGGTACCCAGTTTGGGGAATTCCCGTGGATCGTTGGGCTGCTAGAGGTTAAAGGTCAGCAGCACGGGAAGCTTGATAAGTGGTACTTTTGCGGAGGATCGCTGATCGAACCCAATGTTGTGGTTACGGCGGCGCATTGCGTGAACAAGAAACAGATTGCTGATTTGATAGTGCGAGCTGGTGAATGGGATGCTAACACTGTCAAAGAAATGTTGCCTTATCAGGTGTTATAACTAAATATCAATTTGTATGTTTGAATCACTCAAACATTTGTGATCTTTTCAGGAACGTCGTATAGACAAAATCTGGATCCACGAAAATTTCAACCAATCTTTCTTATACAACGACATCGCCCTCCTATTTCTGGACGAACCGTTCCAACCCGACGAGCACATCCAGCTAATCTGCCTACCTCCGCAAGAAAAGTCCTTCGAAAATGAAAAGAACTGCATCGCAACCGGTTGGGGACAAACCAGCTTCGACACGCCAGGCTATAGCAAAATTTTGAAGAAGGTCCAGCTGCCAATAGTAACCCACTCGGGGTGTGAAACCGCATTGAGATCAACTCGGTTAGGAAGCACTTTCAACCTGCACGAATCGTTCCTGTGTGCCGGCGGAGAGACGGAAGTCGATACCTGCACCGGTGACGGAGGATCTCCGCTGGTGTGTCCCAGTGGCGACGAAGACGGTCGCTATCAGCTGGCTGGAATCGTTGCTTGGGGTATCGGCTGTGGCCAGACAGGGATTGCGGGAGTGTACGTCAACAGTAGCATGTACTACGATTGGATCTTTAGAACGACGGAATTGTACGGTTTGGAGAAGGAGGAGGCTGAAATGTAAAAGTGGGCATCTTTTTGGAGACTTTTTCGGTGGATGTAACAAACAAATTTTACCTAATGTCAACTAATTGAAGAGTTTTTTTTTTATAATTTTTTTTTATTTAATTTTTTAAATTATTTTTTCATTTATTTTTTTTTTTAATAATTATTGTTTTTACCAGAACAGAAATTTTCAATTCTTGTTTAACCAACTCTCCAAAATAAAAGTACTGATATGCACAATAGGTGCACGATGGAATTGCATGCTGTCCCCTAGTCTTAGTAAACAATGTCTTATGAGTTGTATATTTCAGTAAAAAGTTTTCGTAAATCTTTGTCGAGATAAAATGATGTATTCAGCAACATAATTAATACAGACTTTTTTCCAGAAGAGGCGCAGACACTGCTCAAGCAATGTGCCAACCGGGCGATTTGCATGCTGCGCGACTCTCGCGCGTAAGCAAAAAGACCCGGCCTTTGAGGTTATGCAAAAATCACTCTTTTTTGTAGCTACAAAGAACTTTTTCATGGCATAACTTTAAAAGTACTTCACTAAACAGAATAAAATTTAATAGGGTCTTAGGGGAACCCAAAACGGACAGAATACGGTGGATCCGGCCAAAATCGGTTCAGCCAGTTCTGAGATAATCGTGTGGAAAAAATCATGTCTACACATATCACCCACTGAGGTGAGGAAGTCAAAACGGTGCACGATACCGAAATTAATGTAGTACTTTTCGACTGCATTCTACATTTTAAAGTAAAGTCAACACATTTTTTTCATTTTTTCCGTTTTTGTTTTCAAATATTAAAGATGCCATTCTTCGTCACAACACATATCCAATATTAAAATTGGGTGACAAAAAAATAAGAATTTTGGATAATCGTAAGAGATACCTCCTGGCTCGATTCTTTAGGCTCATATTCCGGGAGTGTCCAATCTGAAAACCCAGGGGCCATCGGTAACCGGTTCCAGATTGGTCAGAATGGGTCAGCAAACAACTGCATGACCGTAGATTGACATATCTTTCAATTTCATGAAGTTTGATGTGTCGGACGATAGGATTCTCTCATATTCCGAAAGTGTCCCCAAGGGACCACCGGTAACCGGTTCCAGATTGGCCAGGATGGCTCAGTGAACGACGGCATTACCAAAGATGGACATATCTTTCAATTTAATGGAGTTTGATGTGCAACATGATGGGTTTTCACCAATAAAGTCAAGTGGGCCGTTCATCGGCTATCCGGGAACGGTTCCAGGTTACTCGGAAGTGGCCAGTAACACTTTTAAGGGGTTCTGGCAATCATGTATTGTATTTTTAGTAAGTTTTATCGATTAATTTCAACTATCATAAGTGTATTGGTATCGTGAAAAACAGTAAAACATAAACTTTTCGGATGTTCCAGATTTCCGGAACCGGTAGGTCACCTGGCCCTGATATTAATATTTGTGGTAAAGTCCGTCGAATGTAATCCACAGTATCCTGAATGGTTGAAATTTGCCGGAAATACAGGTCGTCAAAGTTGGGGTCTCCAAAAGGTCTTTTTTTCGGTTGTTGCCGATTTCATGTGCCCACAGTGACCAAATCCGGTTTTCCAGGTCAGTTTCGAAAAGGCGACATACTAAGCTTTCATTCGTGATCAAAAGTACCGAAATCGGTAAAAACTGGATTTTGACGATTATTTAAA
The DNA here is from genome assembly GCF_015732765.1 of Culex quinquefasciatus. Lineage (NCBI taxonomy): Eukaryota > Metazoa > Arthropoda > Insecta > Diptera > Culicidae > Culex > Culex quinquefasciatus. The sequence continues at coordinate 79,244,406 of NC_051862.1, read as the reverse complement.
GCTTGGGGTTGAAAAGGACCCCAATACCTAATGCGTGATGTTTTTAATACCAAGGGAAGGTCAATAGCAGATTTGATTTTTTTGTATGGACAGCTGCAAAAATTTAATGAAACTTGTATAGATGACAAAATGACTCGTTTGCCATAGAAAAAATACACAAAAATTTTCATCCAAATCACACACAGCTACAGAGAATTACTCATGTGTCCACAGCTTCAGAGAATTACTCATGTGACAAAATGTCCTCTGCCTAAATTCTGAACTTGCAGGATGTGACAAAATTTCACGATCAGATCGCTACTACTTTCTTATGTCGAGTGACAAAATTGAATTGTTTAAGTTTATATTGAATATCTCAGGATTGAAGTGGAATTTTAAGGGTTCTATGAAGATCAAAAGGTGAGGCATTGAAAGCTACCGTCAGTGGGGGTGACATTGAGTCTGGGGGGTGCGATTGGGTCAAAGTGATTTTTGACGGATTTTACCATTTCTCAGGTTCTTCTCAATGAAAATGAATTCTGTTGAAAGGGTTGTGTAGGGGACATCTTAAGATGACTTCGCTGCAAAAATCTCGTTCCTCGAACAAATCCTGTTATTTTGGCAGCAGTCTAAAGTTGGGGTACGTTTTTGGATAAAAATGACCTCTCAAAAAATCATTTTTCTAATATTTTTGTTAGAATTGCTCGAAAACTACCCAAATGTTTGAAAATCTCCACTTAAACATTGTAGCGTGTTAATACGATTCCCTCGAACAAGAAACACTGTTGGATGACTTGTTTTTACCATATCGTTGTATTTGAGCATCATTTTATTTTCATTTGACCCAATGTCACCCCCTCTAAGGGGTGAGTTTGGGTCAATTTTCAAACAATAGGCATTTAAGGTAATGTTCATCAAAATCCACCATATTTTGGAAAAAATGTTAGTAAACTATCTAAGAACAAATCTACGTTGAAAGATTTTCTATTAAGAATTATTAAGAAAATACGAGAGGTGTATCGTTATTTGACCCATAGTCACCCCCACTGACGGTAAACAAAATGGCGTTCATAACTCAATTTTGGCCCAAAATGCACGTATGTACGACAAGAAACGTAGGAGATTGATACTACGGCCAGAATTTAGTAAACTCGTAAGTAAACAATTGTCATTAAAAAAAAACAGACTCGTTTGTTTTTATTTGCGGGGTTCCCCGGAGATCTGTCTTACGCTTTAGACACAAACTCTCCACGACTTAAAGTGATTCCGTTCTGATAACAGAAGTTACTACAATTTTATTCTCGTTCTAACTTAGCAAGGCATGTTTCATTCATAAGATGCGATGAATTAATTTTTTACTATTGATTGAATTAAAACCATTTCTTGGTACCAGGAGATATTGCAAATTTACGAAAAAGTAGGATATTTGTGGAAAAATGATTAAATGATTAAATTTAAAATCTGCAAATTTCTTCATCCAACTTACAGTTTAGCACCCACAAAACCATTGCATATTTCCTGGGGGGTTTCCCCAATAGTGATACTGTTATTCATCGAATTATTTCTGAAAGACGATCCTCGACCAACACTGACACTGATTAATAAGTGTATTAAAGCATCATTCAGCTTGTCTACAAACTTTGATAACAGATTTTGCTATTATTTCGCTCTCGGACGAACGATCTAGTTCAGTTTCAGTCTAGCAGTCACGATGGCTACTAGCACCATGCTGAGCACAGCAATGTTGCTGTTTTTGGTTATTCTGAAAGTGATGATCGCTAAAGTAAATTGTGCAGTACGTATTTTTTAAAGTTTGTATGTTTTCGTTATTTTATTTGTTTTTTTCTTTTAGTGCGATGGAACTTGTGTTCCGTTGAACCAATGCGCAGATGACAATTTTGGAGGTGAACATTTTTTTGATATAAGGTATAAAGGTCTTACGAAATGGATTTGTCTGGAACTAAACATAACCTATTCTGTAGATTTCAAGAAGATGCTGATTGTGAAGATTACCTGAAAGTGTGCTGCCAAAATGTTATTCCGCCCGTAACAATCGATCCAGCTTCAGGCGATCAAATAAAAGAACCTCCCATTTTTAACGATTGTGGAACCCGAAATATGGACGGGGCTGGTTTTAGAATAACTCACGCGACTCAGGGTGAAACTGAGTTTGGCGAGTTCCCCTGGATGGTTGCTCTGTTTGCTGGCGACAGCTACGTCTGTGGCGGTTCACTGATTAGACCAAATGTTGTCGTGACCGCAGGTCATTGTGTGTTTAGCAGGCAGAACGAGCGTCTCGTAGTACGCGCCGGAGAGTGGGACTCCAAGACTACGGATGAGGTGCTGGCTTTTCAGGTACGCTGGGTCGTTATGAATCGAGAAAAAAATCTAATTTTAAAAGGGAAACTTCTTCAATTTCAGGAACAAAAAGTATCCCGAGTTATCATCCACGAGAATTATCACCAAAAGTTTCTTTTCAACGACATTGCCCTCCTTATTCTTGAGAAACCATTCCATCCCGACGAGCACATCCAGCTGCTGTGTCTTGCTCCCCAGGGCAAGTCCTTCGACAACGAGCAAAATTGCATCGCCACCGGATGGGGCAAGGAGCGCTTTGACTCGCCGAGCTATCAAAACATTCTCAAAAAGGTTGAACTGCCCGTCATGGATCACGAAAACTGCCAGTCCGCATTCCGTAAAACTCGCCTCGGAGCAACCTTCCAACTGCACCGATCGTTCATGTGTGCCGGCGGAGAGGAAGGAGTCGATACGTGCACCGGCGATGGAGGATCTCCGCTGGCCTGTCCGAGCGCTGAAAACGGTAACCGGTACCAGCTGGCCGGAATCGTGGCTTGGGGAATCGGTTGTGGTCAGGCTGGCGTTCCGGGAGCGTACGCGAAGGCCAGTTTGCATACTGACTGGATTGAGCGAAACATTGATGGTCCAAGTGATAATTGATTTGGGTTCATGAATCCTTCTTAGAATTAGACAATGCAATCCGTTTTGCGGTTTGAATTCATTTTAATTGAGATAAACATGTCACATTTCAAAGTTTATTGGAAACTGCTACTTGAGATACTCCGAACACTTCTCTACCATGCTCCACACCATTCTATTTGTATTTGATTATTATTTATCAGTTTGAAAAATAAATTTCAACCTGTCAATGTCACCCCGAACATCAATGTACGGTTTACGGTATCCGTGGAAGTGTGATCCCGAGCATGGGTAAATAACAAGGGAAATGGGTAATAATACCTTTCTCTGGTATTATTACCAAATTTTGGTATTCCTGGACCCTTTGAAATTTGTCTTAACGATTATGCAAGAGCAAAATGTGGTATCATACCAATTTAAGGTATTGTTTTGATATTGCAAAATGGAAGAATTTGTCAATGGTCGAACACCACATTTTGATATTCTTTTGGTATTACAGTATTTTATCAAATTTCTCTGAAACTATGGGAAGATTGTGACCAATTTTGACAAAATAATTAATTTTGCGCTAAAATGGGGCGCAGGAATAATAAAAAATAAAACCATGGCAATACCAAGTTTTGATATTCAAGCAATGTTCATAAATCCAAAAGACCTCAACTTGGTATTGAAAAGGTTTTATTTTGAGGTATTATTTTACCCTTGGAATAACATGGTATTTTATCATCTATTACTGGGCAACCAAGGGCACATTTTGGTCCCTGTTCTTTGCCCAAGTAATACCAACATTTGGTATTCCCGTGTTATTTACCCCTGCTCGGGATCTGAACGTGTGAGTGATGTTATTATTTCATATTTTAAGAAATTCTCAATACTGAGAAGGATTCGGAGTCGGCGTCATCAATTTGTTGAAAGCTGGAGTCGGAGTCAGTTGGAGCTGAAAGCTGGAGCCAGAGTCGGAGTCGGAGTTGGTTTAACTCAGAAAGCCGGAGTCGGAGTCGTTTGAAAGATGACCCGACTCCGCAACTCTGCCTAAAACCAACCTTAAAAAATACAAACAGAACACTGTTAAGATTGTATAGACTACATTTATCAGATAAAGCAATGTTGTCACTTATACCATATTTAACTTTTTATTCTATTAAAGCTTCAAACTTTGTCTTATCTAAATCATGCACGTTATGTTGAAATAGCAAAATCGCCTTGCAATAATATTCATGCATGCAAATAAATAAATAAATAATGAAATAAATAAAAAGTCAAATAAATAAAACTCTTCATAAATACTTAAGAAAACTAACTTAAGTCTAAATCATGAAAAACGAACTCAATGAACTGATGTTAAAATTTACATAACAAAAATGTTGAATGGTCCACCCATAATCAAATCATCGTTCAGTTCTTTCCGGCTGCAATGACATTCAACCTGGTGTCAAGCTTGGTGGCGGTGAGGCCTAGAAATTACTTTCCACCCATTCAGAAACGGCCGTCTCGTGGATACACTGATACATTTCAAATCCGGTTACGCACACCGTCGTGCCAAATTTGTCCGCGCAATTTTCCCAAACTGTTTGTGCCTAAAAGAAATGAAGCAAAAAAAAAAAGCAATTAAATTACAAAAGCAAGAGAAAAGGTGTCGAACGGCTTCGAGTGCAAAGTAAACAACGGCGGCGGCTAAAATTTCACCGAAAACACGGTGTAAGTGTCACGTGCACTTGCCACTTGTGTGTTTGTGCGTACGTACCCTCCGGTTCCAGGTAGCGTCCCGCGAAGCCGATGATCAGCGTCTTGTTGTACGAGTAGTCGTCGAACATGAAGCCCGATCGCTTCATCAGACACTCGGTGAAGCACTGCCGGTGGCGGTGGAGGTCAGGTGGAAAGTTGATGATATGGAATGAATGGAAAAATAATAATGTCTACAAAAAACATACGCGAAAACCTGCATTCTATTTTTGGAAAACAATTTTCGTAACAATTAATGAGATAAAAATATTCATCGAAAGTATGTCGCTGGAGTTTGCTTATACCGCTCTCTCTCTCTCTGTTGGTATTTCAATGGTATTTGGTGTAAGATCAGATGACGCAGCATATTTTAACTCAATATTCAAGCTTCATGTACTCATTAAGACTATGTTTCATAAACATTGAAATAAAATCCTGATCAAACAAAAGATTCAGCTGCGAGTAAAATATTTTTTTACATTATTTAACGAATTAAATGTAATATCGCAGAAATATGTAGGCTTTTAGTATGAAAAGCCTGTTATTTTAAGCATTTTAATATGCATTTATCTTGTTAAGTTTAGGGTAGAGTAGTCATCAATGAGACACGGGGAACAATGATAGAATGGCGCTCACAAGTCGTAGTTTCAACCAATCAGGCTCATATTTGGGAGAAAGGTGTGTCTACTGGATACACGTCTGCCATTATAGTGGCTTTTGTTATGGACGCTTCCTTGAAAAGTTATTCATAAATGTTTGATTCTGGGATGTAAAAGTAAATTATGGACAAAAATTACTTTTTCGCTCGTAGGCTGCCATTAACACCAAAACTAATATTTCTTCAAATTTCTTTTGACGTTCCATAGGGATTGAGTTGGGCTACAATGTCCTTTCATTAGGTTTGGCCAAAATTTAGAATATACCCAGTATCCAGGACTGTCTCATTGTTCCCCACTCATTTCAGCTCATGGGTAACAATGAGACACTTTGATTTTTCTTCATTAAACTTTTCAAAATCCATGGAAATCTTTCAAAACATGAATTAAAAGTGATTTTTGGCATATTTATTGAGTTTTAACTTCATTAAACCAAAAATACAAAGTTATTTGGTATAAATATACGGATTTTACAAAATTTAAATACTTTTTAGTATAACTTTTGTTAATTAAAGTTTCATGTTGGTAAAATTGCTCTAAAATGTTCAAGGCAAGTCACCTGCAATGGAACAATACAAAAACATGATGTTTTACTAGAAAAATCTTGATTTTCGTAGTGTGTCTCATTGTTCCCCAGCTGTCTCATTGTTCCTGCCAAGTGCGTCTACAATGAGACAGTTGAATAACTCTGGCTGTAGATGTCGGATCGATCTCATATTTTGGTCAATGTTAGAACACATTAAAAGAAAGAAAATGCAACAAAAAGCTCATTAACACATGCTGATGAAAAAATGAGAAAAATCTTTGAAAGTTGAAAACCAAAAGTGTCTCATTGATGACTACCCTACCCTATGTTTGTTTTTGATAGAATTTGGCTTACACTACCATCTCCTTCACCAACCACCACCTATCTATTTTTTTCATGTTCTTACAGTCACTTTTTCATAATGTTTTTGCGTGTTTTCACATTTTCTACTATCGAGAAATTAAAAGTGAGAGTGTGTGCAACATGGAGTTAAACTTTCTGTGGAGTTGCTGTGAAGATTACCATGGCAGTTTGCACGCACACACTCTCACTTTTAATTTCTCGATAGAACGATACTATTATCATCAAAATTGTAAAAAATGGCATTATCTGGTACATTACAAAAACGACTGCCTACTTATTTTCACATAATAAAGAGAAAATGTCAGTGAGAAACAAAGTTGACCACAGAAAAAAAAACCCTCTCCGATTTCAATGAAACTTTCTAGACATGTTATCCTAGGCCTATATAAGCCATTTTTGTGAATATGTAGCCAATTGTACTCGAAAATAACATTTGAGAAGGGCGTAAGTTATTTAAATATTTTTCTATTTTGTCAATTTAAAAATTACTGTATCTCGAATCCGTTGCATCGTATCAAAAAGTGGTCAAATTTTAAGGTGATGTCACGATTTTTTTATTGAGGAAATAGCCTAAGATGTTACAAAAAGACTGACGTAAAATGCATGATGGTATGCCTCTCCTAAAAAATACAAAAAACATTTATTAAAACTGTTTTTTGAAACGTGGTCAAGATGTTAAAATTTTTAAAAACCAAAGTAGGAATCGATTTGCCAGACAATTTTACATAATGTCTCCATATTGACCATTGGCCTATGTTCAATACTTGGGAAGATACAGCGGTTTAAAAAATAAAATGTCGAAAAAATAGGTTTTTTTGTGGTTTTCGGTTATTTCTAAATGACAGACTTGATTTTTCAGTCTTGAAAATATTTTTACCGGAGAGCTCGTCTAATTTTCCATAAGTCCATAAGTTTACGCATTTATGCGTATAGGTAATCGCCTAAATTTTAGAGTTATCGTAGTTTTAGTGAAAAGGTTGTTTCCCGCGGCGGGTCGAAAAAGCAGCTTTTATTTTCAAAAATCGTAACTCGAAATCCTTTTGATACAACTTTACCATTTTTGTTTGTGAAATTTTTCGAGGAATCTCAAAAAAAAAAATTTTAAACATAGACCCTTTTTACTTTAAAACAGCTTTTAAAGTTTTCATGCGTTTCATGACATTGAGAAATGTCAGGCTAGACTTTTGAAACTTTTATCTATTTTTCCTCAAAAGCCTATCTAATCACCTTTCATTTGCGTTTACGAGGGCTAAACTGCTCCTTATCGCATAAATGTCTCATATACATATTCAACACTTTTGAGTTATCGATGCTTTTCAAAATCGTGTGCTCTTTTAGAAAAGCCTACAAGTTGTTGATAAATTACCCAAAAAATGTTCCGAGTTGTGTTATTGTTTTATTTATGTAATCACTAATCAGCGTTTTGAGCTCGTTTCAACTCAAGCTTTGAAATCAAAGTAATTAAATTACATGGTCTTCATACCCTAAAAGGCAATTTTCACAATTTAAGTCCATTAGTATTCAATTTGTGCCATCGTTTAAGTTGTAAGTACGTGAAAGCAGTATAAATTTCACTACACCGTATGGTTTTCTCCTTGCAGCAGATTCAAAATCAGAGTATTTGCACCGCAAAGCTCGCGATCGTTGATCAGTCCTGCTTGCAACCAACTTGAGGAAGTAAATCACCAATGCAACTAACTGGCCATCGATCATGTTCTGACTAACCTCCCCAGTTAAATGCACACCTGTAATCACCGATTAGCAAAGCAACATTGTAAACCACTTCTCTCTCACACACACACACCTCTATCAGCGGGTCACGCTCGCTAAAGTCACCGTACTTGAGCGAGATAACCACATCCATATCCATGTCGAACTCCTTGGTGCACTGATCGATGGCACCTTTGAAGTCTTGTCCACTCTGGAATCAGAGGGGGGAGATAAACGAAAACGGATTAATCACCATGCGTGGTCACTTCGGACATCTCTCGACACTCACGCTAGGTCGAATCAGCGCGGCCAGCGTTACCGCCAGGACCAGCCGTAACGTAACATCGAACAGGTTGAACCTCTTCATGGTGACGATGCGCGATGTTTACACTTTAGTTTCTTGCACTTTCACTCTTTGTCGCACATCCGACCAGACTGACCTACAAACACCGTCCGCGCTAACTGTCTGAGCAACTGTGTCTTGGAACTGCTACCTCGATCGCTCGATCACGGGCTGTAGACCGAGATTACGGACAACCGGTCGGTGGCTCAATGTTGGATCGCTGTATCGTCTCCTTCGCTCAACTGTTCACCGTAGACTGCAAGGTTCAAAATTTCATCGAATATATAAGTTTGTTTATTTGCTCTCTTTCTCTTCACAAACACACAGAGATAGCACTCACTCACCTGATGCGGTGAGGTTCTTTCTCCCGGGTTGATTTGGTGGATCGTCGTCATACATGTTTTTGCTGTGCCTTCTTCACGGCTTTCGACTCGACGGCTTGCGGCCGTGATTTCGTGGGAGAGTCGCGGGGTGTTATTGTGTCTGACCGGCTTGGGGCACCACTTCAGACGTGCGATCCGCTGAAGATCTTGCTGCCAACGTTGGCTCGGTGGTACAACCCTGAACTTGGGGGAAGCCCGCTAAATGTTAAGGGTGTGACGATAGAGGAGAGTGGAGTCGATGATTTGAATGTGTAAAATAAAATTTAACAAAATTAGTTTTTGCCTTCCTCACTGAGGTAAGGCTATAATCCTGCTCTAAAATCGAACTTTTTATTTAAAGCTCGAAAACCCACCTTGATGTATACATACCGACTCAGAATCGAAAACTGAACAAATGTATGTGTGTATGTGTGTATGTATGTGTGTGTATGTGACCAATAATGTCACTCAGTTTTCTCAGCACTGGCTGAACTGATTTTGACCAAACCAGTCGTATTCGACTTGGTTTGGGGTCCCATACGGTGCTATTGAATTGTTTGAAGTTTCGATAAGTAGTTCAAAAGTTATGTATAAAAATGTGTTTTCGCATATTTTCGGAAATTGAATAAATGGCAGTAAACTAAACCAAACATCATCATGTTACACATCGTTAGTTAGGTAATTGAAAGACCTTTCCAACGAATCCAAAACATTGATAATCTGGCAACCCTGCCTCGGTAACCACTTAAGTGATATTTATGTACTTTTTTGTAGCCGGATCTCACTTAAATATATGTAAACAATGTCCGGGTTCATCATCCGACTCATCGTTGGAAAGGTAATCGAAAGACCTTTCCAACGAGTCCAAAACATTGAAGATCTGGCAACCCTGTCTCATGCTATAACCTCTTATGATGCCTCTTTTGAGCCCTTGAGTGATATGTGTGTTATTTGTATTCCGGAACTTAACGAAATTTGTGTCCAAACCCATCATATCACAAGTCATACATTGTTGGAAAAGAGTGAAGAATGCACCAACCGCATAGGTGGATTAAGTTAGTTTTTAAAGTCGTTAATTCTTCTGCCTACTCTGAATCATCTTGGGATGTTCTGGATCACTAAGAAATTCCGAATGTTACGAATTTAATATCTATCTGTTCAACGGGTGCCTGTACCGGTGTATTCACCATCGGTATAGCTTCACGTAGTTTCAGTGAGTCACGATGTACCAGGTCATCCATGAACTCCCGGAAGTCAAGGCATTGATATCTAACTGATCAACGCGTTCTAGATGGCTATATTAACCATCGGTATATCTTCAGGTAGCATCAGTGGACCCCGGTGGCCATTCTGCGACATATTGTATTGTGTTGGGTCATCCAGGAACTCCTGAAAGTTATGACTTGGATATCTACCTGATCAACGGGGATCAGATTCTTGTTGAACAGGTAGATATTCAGTTTATAACTTCCGGAAGTTCTTGGATAACCCAGTACATATCAACTTGCTGCAGAGAATCCAGCGTAGGTCACTGGAGCTATTTTGAATCCGTAATACGTGCCAAAACATTATTATTATTTTAAAATAATTATTCTATACCAGCGATTCTCAACCTTCTTCTAGGCTGGTACCCCCTGCTATGTAAATCAATTAGGCCCGGTACAAGGAGAAAAAGAGATCCAAAAATCATGAACCCATTACCCATTTTGAATTGTTCGCGTAAATAGAGCTTTCATTATTTTTGAGTATTATATAGAACAGCGATTCTCAGCGGCGGTACACGGAGAAAAAGGTGTTACCAAAATCGTTAATAAAAATGAGAACCTCGAACAAAGCTCTATTCACGCAAACAATTCAAAATAGGTAATTCTCCACCAACTTACACGAAATCGAAAAAAATTGCCCAGACCCCTCCTCGATTTGAGCGAAACTTTGTCTTAAAGGATAACTTTTGTCCCTGATCTCTAATCCTACCTCAATTTTTCGATATCTCGTGACGGAGGGGCGGTACGACCCCTTCTATTTTTGAAATGAGCATGTAATTTTAAGAGAAATTTAATGTACTTTTCGAATCTGCAATAACACAGAAGGGTTATTTTCTCATTCAAAACAAAAGAAAAATATTTTCAAATTTCGAGTATTTTTTTTAATTTTTCACGTTATTTTTTCGATTGTAACAATATTCTACAAAGTTGTGAGCAGACAATTGCACAAATTTTGATGCATAAACAGAAATGGTTTGCTTGTAACCATCACAAGTTATCGCGATTTTACAAAAAAAAAGTTACTTTTTGTGTTTCCCATGGCCATTGACCATTTCCAATAACCGTCCAACTCCAAGCGAAACTTACTTGAGGTTACCGTGGAGATTTTCCCTTAATACTCTGAAAAAAAGTGGAGCATCAACACTTCCCGTCTTCCAAGTTCCCTATCCTTGTCCCTGGTGCGCGGTGGAGATGGGAGCGACCGGCAATGGACGGCTGCCATGGTGGTGAGAATTTAGTTCAGGTGGTTCTATTCCCAATTATCGATTCCTAGGCAACTTGGGCTTAGACAATCATTACATCACATGGCGAAAATCCAGTCTGCAATCCGCTAAAATCACCGTCTCCTAGCGAAGCGAACGCTTTTTAATCTTTTTAATACTACAGAGTATGAAAATTTAAATGTTAGAAATATAATGCATTTAAAACGGGACATTAAAATGATTTTGATAATGCAGATATTCCAATGCTCCCAACTCTCCTAAAATTATGATTGTGGTTAAACCTTTTCTTCCTGGTTCAGTGGTGGAGGTTAAATTCATATCAAAACATTTCACACACAATTTCCAGGCAACGAGTGTTTATTTTTGGCCAAAACCCGATCAAGTGGAGAAAAGTAACGGATCTTTTTGCTGATCTTACGCTGCATGCCGCCATCGTGTTCCCGCGTATGAATGGAGCTTCATCAACGAACGGTAGCAACAAAAACATATCAAAAGCTTGGGTTGGATTGCGTATGAATGGCATGACCTTCTCTCACGCGGAATCAAGACTTGTGTTGTGGTTTCTGATTTTCAACCATCAATAACAATGAGTGTCCTTGATTGAATGGGCACCTTTTTCGCACATTTTGTTGTTTTCTTGATTAAGGAATTGGTGAAATTTGGGACAATAATGTTTCTTTCTATTTTTTGTTTTTGTTACTTTTTATTCACCAAAAACAATAATTACCTGTACTATTCAACCGTTAACCTCGTCTTCTAGTGCCCCACTTATCTACGGCGTTCTCGTAAATGCACTGGTAAACCTCATACGCCGTAGCACACAGCACCGGAGCGACATCTTGCGTGCACTTGGTGTAAATATCTTCCGAGTGCTCCGGCTTGATGAACCGACTCACGAACTTCACGATGATGTCCTTGTTGAAGCTTAAATCATCGTTCATGAAGCCAACCTTCTTAACGACACACTCTCCCAGGCACTGAAAATAGTAAATATCAATATTAGATACTTTTTTTATACCGAGTTTTATGGCCTAAACTTTTTTGTTTTATCATGTACAATCTTGAGCTAGCGATTTCTTGAATTGATTCCACGTTATTATTAACATATTGTTGCTGTCATGCTATCTTGTTGCACGCGCATTTTGGGCCAATTTGAGTTAAGAACGCCATTTAGCAATATGACTTGATAGCAATAATTCTGACACTACTCGTAATTTTTAATCTACCAAGTCAACGACAAATCACTTAACCACAATGTCACTCTGTAACTAACCTCAACCAATGGCGTTCGTATCGAGAAGTCCCCGTTCTTGATGGCGTTGAATGTCTCCTGGTCAGCATTGTACTCGGCCCGGCAATTGTTGTAGGCCGCCAGCAAGTTTTGTCCCAACTAGAAAAGCCAAAAGCAAAATTCTTCCGTTTAGTCCCAAAAAGTCACTGGTTCACCAGAGTTGTATCACTAGCAGCTGCTTACACATTGCTTCACCAGAACTGCCACCAAAACCACCAAAACCACAGATTTGTCCATCCTGGAGCGCCGTTGTCAACCGACTGACCCCATAGTTTTTGGAAGATCTTAGTTTTATGTCCCCAACTCTCTACCCGAAAAACTGTCGTCGTATCCAAGAACGCCCACGCATTCTGTGCATCCACAGGCGGCCCTCATGTGGTCAATCAGCAGGGAATTTTACATTCCAAACAGTCAGTGGAAGAGTTGATTTCGGTGGACCAATCATCTTCTCGGGTAACGGCACAGTAACCCAAATTTCTCCCCCGATACTTTTTCGAAGGGGAAGCTCATTATCGTGTGGTAATAAATCGTTTGTGTTGTGGTCAATAAGAAGCTGGGCGAGAGATGGTTCAGAGGCAGTTTGGTTGCAACATGATGACTCGACAAAGTTTAGTTTGATAAGAAAAGGGAGAGAATACGGAGAAAAATACAAAAATACAAAAATACAAAAATACAAAAATACAAAAATACAAAAATACAAAAATACAAAAATACAAAAATACAAAAATACAAAAATACAAAAATACAAAAATACAAAAATACAAAAATACAAAAATACAAAAATACAAAAATACAAAAATACAAAAATACAAAAATACAAAATACAAAAATACAAAAATACAAAAATACAAAAATACAAAAATACAAAAATACAAAAATACAAAAATACAAAAATACAAAAATACAAAAATACAAAAATACAAAATACAAAAATACAAAAATACAAAAATACAAAAATACAAAAATACAAAATACAAAATACAAAATACAAAAATACAAAAATACAAAAATACAAAAATACAAAAATACAAAAATACAAAAATACAAAAATACAAAAATACAAAAATACAAAAATACAAAAATACAAAAATACAAAAATACAAAAATACAAAAATACAAAAATACAAAAATACAAAAATACAAAAATACAAAAATACAAAAATACAAAAATACAAAAATACAAAAATACAAAATACAAAAATACAAAAATACAAAAATACAAAAATACAAAAATACAAAAATACAAAAATACAAAAATACAAAAATACAAAAATACAAAATACAAAAATACAAAAATACAAAAATACAAAAATACAAAAATACAAAAATACAAAAATACAAAAATACAAAAATACAAAAATACAAAAATACAAAAATACAAAATACAAAAATACAAAAATACAAAATACAAAAATACAAAAATACAAAAATACAAAATACAAAAATACAAAATACAAAAATACAAAAATACAAAAATACAAAAATACAAAAATACAAATACAAAAATACAAAATACAAAAATACAAAAATACAAAATACAAAAATACAAAAATACAAAAATACAAAAATACAAAAATACAAAATACAAAAATACAAAAATACAAAAATACAAAAATACAAAAATACAAAATACAAAATACAAAAATACAAAAATACAAAAATACAAAAATACAAAAATACAAAAATACAAAAATAAAAATACAAAAATACAAAAATACAAAAATAAAAATACAAAAATACAAAAATACAAAAATACAAAAATACAAAAATACAAAAATACAAAAATACAAAAATACAAAATACAAAAATACAAAAATACAAAAATACAAAAATACAAAAATACAAAAATACAAAAATACAAAATACAAAAATACAAAATACAAAAATACAAAAATACAAAAATACAAAAATACAAAAATACAAAATACAAAAATACAAAATACAAAAATACAAAAATACAAAAATACAAAAATACAAAATACAAAAATACAAAAATACAAAAATACAAAAATACAAAATACAAAAATACAAAAATACAAAAATACAAAAATACAAAAATACAAAAATACAAAAATACAAAAATACAAAATACAAAAATACAAAATACAAAAATACAAAAATACAAAAATACAAAAATACAAAAATACAAAATACAAAAATACAAAATACAAAATACAAAAATACAAAAATACAAAATACAAAAATACAAAAATACAAAATACAAAAATACAAAAATACAAAAATACAAAAATAAAAATACAAAAATACAAAAATACAAAATACAAAAATACAAAAATACAAAAATACAAAATACAAAAATACAAAAATACAAAAATACAAAATACAAAAATACAAAAATACAAAAATACAAAAATACAAAAATACAAAAATACAAAAATACAAAATACAAAAATACAAAAATACAAAAATACAAAAATACAAAAATACAAAAATACAAAAATACAAAAATACAAAAATACAAAAATACAAAATACAAAAATACAAAAATACAAAAATACAAAAATACAAAAATACAAAAATACAAAAATACAAAAATACAAAAATACAAAAATACAAAAATACAAAAATACAAAATACAAAATACAAAAATACAAAAATACAAAAATACAAAAATACAAAAATACAAAAATACAAAATACAAAAATACAAAAATACAAAAATACAAAAATACAAAAATACAAAAATACAAAAATACAAAAATACAAAAATACAAAAATACAAAAATACAAAAATACAAAAATACAAAAATACAAAAATACAAAAATACAAAATACAAAAATACAAAATACAAAAATACAAAAATACAAAAATACAAAAATACAAAAATACAAAAATACAAAATACAAAAATACAAAAATACAAAAATACAAAAATACAAAAATACAAAAATACAAAAATACAAAAATACAAAAATACAAAAATACAAAAAAATACAAAAATACAAAAATACAAAAATACAAAAATACAAAATACAAAAATACAAAATACAAAAATACAAAAATACAAAAATACAAAATACAAAAATACAAAAATACAAAAATACAAAAATACAAAAATACAAAAATACAAAAATACAAAAATACAAAAATACAAAAATACAAAAATACAAAAATACAAAAATACAAAAATACAAAAATACAAAAATACAAAAATACAAAAATACAAAAATGACTATACTATATGAAATATAAAGAAACACACTTGCGTGAGGGATGAAAGTAAATTTATTAAGAACTGATTGAAAGGAAGAGCTGCCAATGATAGCAATTAACAAACGAAAGATCCGTGTTCAAATCCAAGTGTCCAAGAGTCACTCAAAACTCCCCCCTCAAACCAGATGGGCCCGGTTGGCGATGTAGCACTGCAGCAGGGCAAACGACCGTTCGCACGCGTTCGGTCCGGCGTTGTTCCGGCAGCGGCTCACGACCTCCTCGGCCTTGGCGCGGTCAAACTCGGCGGACATCTTCTCGATCACGTGTTCCTCCTGGACGTTACCGTCGGCATCGACGAATCCGGCGCCCTGGAAGAAGCACTGCACGAAGCACCGCGTGTTGGAGTCGGCATCCGAGGTGTCCCCGTTGCGGAGCCGCTGGACGGAGTCCTCCGAGGCGCCGGTTTGCTGCATGCACTTGCCGGCCAGCTGGCGGGCCGCTTCCTTCTCCTGCTCGGTGACGGCCTGGGGAATGAAGTGTTTTTACATCATGCATAATCATTTTTTTTCGAACTAATTTAAAGAAGATTTAACCGAATGATCCCTGAGGTCAACTTAACCCAGAAGGGTTTGTTGTTTTGGTATCTTGTTTGATGCATTTGATATTTGTTTACTGTTATTCAGCATTTTTAAAAATAATGTTCTGTATGATTTCTTTGCTTGATTCCAAGATTGAAAATTAAAAAAATACATCTCTTTTATAATATTCACTAATCATCGGATAAATTGTTCAAATTATCCACCTACCATGGAGCTGGCAACCAGAGCTAGGGAAATGATGGCAACGAACGACTTCATACTGAAAGTTTGCACTTTTTGTCGGTTGGATCACTGGTTCCGAAACGGTGACGCACTTGACTGATGATGAACCACTTCCCAGAAGTCATTTTTATAGTCACTTTAGCCGCTAGTTGGTGTGGTGATTGATAATAATGGAAGAATAATTTTAATCGGCTGAAATTGACGAGGTATAATTACGGTTTGCACCAATGGCTGTGTGTAAGAGTTGATATAATTGCAACAATGGCTTTTAAATGGGAGTGAAATTGCAAACAGCTGTTTTACAAAAGTGGCATCGTTTTGTGTTCATTATCACTTTTCATGCGGTGACGATAATGAATACATTTTGGTAAGTAATTGAATGGGTTTGGAAATGAAATGACATGCTACAATATTGTGACAGGAGGAAGTGTTGCAGATTAAGTAGCAGTACAGCCATTTCACTAATTTGTAATTATTTTTAGTCAGTCCACCTTAGATTTATCATGAATTGCCCATTTTCAACAAAACAATTATTCCAAATCCTCAAATCAATTATGTATACGCTAAAATGAAGATTCCTTAGCAGTAACATGTTTTTCAAAGATTAGAAATTTATTTATCAATCTTTACATTTATCTTGACATCTTTTAAATAAATGCTGTGAAAATATATACGAAATAAATTTTCCAAATATAGGAAAAAAACCTTGAACTTATGAAAGACTTTGAGTTCATCAACAATTTTGAAATTAAAACTTGACAAACAAGTTGCCTCACCTCCCAATGCATCCCCAAATGATTCAATTTGCGTCAGCACTCCGCAATCTGTGCCTGTCATCGTGTTGGTTGCCAGTTTTAGAACTTATTCCTTCCAACTACGCCACACACCGCTATCAATCCAAAACAGGATCAACTAACCAAAGTCGTCTTCTCCTCACTAACAGTTCGAGTTATAGTCGTCGTCGGCGTCCTAGCCGTGTCCTGTACAGTCGAAATTCAATTTGCCCGCAAACTTTAAATCGTTTGATCTACTTAGGAACTTGGCACTTTTCGAGCCGAGCTTTTCGCCCAGTACCGATGGAAGTTTTCGGGGCAGCACCACTCGAAATAAAAACTTTGCCGCCGTGCTTCTCCAACTGAATCAGTGCCGGTTCGTTTCACCCCGGAGCGAAAGTTTTCCTTCTGTGATTCCACCTTAGTTCGGTTTTTTTTGCTGCGTTTCATTTAAATCCTACGATTCACCTTTTCAACTTTGAACCTACAAAAGGAAAGGGAGATCATTTGTGCCGCGACCGTTTTTCACTGGAAAATGAAGAAATTTGAAATTTGGAAGCTGCTTCCGCAAATTGGAATTTCCGCCCGGAGAAAGTCCGATGAATACCAAAGAAAGAAATCACACACACGCACACACCCTTCAAGGACTCTTCGCAGAACTTTGGGACCCGAAGGTCCATGCACCTGAATCAAACTCATCAAGTGGAAAACTTTTCCACTGGACCCCAGCAGCGGGATATCATTCATTTCGCGCGAAAAGCAGCTTTTCTTCTTCTTAGTGATGCCCATCTCGTCATAACTAGGGCTAAAGTTCATTAGGGATTGCTGCTACTTTCTAATTTACTTTCGCCGTTGAAGGACGACGAGGTCTTCTTTGTTGCAGGACAAACCCCAAAAGGCTTCCGCAGGGGTGATTTTTTTGTGGGCTGAAACTTCCAATCAGTAAGATCACACCACCGGAGAGTAATTGGTTTCAACTTTTTTGAACTTGCAGAATTTGCAGTGATGGTAAAAACATAGCAAAACATCCGATGAAAAAAAAAGAAGCTAACCCAATCGATTCCACAAGATTGAAGTTCATCCCGAAAAAAATCGATACGAAATAGTTTCTCCATCTCTGCGCTCTGATCTCACAAAATTAGCTAATGCACTCGACTGAGACCCGCAAAGTCCGGCATGAAACTTGAGCGATTGAGTAATTCTTCGCTCCACGGGATCGGCCGTCGGTCGGTTTCCGACGGGCAAGGGCCAAATGCGCATCCTTCTGGGTCGACAACCAGCATCAGCACTGCCACCAGCCAGGATAAATCAAGAAAAAAAGCCATCTCCGAAAAGTAATTTCACGGACGATGATTTTCTAATCTGTTTACACTAATGTGCATATTCTTATGGGTCATCACGGTAGACCGGAGGAGCCAGCTCGAAGGCTGGAGCCAGCAGTCGAGCCGGTGAGAATGGTCGGTAATCCTGTGAACCGTGCAGTGAAAGTGTCTCTTCTTTTTAGGTTTTTTTTTGACAAAGGACTTTGTCTTAAAGCTCTATCTGCGGTGTCAATGCAAAATTTTTCGAAAATGTAGCGTTACCGTCGCAAGCCCTCGGCGTGACATTCTGTTTCTGTTGCGTAGATGCCGTGAAAACTATTTAAGCTAAAAGTTAGCCTCTGGAGGATTTAGTGTCCATCAGACTTTCAACAAAGACGGACCTCACGTTGGGAATTTTATTGCTCACACACACACACGCAGGTGGTGCACGAACTTGAGAGGAGGTCCAAGAAGTTATTGACGGTAGCCAGAACGGTCACCGGAATACCGAAATTATTGGGAACAATTTGGTAGGATATCGGCCACACCCGGTGTGGCCAGTGCCCTGAGGGAAGGTTCTACCGGGAGGACATTTACGGAACCATACAAATTTGGGCAATATGGGTATCAAAATTCATGGTTTTTGATACTGGTAATGAAAATGACCATTTTGGCAGGATTGGCCATACCCGGAGTGGCCATTGCCCTGAGGGAAGGTTCTACCGGGAGGACATTTACGGAACCATACAAATTTGGGCAATATGGGTATCAAAATTCATGGTTTTTGAAACTGGTAATGAAAATGGCCATTTTGGCAGGATTGGCCACACCCGGAGTGGCCATTGCCCTGAGGGAAGGTTCTACCGGGAGGACATTTACGGAACCATACAAATTTGGGCAATATGCGTATCAAAATTCATGGTTTTTGATACTGGTGATGAAAATGGCCATTTTGACTGGATTGGCCACACCCGGAGTGGCCATTGCCCTGAGGGAAGGTTCTACCGGGAGGACATTTACGGAACCATACAAATTTGGGCAATATGCGTATCAAAATTCATGGTTTTTGATACTGGTGATGAAAATGGCCATTTTGACTGGATTGGCCACACCCGGAGTGGCCATTGCCCTGAGGGAAGGTTCTACCGGGAGGACATTTACGGAACCATACAAATTTGGGCAATATGGGTATCAAAATTCATGGTTTTTGATACTGGTAATGAAAATGACCATTTTGGCAGGATTGGCCACACCCGGAGTGGCCATTGCCCTGAGGGAAGGTTCTACCGGGAGGACATTTACGGAACCATACAAATTTGGGCAATATGGGTATCAAAATTCATGGTTTTTGATACTGGTAATGAAAATGACCATTTTGGCAGGATTGGCCACACCCGGAGTGGCCATTGCCCTGAGGGAAGGTACTACCGGGAGGACATTTACGGAACCATACAAATTTGGGCAATATGGGTATCAAAATTCATGGTTTTTGATACTGGTAATGAAAATGACCATTTTGGCAGGATTGGCCACACCCGGAGTGGCCATTGCCCTGAGGGAAGGTTCTACCGGGAGGACATTTACGGAACCATACAAATTTGGGCAATATGGGTATCAAAATTCATGGTTTTTGATACTGGTAATGAAAATGGCCATTTTGGCAGGATTGGCCACACCCGGAGTGGCCATTGCCCTGAGGGAAGGTTCTACATGGAGGACATTTACGGAACCATACAAATTTGGGCAATATGGGTATCAAAATTCATGGTTTTTGATATTGGTAATGAAAATGACCATTTTGGCAGGATTGGCCACACCCGGAGTGGCCATGGCCATTGCCCTGAGGGAAGGTTCTACCGGGAGGACATTTACGGAACCATACGACTTGGGGCAATATGCGTATCAAAATTCATGGTTTTTGATACTGGTGATGAAAATGGCCATTTTGGCAGGATTGGCCACACCCGGAGTGGCCAGTGCCCTCGGGAAGGTTCTACCGGGGGGAAATTAAGCGAACCATACGACTTAGGGCAATATGGGTATCAAAATTCATGGTTTTTGAAACTTGTAATGAAAATGGCCATTTTGACTGTATTGGCCACACCCGGAGTGGCCAGTGCCCTCGGGAAGGTTCTACCGGGGGGACATTAATCGAATCATACGACTTGGGGCAATATGGGTAGGGACCATCCATAAACCACGTGGACACTTAAGGTGGGGGTTATGGCGATTGTCCACGATCCATACAAATTTCTTTTTGTATGGACAATTGTCCACGAGGGGGGGGGGTTTAAAAGATTCCCAAAAAAGTGTCCACGTGGTTTATGGATGGTCCCGTATCGAAATCAATGGTTTTTGAAACAAGTAATGAAAATGGCCATTTTGACCGAATTGGTAACACCCGGAGTGGCCAGTGCCCTCGGGAAGGTTCTACCGGGGGGACATTAATCGAACCATACGACTTGGGGCAATATGGGTATTAACATTCATGGCTTTTGAAACTTGTAATGAAAATGGCCATTTTGGGGCATTTTCATTAATGTCCCCACGGTAGAACCTTCCCGAGGGCACTGACCACTCCAGGTGTGGCCAATCCGTTCAAAATGGCCATTTTCATTACCAGTTTAAAATACCATGAATTTTGATACGCATATTGCCCCAAGTCGTATGGTTCGATTAATGTCCCCACGGTAGAACCTTCCCGAGGGCACTGGCCACTCCGGGTGTGGCCAATCCAGTCAAAATGGCCATTTTCATTATCAGTTTCAAAAACCATGAATTTTGATACCCATATTGCCCCAAGTTGTATGGTTCGATTAATGTCCCCCCGGTAGAACCTTCCCGAGGGCACTGGCCATTCCGGGTGTGGCCAAGCCAGTCAAAATGGCCATTTTCATTATCAGTTTCAAAACCATGAATTTTGATACCCATATTGCCCCAAGTCGTATGGTTCGATTAATGTCCCCACGGTAGAACCTTCCCGAGGGCACTGGCCACCGGGTGTGGCCAATCCAGTCAAAATGGCCATTTTCATTATCAGTTTCAAAACCATGAATTTTGATACCCATATTGCCCAAGTTGTATGGTTCGATTAATGTCCCCGGTAGAACCTTCCCGAGGGCACTGGCCATTCCGGGTGTGGCCAAGCCAGTCAAAATGGCCATTTTCATTATCAGTTTCAAAAACCATGAATTTTGATACCCATATTGCCCCAAGTCGTATGGTTCGATTAATGTCCCACCGGTAGAACCTTCCCGAGGGCACTGGCCACTCCGGGTGTGGCCAATCCAGTCAAAATGGCCATTTTCATTATCAGTTTCAAAAACCATGAATTTTGATACCCATATTGCCCCAAGTTGTATGGTTCGATTAATGTCCCCCCGGTAGAACCTTCCCGAGGGCACTGGCCATTCCGGGTGTGGCCAAGCCAGTCAAAATGGCCATTTTCATTATCAGTTTCAAAAACCATGAATTTTGATACCCATATTGCCCCAAGTCGTATGGTTCGATTAATGTCCCCCCGGTAGAACCTTCCCGAGGGCACTGGCCACTCCGGGTGTGGCCAATATCCTATAAATGTGGTCCCAAGCCCATTGCCCCAAATCATTCTGGTCCGGTGACCGTCCTTACAATCTTCATAAGAACAGAATTCCTCCCAATTTAGTGCACAAACTGTGTCTTTCAATGTGTGCGTGTGTGTGTGTGTGTGAGCAATAAAATTACCACCGTGGATCCGCTTTTGTCGAAACCTCGTAAGGCACTGAATTTTTCTGAGGCTATCTGTTAGCTTAAATAGTTCGCATGAAATGTGGCAACATGGTGCAAATTTTGCATCCTCTCCTGTTTTCGTGGTACTGTCACGCGAGAATGTTGCACCACTGTTGCCACATTTCATGCGAACTATTTAAGCTAACAGATAGCCTCAGAAAAATTCAGTGCCTTACGAGGTTTCGACAAAAGCGGATCCACGGTGGTAATTTTATTGCTCAGACACACACATCCACACATTGATAGACACAGGTTGTGCACCAACTTGGGAGGAATTCTGTTCTAATGAAGATAGAACGGTCACCCGAAAACCAGAATGATTTGGGGCAATGGGCTTGGGACCACATTTATAGGATATTGGTCACACCCGGAGTGGCCAGTGCCCTGAGGGAAGGTTCTACCGGGGGGACATTAATCGAACCATACGACTTGGGGCAATATAGGTATCAAAATTCATGGTTTTTGAAACTGATAATGAAAATGGCCATTTTGGCAGGATTGGCCACACCCGGAGTGGCCAGTGCCCTGAGGGAAGGTTCTACCAGGAGGACATTTACGGAACCATACGACTTGGGGCAATATGGGTATCAAAATTCATGGTTTTTGAAACTGATAATGAAAATGGCCATTTTGACTGGATTGGCCACACCTGGAGTGGCCAGTGCCCTCGGGAAGGTTCTACCGTGGGGACATTAATCGAACCATACGACTTAGGGCAATATGGGTATCAAAATTCATGGTTTTTGAAACTAGTAATGAAAATGGCCATTTTGACCGGATTGGCCATACCCGGAGTGGCAATTGCCCTCGGGAAGGTTCTACCGGGGGGACATTAATCGAACTATTCGACTTGGGGCAATATGGGTACCAAAATTCATGGTTTTTGATACTGGACATGAAAATTACCATTTTGATTGGACATTTTCCGAACCATACTTGTTTTGGCAATTTATTTCCACAGAGGTGCCAAAGATTGAAAACATTTTATAGGAATAAATTATTTAAGATTAAATACATAGGCAATGTTTTAAAAATATAAAATAAAATAGAATATTTTTTAGGAGTTTTGTACAAAGTTCTTTGTCATATTGGTCATGTAGAACATAACCACCTGCACCTTTTTTCGTTCTGGCCAGGGTTTTGACTGTCGTCAAGCCAACGTGATGGTATCCAGATTGGTTCTCCTGGTGACGGTTAGAGGGTTAAGGGACTGGACCGTACACTGTCACAAACTGACATCAAGATCAATGTGTGCGTTTCTTTACATAAACTGCGGGAAACGATTTTTTAAATATTTTTATTCAAAAGATCAGAAAGTTTCACATCAGTTTAATTTTTAACATTGAGAATCGAACCAATAGTTTCCAAGTATCATCAGTTGAAAATTACATGCTTATTAGGTGACACTTAGAAAATTCATTTTCATCGATTTGAATTCTTTGTGAGGCTGTATCTCAGAAACTAATTGCTCGATTTTCAAAGTTCCAGAATGAAAATTATAACATATTCTAACATATTTTTTTAGAGGTGCTTTTTTTTCAAGAATATTTTTTTTAAGCTGAAAAAACCGGAAAAATTAAAAACTCGGAAAAATTCAAAAAATATTAAAAAAAAAGTTGTTTTACGAATTTAAATTTCTTTAAAAAAATAATATATTAATTAGAATTTTTCATCCAGATTTTTGATACTCACAAAAAACACTTTTTTTTCAAAAGATATCTTTTCCAGTACCGTAAACTGGGGTGACTTTGATAGGATTTCAATTTGTTTTTTGAATATTTTCCAACAAGAAAGGTTTCTCTCAAGATTATTATTTTTAAAACATGCACTGGGGTAGGTCACACAAAGTCCATTCACTATTTTGGAAAAAAATGTTTCTTCAATAGTGATTAGAAAACTAGTTACTTTAAAAATTCTTAGTTTAAATTCCGGGGTAATATTGATAGTCATAAATTTTCTTGTTAAAATTATATTTAAGATGTTCAAACTTTATTTGTACGTTAAATGTACCATCACTTAAGTAGCTTATTTAGTTTTTAAGAAAATAATCAATGTTTTTATTTATTTAACTAAAAAAAAATACATATTAAATTCAGGTAAAATTGCTAAAATTTCGGAATTTTGCCTGAAATTTGTTAAAACTAGTTTTGCTTAGAAAATTATCGATTATTGTTGCATTTTAAACTGAATTCAAAGCACGAATCACAAGTTTTTCAATTTTGCATGAAATTTGTTCAACTGAAATTGAATATAAATTCAGAGATTGTTTTTATTTGTGTTTCAAAAACACATTTTGTTTATTATTTACAAACTAATTTAACCTTCACCTAGTGGAAAACTGTCCAACGCAGTGTTCCCACGAGCCTAAGCCGTCGGCTAGGCTAGGTTCATTTTTCTGGTTCAGGTTCACACCACACCTCGGCAAGCATCGTCGGCTCAGGCTCATCGAATGCCGTGAGCCATGGTTCATTTGGTTCAAACCAGGCGAGGCTAGCCAAAATGAACCTTTGGCTTGAACCAGGCTTGAACCTGATCAAAGAATGTTAGGCTAAACGGCAAGCTTTGTTACACCGTGACACTGTTTAACCCTAAATCTACACCGTAACATTGTTACACCGTAATATGGTTACACCGTAACATTGTTACACCGTAACATTCGTTACATCGTAGTATGATTACACCGTAACATTGTTACACCGTACCATTCGTTACATCGTAGTATGATTACACCGTAACATTGTTACACCACAACATTCATTACACCGTAACAGTGTTACACCGTAATAGTCTTACACCGTAACAGTATTACGGTGTAACGCATGTCACGGTGTAATGAATGCTACGATGCAACGAATGTTGCGGTGAAACAATGTTACGGTGTCCCGAATGTTGTGGTGTAACAATGTTACGGTGTAATCACACTACGGTGTAACGAATTTTGCGGTGTAACGATGTTACGATGTAACCATACTACGGTGTTACAATGTTACAGTGTAATGAATGTTGCGGTGTAACAATGTTACGGTGTAACGAATGTTGCGGTGTAACAATGTTACGGTGTAATGAATGTTACGGTGTAATCATACTACGGTGTAACGAATGCTACGGTGTAACGAATGTTGCGGTGTAACAATGTTACGGTGTAACGAATGTTGCGGTGTAACAATGTTACGGTGTAACGAATGTAACGGTGTAATGAATGTTGTGGTGTAGCAATGTTACGGTGTAATGAATGTTACATTGTTACACAATAATATTTGTTACACAGTAGCATTATTGCTATGGTTTTCATAAGCCTGGTTAGCCTGGTTTGCCTGGCTTAAGCCATGGTTCATGGTTCACTGAACCAGGATTGAACCACAAAGAGAGGTTTAAGCCGAACCATGTTTATAGGTGAACCTAGCCTAACCGGTTCATTTGGGAACTCTGGTCCAACGAATCCGAAATTGCATTCTGTTTTCCGATTCAAAATTATGTTCATTGAGCAAATCTTGACACTTTGAGAATATTTAAACAATGACTAACTTTTTAAACTTTTCAAAATTTTATGAAAAGGTCTTCTTGAAGTACTTTGAACACTTTTCTACCACGGTCTTAATTGTAGTTTTAATTGTAGTTTTCATTTTGCGGAAATATCACAAATCTATCATAGTCACCCCGTTTTACGGTACCCTAAAACATATTTAAAAAATCAAAAATTTAAAAACGGCAAATCAACTTTTAATTATAAAAAGTAAGATATGTAAATCGTACCTTTTTTAACCGTGTACCTATTTTTTCCATAAAGTCCTAATCATTATCTACAACTTTGCCGAAGACACCGAAGCGATCATAAAATCCTTGCACCAGATACAGAATTTATTACATTTACAAGATGCGTTCTGCAACAATGGAGATTTTTTATTTTTTATTATTTTCTGTTCAGCTGATTCAGGCTGTGATTCTGTTCAGCTAAATGAGATATTTTCATGTTTAAAACGTAAAATTGATTGCTTAATCAAATGCCGTTATTATTATTTTTAAAATAAGCTGTTTTTTTATGGACCAGCTTGACGTTATTATGCAGACTTTCCAAAACAGGGTGGTTTCCTTTCGTAATTTTTGTTCTTGTGGATCAAACCTACTTTTTGCCCAGGTATTTAAAAACATAGGTTTTCTGAAAACCTAGATGTATAAGTATCAAAAGATTGGAAATGTTATGCCCTTTCCGATGCCACATAGGTTTACTTGTGAATTGGGGATCGGCTTGGATGCCACCGGAACTTCCGACGACGTAATTCCGGGTTGGTACGAAATTCCAACGAAAAATCTATTCTATCGATACATAGACCCCAAAACGGTGTTATACCCACTCCAGATTGTTTATTTAGCAATTTTATGGTAATATATTGACATTTAGTTAAATTGAAAGTTTGCAAAATTTAGTTTAGATAAGTTTTATATAGAATTTCCAAGATTTTTAAAAACTTTTATACTAAGTAATTAGTAAACTTTAAATTCAATCTAAATGAGTATCGTGCAAGCAGTGGTGATGGGAAGATAGATTTTTGTGGTGTTCTCTTTGTGCTATGTTCGTGTTCATGTTCGAGTCATGCATGCAGTGGGGGGTCATTGTGCTAATGAATATTATTGCGCGTCAGTATCGTGTGGGCAGCAGGGCCAGGAAGATGGTTTTATTGTTTTGTTCGTTTTGTAATGTATTTGTATTAAAATCTAGCATGACTTTTTGTGGTGATGGTATGGTATTGGTGGTGGTGGTGGTGGTGGTGGTGGTGGTGGTGGTGGTGGTGTTAAAAAAAAACAAACGTTTAATTTACTAACATTGAGTCCAAAACCTCCCTACAAACATCTATACCACTAGGTGACGTAAAGATCTCTGCGCATTCTAGATAGATGTTTACTAACATACCTTCCAATCCCCGAGGTTAGCAAGGTACCGGCCAGGAGCCCCTTATCTTACTGGATAGTACCGTAAACCGGGGTGACTTTGATAGGATTTCAATTTGTTTTTAGAATATTTTCCAACAGGTAAGGTTTTTCTCAAGATTATTATTTTTAAAACATGTACTGGGGTAGGCCACACAAAGTCCATGCACTATTTTGGAAAAAAAGTTTTTTCAATAGTGTTTAGAAAAATAGTTACGTTAAAAATTCTTAGTTTTAATTCCGGGGTGACTTTGATAGTCATAGTTTTTCTTGTTAAAATCATATTTAAGATGTTCAAACTTTATTTTTACGTTAAATGTACCATCACTAAAGTAGCTGATATAGTTTGTAAGAAAAAAAATTAATGTTTATGTTAAGTTAACTAAGTTTATAAGCTTTTTAACAAAATACATATAAATTTTAGTTAAAATTGTTAAAAAGTCGGAATTTTGCCTGAAATTTGTTAAAACTAGTTTTGTTTACAAAATTATCGATTTCTATTGCATTTTATACTGAATTCGAAGCACGAATCACAAGTTTTCACATTTTACATGAAATTTGTTCAACTGAAAATGCCTATAAATTTGGAGATTTTTTAAATTGTGTTCCAAAAACACATATTATTTATTATTTACAAACTTATTTAACCTTCCCCTAGTGGAAAAGTGTCCAAAGAATCCGAAAATTCATCCCGTTTCCCGATTAAAAATCATGATCATTGAGAAAATCATGACACTTTGAGAAGTTTAAAATAATGACTTCCATCAACATTTTCTTAACTATAGTTAACTAACTTTATAAACCTTTCAAAAATTTATGAAAAGTTCTTCTTGAAGTACTTTGAACACTTCTCTACCACGGTCAGTATGTTTCTGAACCATTCCTTACGTATTTTAAATGTACTCTTCATTTTGCGGAAAAATCGCAAACCTATCAAAGTCACCCCGGCTATCAAAGTCACCCCGTTTTACGGTATTACACGCTCATCTAAAGAGGAAAACATGGTATCTCCCGTGTTGGAATATTGTAACCGGATGAGAGTCTAGTGCTATCATACGTTTAATTACAGTTAAACAGCAAGATAAGCGTTGTGCAGCCATCCGGAATTGTGCGACCTTTATTGCTAATGCTAATGCTAATGCTAAACTTTAAATTCAATCTAAATATTTTTTTAAGTCAATCAAGGATGCCTATTTCGAGTTGGGAGACTGGATTTATGGTGATTTGTCAACATATAACATTATTTATGTTAATTTTTCGAAAGGTGTAGAAACCTTTTTTGCACATTTTTTGTTATAAAACTTTTTATAGAAATCATCTTTTTACGAGCTTTTTAAAGCAAAATGTTTGGCATGAGTTTCTGAACAAAACGTAGTACTAGGTTTCTGTCGAACTTTAAATTGTTTTCATGTTGCATCACAAAATGTGCATAGTGCCCAAGGGGTGTAAACACTTTTTTACATACTGTACATTAAATTAAGTTTTAAAATTATATCAGTTGTATACTAGCCCGGAGAGTGCCCATTTTGTATGACAAGCTCCCATCATTGTAAGGGAACTTGTTTGGGAAAATTAATGATGCAAAATGAGTTCTTTTGACATGGATATGGATAAAGTTTCATCCAAATCAAATACAGCAATTCCTCACGAAAACAGCATGATTCGAAAAAAAGTTCTCCGATCGGTCTCGGCCGAAATAATTAGACACGTATTTTTTTGTTTGGCCATTAGGGTGACCTACGCCGTGTTAGGGTGGTCAAAAAAATGGCAATTTTCGTTGATTTTCGCAAAAACCACTTTTTCAAAAATCATATCTCCGCGCCATTTCATCCGATTTTCGCTGTCTTAGGCACAAAAGAAAGGTGATTAGTTAGGCTATTTGGAAAAATAGTAAGAAGTTCCAAAATCTAGCTTAACATTAGAAAAGGTCGTATGAAAACTTAAAATGCTGTTTTGAAGGTCTCGGGACCAAAGAGCCTACGTCTGAAAATATTTTTATCAGATTCCTCGGAAAGTTTTACGTGACATATCAAAAAATTGTGAAGTTATGTTTTCAATACTCTGAGATACGATTTTTTGAAAATGAAAACTGGGTTTTTCGACACGCCTAAGACAGTTAAAATCGGATGAAATGGCGCGGAGTTATGTTTTTTTAAGTGGTTTTGCAAAAATCGACGAAAAATTTTTCGGACCACCCTAACATGGTGTAGGTCACCCTAATGGCCAAACAAAAAAATACGGGTTTAACGGGAAAAGTTTTGAGCCCCATCGGAGAACTTTTTTTTTCGAATCATGCTTTCGTGGGCAATTACTGAATAATTATAATAAAAAATGCAGAAAAAATGAGTTAAAACATGTTTTTTCGGCAAACCCTGGTTTAATCCGGACGCTTTTGGTTTAAATCATTAAAACATTTTTTAAGTAGTCAGTGTGGATTGGGTTTCAACAATATGCCATGAATATGTATGGAATTTAGAAAATGTATTAAAATTCACTAGAAAACAACGCTTGAGCTTGCGAAAACACCTTTGGTTGCAAAGTTGATCAAATCAAATGAAATGGTAAAATTTGGTAATGAAACCAAATCGACATCAATCAAATCATACTACAAAAGACATCAAATGAAAAGTACACCATTATTTGTAAAAAGTTTTCTGCTCGCCAATCATTGAATATCTCCAACATCTTCAACATCGGTCTAATTTTGGATCAGCACTGATTTTTTTCTTTGCTTTCCTCAATGAGTATTGGAAGACTCAAGCTTACAATTAAATTTAATAAAACGCAACTCATGATTATTCGTGACATTCAAATTCAGGCACTCGCCGTTTGTTGAAGAGCAATGTTAAACAGATTTCATTTACACCCAATTTTGACAATCTTAGAAAGAAAATTAAACTTTTTACATTGTTCAATTCCTATTTTGAAGTATACAAAACTGGCATCAAACAGAGCGGCAATACCTGAGAAGTCTTTTGGTTACAGCCCTCCCAAAGAATTTCAACAGCTGATGGGAATTGCTTGAGTCAAAAGAATGTAACCACGAAATGGAACAACCAAATTTCTACATGCTGTGATAAATGTCTCAACTTTCATTCTTTCCCTAGAAATCCATGTGTCAATTCTAAACCCAATCCATCATCCCCTTTTCTAGCATCTTTCTCTTGACCATCAACCCGATGCCCAATATTGATATGATCAAATTACCCCGATCTTTCTGTGCACTGCTTGTACCTTCCTCCTTCTTCTACCTGCTAATGTGCTCTTCGACCCCCACTCAAGGTTAATCCACCGCGGTGATGCTTCTTTAATTAGCCGTTTGAAGCCGACGCAAGCTCAGAACGTTCTGCGGTTCTATTTGTGCAGAGTCACGAGATGGTCCACTCGTATAAAACGGCCCGCCGGGCTGGACCAGGGGTATCAGTTCGTCTCTAGCGTCGATCCAGAACAGTAACAATGAAGTCTTTCGTGTGCGTCGTGGTTCTAGTCGCTCTGGTTGGAGTTAACGTGAGTATTGTCACCTAGATCCTTGGGAAGGGTTCTGAAAAAGGGTTTCGTTTCCATCCCGGCGCAGGCCCTGACCGAGGAGCAGCTCAAGAAAGCCGACGGATTCGCCAAGGAGTGCCTCGAGCAGGCCACCGGACTGACCAAGGATACCATCGCGAAGCTGCGCGCCGGTGATTTCACGGACGTGGACCAGACCCAGAAGTGCTTCACGCGGTGCTTCCTTGAGCGGGCCGGTTTCATGGACGCCGAGGGTGCGCTGATCAACGACTACGCCATCGAGCGGCTTTCGCTGGACCGCGAGAAGAGCAAGGTCGAAGCGCTGGTCACCAAGTGCAGCCAGAAGATGGACGACCCCTGCGAGACGGCGTTCCGGGCCTTCGAGTGCTACTTCAACGGCAATGC
Source organism: Culex quinquefasciatus (assembly GCF_015732765.1). Taxonomy (NCBI): domain Eukaryota; kingdom Metazoa; phylum Arthropoda; class Insecta; order Diptera; family Culicidae; genus Culex; species Culex quinquefasciatus. Next base: position 79,213,358 of record NC_051862.1, on the reverse strand, counting down.
GTCGCTGTTCTAGGTGGTGAGATGTGATTTTAGTAGTTTAGTGTACCGTGAGTGAATAAATGTTTGAAAATGAAAAATGGTTTGATATGCTTTTCAAGAGAAAATAATCCTTTTTGAACTCAGCCTGGCATTTGTTCGGAAGATAAGTCAAGAATCAAATCAATTCAATTCGGGATTATTTGTGAATAATCCGGTTACATTATGTTCATTTGCAGTACATAAAAAAGTTAAGGAGTTCCATTCAGCTGTGTTTTAAATCTCATTCCATTTTGGAACGATTAATATTGTTTATAACTAAGAGATTGCCAAGAGTAGGCAAAAAAAAAATTAAAAAAATGTTAATTAAGTTTTAAAATTATATCAGTTGTATACTAGCCCGGAGAGTGCCCATTTTGTATGACAAGCTCCCATCATTGTAAGGGAACTTGTTTGGGAAAATTAATGATGCAAAATGAGTTCTTTTGACATGGATATGGATAAAGTTTCATCCAAATCAAATACAGCAATTCCTCACGAAAACAGCATGATTCGAAAAAAAGTTCTCCGATCGGTCTCGGCCGAAATAATTAGACACGTATTTTTTTGTTTGGCCATTAGGGTGACCTACGCCGTGTTAGGGTGGTCAAAAAAATGGCAATTTTCGTTGATTTTCGCAAAAACCACTTTTTTCAAAAAATCATATCTCCGCGCCATTTCATCCGATTTTCGCTGTCTTAGGCACAAAAGAAAGGTGATTAGTTAGGCTATTTGGAAAAATAGTAAGAAGTTCCAAAAATCTAGCTTAACATTAGAAAAGGTCGTATGAAAACTTAAAATGCTGTTTTGAAGGTCTCGGGACCAAAGAGCCTACGTCTGAAAATATTTTTATCAGATTCCTCGGAAAGTTTTACGTGACATGTCAAAAAATTGTGAAGTTATGTTTTCAATACTCTGAGATACGATTTTTTGAAAATGAAAACTGGGTTTTTCGACACGCCTAAGACAGTTAAAATCGGATGAAATGGCGCGGAGTTATGTTTTTTTTTTTAAGTGGTTTTTGCAAAAATCGACGAAAAATTTTTCGGACCACCCTAACATGGTGTAGGTCACCCTAATGGCCAAACAAAAAAATACGGGTTTAACGGGAAAAGTTTTGAGCCCCATCGGAGAACTTTTTTCGAATCATGCTTTCGTGGGCAATTACTGAATAATTATAATAAAAAATGCAGAAAAAATGAGTTAAAACATGTTTTTTCGGCAAACCCTGGTTTAATCCGGACGCTTTTGGTTTAAATCATTAAAACATTTTTTAAGTAGTCAGTGTGGATTGGGTTTCAACAATATGCCATGAATATGTATGGAATTTAGAAAATGTATTAAAATTCACTAGAAAACAACGCTTGAGCTTGCGAAAACACCTTTGGTTGCAAAGTTGATCAAATCAAATGAAATGGTAAAATTTGGTAATGAAACCAAATCGACATCAATCAAATCATACTACAAAAGACATCAAATGAAAAGTACACCATTATTTGTAAAAAGTTTTCTGCTCGCCAATCATTGAATATCTCCAACATCTTCAACATCGGTCTAATTTTGGATCAGCACTGATTTTTTTCTTTGCTTTCCTCAATGAGTATTGGAAGACTCAAGCTTACAATTAAATTTAATAAAACGCAACTCATGATTATTCGTGACATTCAAATTCAGGCACTCGCCGTTTGTTGAAGAGCAATGTTAAACAGATTTCATTTAAACCCAATTTTGACAATCTTAGAAAGAAAATTAAACTTTTTACATTGTTCAATTCCTATTTTGAAGTATACAAAACTGGCATCAAACAGAGCGGCAATACCTGAGAAGTCTTTTGGTTACAGCCCTCCCAAAGAATTTCAACAGCTGATGGGAATTGCTTGAGTCAAAAGAATGTAACCACGAAATGGAACAACCAAATTTCTACATGCTGTGATAAATGTCTCAACTTTCATTCTTTCCCTAGAAATCCATGTGTCAATTCTAAACCCAATCCATCATCCCCTTTTCTAGCATCTTTCTCTTGACCATCAACCCGATGCCCAATATTGATATGATCAAATTACCCCCGATCTTTCTGTGCACTGCTTGTACCTTCCTCCTTCTTCTACCTGCTAATGTGCTCTTCGACCCCCACTCAAGGTTAATCCACCGCGGTGATGCTTCTTTAATTAGCCGTTTGAAGCCGACGCAAGCTCAGAACGTTCTGCGGTTCTATTTGTGCAGAGTCACGAGATGGTCCACTCGTATAAAACGGCCCGCCGGGCTGGACCAGGGGTATCAGTTCGTCTCTAGCGTCGATCCAGAACAGTAACAATGAAGTCTTTCGTGTGCGTCGTGGTTCTAGTCGCTCTGGTTGGAGTTAACGTGAGTATTGTCACCTAGATCCTTGGGAAGGGTTCTGAAAAAGGGTTTCGTTTCCATCCCGGCGCAGGCCCTGACCGAGGAGCAGCTCAAGAAAGCCGACGGATTCGCCAAGGAGTGCCTCGAGCAGGCCACCGGACTGACCAAGGATACCATCGCGAAGCTGCGCGCCGGTGATTTCACGGACGTGGACCAGACCCAGAAGTGCTTCACGCGGTGCTTCCTTGAGCGGGCCGGTTTCATGGACGCCGAGGGTGCGCTGATCAACGACTACGCCATCGAGCGGCTTTCGCTGGACCGCGAGAAGAGCAAGGTCGAAGCGCTGGTCACCAAGTGCAGCCAGAAGATGGACGACCCCTGCGAGACGGCGTTCCGGGCCTTCGAGTGCTACTTCAACGGCAATGCGTCGCTGTTCTAGGTGGTGAGATGTGATTTTAGTAGTTTAGTGTACCGTGAGTGAATAAATGTTTGAAAATGAAAAATGGTTTGATATGCTTTTCAAGAGAAAATAATCCTTTTGAACTCAGCCTGGCATTTGTTCGGAAGATAAGTCAAGAATCAAATCAATTCAATTCGGGATTATTTGTGAATAATCCGGTTACATTATGTTCATTTGCAGTACATAAAAAAGTTAAGGAGTTCCATTCAGCTGTGTTTTAAATCTCATTCCATTTTGGAACGATTAATATTGTTTATAACTAAGAGATTGCCAAGAGTAGGCAAAAAAAAAATTAAAAAAATGTTACTAGAAAATTCAAGGACCTAAAAGTAATTTAACATTTCGACTAGATCATTCTATCATATCGCACGTCGCTTCATGACGTTCCGAGAAAAACACGTTTCATTTTTGTCCAACCAATCAGTCAACAATTTCCACATATGCCAATAATAGCATGGTTGGAAAAACTCTGACTTGACGAATGTCATAACTGCCTGGAGTTTTTATGAGTTTTCTCAGCTTTCAAAGCAAGTTTTGAGGGTGAGTTGAAGCACAAAATGGCGTCATTGGCGTAAATTGAGCCATAACCAAAGCTTACTTGGATAACATTTTAGTAAAATTCTAAAAATGTTTGTGAGTTATGGCGAAAACTCAAGCAAAATTTCAGGTGACCCAAAAAATGCGTAGTCTAGATTGAATATTTCGTGGAAACATTATTAAATTGTTGTCTTTATATTTCAATACAAGACTGAATAAAATTAAATAAAAAAATGTTTGTCTAACAATGATCTCAAAAGCGCATAAAATTAATAAATGTGTAAGAACCTAAGCAAAAAACACACAAACCAAAGTCTAAACTAAAAGATTCTCCATACACTAATCAATCGCGCTGCTGCGCCAAGTTCCGTCTTAGCACCGGGCTGGCCACATTTCAACCAGATACTAAATCAACCAGTGCATAGTATACAATCAAATAAGAACTATACTATGCACGAAAGCCTCACTTTGTTATTCCGATTCTCAATGTAAACTTGTAAAAGAGTGGAAAAGTCCGGTGATATTTAAGATAACTGTCAACACCCGCTAAGGTGCTATTTGGATCACATCGCTCTGAGAGAGCTTCCTCCTATAACTGATATGCATGCCTAAAACAAGCAACTATGACGTGACGTCACTCAACTCGACTCGACTAGACACCGGCGAACAAAACGTTGAGAATCGCGCGATTAGTATCGCGAGAGCGCAACGTAAAAAACAATGCGTTTTTCTTCCACACACCGATAGAAGCGGTCTGACGTTCTGAGTCACTTCGTCGTTGTTATGGCCACTTTACGCAATCAAAAAAAAAAAGAATAAAATTGAAATGACAAATCACCGTTGCAACATTTGGTTGAAAAAAATCTTTTGTATGCATTGTACACCAGTTCAGATGTTAAATTTTAAACTAAATCTCGAAACCCCCCTCCCCCGTCGTGGACGTCGTTTACCGAAATACAAAATAAAACTTTTATTCGACTATTCAGCTGGAACATATTTTAAGTTTTTTTTTCTCTCGGCTGTCGTAACGGTTAAAGGGGTTGGGGATGATTTGGCTTGAAATATCAAGCAAAACCAACACAATTAAAAACAACAAGTATTACAAAATGCCTTTTACATTATTACTTTAATGCAAATATAGATCTAGGGTTTTTCCTAAAAAAAATCCCTAAAAGAGCACGCAGCTAGCAAAATCTAAACTTAGTAACATGTACCCTCCCTGTAAAGGCTTATGAATTGATCTCAGTTGAAAGGTTCTCCAAATCTCTGAATTGCAAATGTAATATTATGGAACAGAACTGGTAAAATCTAAAAAAAAAACTAATTGAATTGAATTGAATTGATACATTAATGCAACTACCAATTATTTTTAAATTTTTAAAGAATTTGTGAAAAAAACTCCTGAAATGTTATCTCTTTTTTCAATTTGTGATCTAACAATTCTAAACGATTGAAAATACAAAAATATACGTTGAACAATAAATTTGAAGAAGAAAAATATAAATTGTACAAGTTTATTGAATGAAAATTAAAATTTTCAGTAAAACATATTTTTTCCCTTTATTTTATTGTAGAAAAGAGAAAAGAGAGAGGGATAGGGGAAACAAACACTTTAAATAAAATTTGCAAATGGACATTTGCTTGATGGACATTTTTAAAACATCACTGTTAATCATTTTTCTGTCCATTTCAGGGAATAATTTCCGTCAATCGTCGCTGGTGATCTGTTGTGGCATATACAATCAAAATTAACGTGTCAAATGCTTTATGGAATAATAAAGAATGAACCAATGTAAAATAAAAAAATGCATTTTAAGTTATGTATTTCTCAATATCCCTGGAACTTCCTGGGATATTTTTGAAATTAGCATAAGTTCAATTATTCCTAAAACTTCCATAAAAAAATTTAATTACTGAGGCGGTTTTTATCGAAACACCGAGCACCGAAACAAGAGCCAAATTCAAAATTGAATGCCCAGAAAAAGCATTTCAGTTTAAAGTTAGAATTCCTCAAGAAAAAAAAGTTAAAATCCCGTGAACTCATAGAGTTCTTAGATATTTTGAAATTTGCATAATAGTATTTTCAACGAAATATAGAAATTTCTGTTAATGTTTGGAGACAGATGATTTGTTGGTTATTATCATAATATTTTCTGCTAATTTAGACTAAAATCTGAACAGAGGCAGCCCTGTTCTTCGGTTTTTTAATTAATCACAATTTCTCATCTCATTTGATTCATAACAAAAAGATTAAAAACATTTTTGTTATATTTTTATGACTGAAAAAGCAGTGATTTTTTATGGATAATTAAATAATGGCATCAGTAGTGCGGCATTTCGGGACGCGCAGTTCTGTTTTTACCTTCTTTTTTCATTGTTTTTTTACTCGCGTTCGTTGGCCGATGAGTTTTTTTTGTGTTGTTCTCTATTTATAGTTTTCTATAAAAACGTACCTGATTTTTTGAGACTAGCAAGTCGTATTGCTGGATTAAGCCCTTTCTATATCATTGATGATTGGAAGGCCCGCCGTCGAATATTTTTTAAGGCTTATGATAGAAAATCATTTCAATAAATGAAGCCCTTCCTACATCACCGTTGATCGGAAGGCACGCCGACGGAGAATTTCTGGCGAATCGCGGTCGAATTAATACTATATGTAAATCCCTAGATAGCTATGATTAGTGCGCTGACCACGAGGACGCGCTGTCTTGTTTTTGCATGCTTATTTTCATTTCTTTTGTGTCGCTGTTTGTATGCATGTGGTGATTGGTTATTATAATTGAATAATGTGCAGAGTTCTGGGAACGCGCAGTCCTGTTTTTTCGCGATAATTTTCGTCGTACATGATCGTACAAATTTATTCCAACTGTCAGTTTTAGTATTAACTCATCAAACTATCGATTTTATGAAGAGTAAAGCGTTATTTATTTACTATTTTTGAAATTTGCTCGTGTTATCATAATTGTAAAAACTACTGAATAAGTCCAGCCCATAGCACTACTGCTCGGCTGGCACGCGTTCGATAAAAAAAAACTTTTTAAATAATCAATTATCTATCTTTCCGCAGCCGGCTGCCTAAGATTTAAAATTTTCAACCGATAAACAAAATGCTCATGGTCACATCACTGCCACTCGTGAATCCTGACCTCATACCCATCTTACTAACCCCTCAAAACTCATGTGATACTTTGTCGGAGACGCAGTCGATTTGGTGGTCCCATCACTCAAGTATCGGCTAACATTCCCATCCACTTCCCCGTGTCTTACCTCTGGTCGTGGCCGGCGTCGGCATTGATCAGCATGATAGGGACCTTTGAAAATTGCGAAGGGGTGATGATTGGTTCTTACTTTTCATCTGTGATCCACGGAGCATTGTTTGGGGGTCCTGGTCAATAACGAAGTAGCAGCTACGGGTAGACACCAATGCTATGCTATGCTATGCTAAAAAAGCAGTGATTTTTTTATGTCTTTGTCTGTGAAAAAAACAAAAGCCAGACACAAACCAAACTACTTGTAGTCCATGTAAAATTTTATTAAAATGTTGTATAAATTATGTTTTGCAAAACACATGGGTAATTCTCTACCAACTCACACGAAATCGGAAAAAGTTGCTCCGACCCCTCTTCGATTTGCTTGAAACTTTGTCCCTTATCACAAATCTGAGGTCCATTTTTTGATATCTTGTGATGGAGGGGCAGTACAACCCCTTCAATTTTTGAACACGCGAAAAATTTCAATAATTTGCAGCCTGAAAAGGCGATTAGATGACAATTTGGTGTCAAAGGGACTGTTATGCAAAATTGGACGCCCGTCTTGATTGCGTACTCGAAATTCCGAAAAAAACGTATTTTTCATTGAAAAAACACTAAATTTTTTTTAAAGAAAAACTCTGCCATTTCCTTACTCAATTGTAAAATAAAATAGAACATGTCATTTTAAGGGAAATTTAATGTACTTTCGAATCTACATGAACCCAGAATGTTATTTTTTTCGTGTTTTTTTCTAACTTTGCAGGGTTATTTTTTTAGAGTGTAACAATGCTCTGCAAAGTTGTATAACAGACAATTACAAAAAAAAAATGAATTACAAACATAAGGAAATTGCTTGTAACCATCACGAATTATCAAGATTTAAAGAAAAGAAGTTTTGAAAAAGTTACTTTTTGCATTTGAATTTCAACAATTTTCTGTAAAATTCAAAGTTTTTGCTGATCACGCCCAGTAAAACAAATAATGCCCTGAAAATCTAATCGATTCCTAAGTATTCAACTTTTCCATTTTTCACAAACAAATTTGAATTTCCAGAATTCGGATAAACCGTGACAAACCAAAATTGGAATTTGGATTCGAAGTTTTGGAAATTTTCAGGGAAATCCTGAAATTGACGCAGTATCCTCAAATTAGTTATTTATCACTCTTTCAGGTTCTAACTGGATTGTATTTTTAGTTTAATATAGTGTCAAGGTACCGTCAGTGGGGGTGACATTTGGTCTGGGGGTGAGATTGGGTCAAAGTGATTTATTACGGTTTGCACCATTTCTCAGATTCTTCTGAATTAAGCTGAATTCTGTTAAAAGGGTTGTGTAGGGGACATCTTAAGATGACTTCGCTGAAAAAATCTCGTTCCTAGAGCAAATCCTGTTATTTTGACAGCTGTCTAAAGTTGAGGTACGTTTTTGACCAAAAATGACCTCTTGAAAAATCATTTTTTTTAAATTTTTGTTGGAATTGCTCAAAAACTACCCAAAAGTTTGAACATCTCCACTTCAAACATTGTAGCATGTCAATACGATTCCCTCGAACAAGAAACACTGTTGGATGACTTGTTTTTACCATATCGTTGTATTTGAGCACCATTTTAGTTTCATTTGACCCAATGTCACCCCCTCTAAGGGATGAGTTGGGTCAATTTTCAAACTACAGTCGACTCTCTGGTTGTCAATATCCAAGGGACCGTCGAGGAAGAGAATCATCAGTTTACAGAACGATGCAAAATGAAGACTCGATTGAAAATATTTTTTTCTTGATACCCATCAATGGGAGAGAATCATGGCAACGTCCATCAAACAAAAACAAACTAATGTCAAGCACCCTTCAAAGCTTCGTTTCGGCAAGAAAAATGTCTATGCAAGCCATGAGAAAGTGAAATTATTGACAACCGGAAGAGATTTTTAAAGCAAACAGAATCCAAGGGACCGTCGAGGAAGAGGTCCTTCAAGCAAGGGAAAATATCGAGGAATGAAGATAATTGAAGTATGCAGATTGAAGGGACTGAAGAATTCATCGATAGATGGAGAATTATTGATATCGAGAAGATCGACAGCCAGAGAGTCGACTGTATTGGCATTTAAGGTAGTGTTCATCAAAATCAACCATATTTTGGGAAAATGTTAGTAAACTATCTAAGAACAAATCTACGTTGAAAAATTTTCGATGTTATTTAAATTGTTTTTGTTATTAAGAAAATACGAGAGGTGTATCGTTTTTTGACCCATAGTCACCCCCACTGACGGTATCATAAATTTGAGCTCTCTGAATGTGCTCTAATCGACAGCATTGAATTTGAGTAAATTTCCTGCCAATACATTAAGTTGCAAAATTTGGGCCTATTTCTGCCAATAAATAAATTTGAAAAATTTTGGCGTTAATGCTATGAAATTATCTTAAACAACTTCACGTACTATAAGAGGGAAGTACAACTAATTTGAACTAAAATTTAAAATTGAATGAATATTTGTTTATTTCATCAACATAAAGTTTGACGTGATGATGCAAAAAGTTGTTTAAAACTTTTTAACCTGTATGTTATGAAAAGATAACATTATTATACTTGAAGAAATCAAATTCTACGCTCATTAGTGGATGTTCAAACGATGGTGTAACAGAAAAATTGTTTTGGTTACTAATGTTCACAGTTTGGTAGTGAACAGTGAAAATAAAAATTATTTTTTTGAAAATAGACTAAATTATATTTTTAATTTGATTGTCTAATTTTTAAAACAGAAAGGCCAATTGTGATAAGACATAATAACACTAGCTGTAGTAGCAGCATCCGCTCGGTTAGCAGATGAGCTAAGCATGTGATAAGCGTTTGCTATAAAATTTAAAGAACCCTCTCGGCTCTCACTTCTAACCTAATGAATATCTGATTAGGGTATAAAAGTGTTGCAATAATCTTTGTAGAACATCATTTCGATTTCGTCGAGCCCGGAGAGTGCAAGTTTTTCGCTTTGTTTTGAGAAAGATTTCGTTTAGAGTAGATTTTTTTTCGAATCAGGATGAAGTGTGCAGTGTTGCTAGTCGTGGCGGTGGCTTGTGGAGTTTCGGCAGTGGTAGGTTTCGTTAGGGATTTTGATTCTTGTTACCATAACGGGTAATTGGATTGCTTTTTGGACAGCCTCAACAGGCGCCACCCAACCTGGAGGACATTAGCAGGATACCGAACGGCGAGATGTACGCCCTGGAGTGTCTGCTAACCAGTGGCCTCCGGATTGACTCGCTGAAGGCACTCCAAACCGGAGACATTGCAGTCAACGGCGATCAAGTCAAGGTGAGCAGGGTTTGAAAAATCTCGAAACTTTTGAGCTCATTTCCATAAACAAAACTAATATTCTAATTTAAATCGGTCGATTTTTGACGCAGTGTCTGGTGAAGTGCTTCTTCGAAAAAGCCGGTTTCATGGACAGCGAGGGGAAGCTGCAGCAGGAAGTCATCGTCCGGCAGCTAGGCCAAATGATGGGCCAGGACCAGGTGCAGAAGCTGGTGGAGAACTGCAACGTTCAGGGTGTGGATGCCTGCGATACGGCGTACAAAGCGACCGAGTGCTACTTCAAGAACAAAGCCGGTTTGTTCTAGATCGTTATTTTGGAAACGTGTCCTCGTGAAAATGTGAATCTGTACAGAAAAAAAGGGTATAAACCATGTGCTTGTTTTTGTTTAGCCTTGTTTGATTGTGCAATGAATAAAACGGCACGCTGTAATTAAAAATCGCTCAAATTTTTTGAATGAGAAATGAACATGGAAAAATTCGCTGCGAGTAAAAAAAGCTCCAATAAATGTGCGTGTGGGCATCGTAAATTAATAATTCATGTGCGTGCGTGTGTGCGAATCATCCAATTGTTTAAGTGGCCGCGGGGGAGAAAAAAATACACGAAACTCGCAAACTAATAGTGAGGTTGTAAAAAAGTGGTCCGCTTGAATGAACTGGAGAGGTAACGAATTGGTGGAAAAATCCAACCTCAATAAAAAAAAAGCTAGTTGCTGCTGCGCTTGATTGGCCGTTTGATTCATTAAATTATCGAGTGGGATGCTGGGGAGAGGAAAAAAGAGCTGCAATCAGAATTGCTGTAGCTTTAAATGTCTGTTTTGCAATTCGATTTCGCGCGTTTCGTGGTTTCAATCGACGGAAATGAAGCACTAAGTATCATGTTTTTATTTTAAAGTGCAAGTTTATTTAGATAGGAAAAGTGTTCTGATAGTTCATCAATTATTGCAATCATCTGAATCGCGATAACTCGTGATGGTGTTACCAGCAAACCCCTTATGTTTATATGATCAAATTTTTGTAATTGTCTGCTCTACATTTGTAGAACATTTTCACACTCAAAAAATAACCCTAAAATGTTATAAAAACCACGAAATTCTAAAATGAAAAATGTTGTTCTAAATGGGTAATTCTCCGCCAACTCACACATCAGTTGCCCCGACCCCTCTTCGATTTGCGTGAAACTTTGTACTAAGGGGTAACTTTTGTCCCTGATCACGAATCCGAGGTCTGTTTTTCGATATCTCGTGACGGAGGGGTCGTCTAATTTCGTTAAGTTCCGGAATACAAAAAAAACACATATCACTCAAGGGCTCATAAGTTGCATCATAAGTGATCAGAACTCGAGATAGGGTTGCCAGATCTTCAATGTTTTAGACTCGTTCGAAAGGTCTTTTGACTACCTAACCAACGATGGGTCGGATGATGGATCCGGACATTGTTTACATACATTTAAGTGAGATCCGGCTACAAAAAAAGTGCATATATATCACTTAAGTGGTCAGAACTCGAGACAGGGTTGCCAGATTATCAATATTTTAGGCTCGTTGAAAAGGTCTTTTGACTACCTAACCAACGATGGGTCGGATGATGGATCCGGACATTATTTACATACATTTAAGTGAGATCCGGCTACAAAAAAGTGCATAAATATCACTCAAGTGGTCAGAACTCCAGACAGGGTTGCCAGATTATCAATATTTTAGGCTCGTTGAAAAGGTCTTTTGACTACCTAACCAACGATGGGTCGGATGATGGATCCGGACATTGTTTACATACATTTAAGTGAGATCCGGCTGCAAAAAAGTGCATAAATATCACTTAAGTGGTCAGAACTCCAGACAGGGTTGCCAGATTATCAATGTTTTAGGCTCGTTGAAAAGGTCTTTTGACTACCTAACCAACGATGGGTCGGATGATGGATCCGGACATTATTTACATACATTTAAGTGAGATCCGGCTACAAAAAAAAGTGCATATATATCACTTAAGTGGTCAGAACTCGAGACAGGGTTGCCAGATTATCAATATTTTAGGCTCGTTGAAAAGGTCTTTTGACTACCTAACCAACGATGGGTCGGATGATGGATCCGGACATTGTTTACATACATTTAAGTGAGATCCGGCTACAAAAAAAGTGCATAAATATCACTTAAGTGGTCAGAACTCGAGACAGGGTTGCCAGATCTTCAATATTTTAGACTCCTTGAAAAGGTCTTTTGATTACCCAACCAACGATGGGTCAGATGATGGATCCGGACATTGTTCACATACATTTAAGTGAGATCCGGCTACAAAAAAGTGCATAAATATCACTCAAGTGGTCAGAACTCGAGACAGGGTTGCCAGATCTTTAAGTTTTAGGCTCGTTGGAAAAGTCTTTTGACTACCTAAACAACGATGGGTCGGATGATGGATCCGGACATTGTTTACATACATTTAAGTGAGATCCGGCTACAAAAAAGGGCATAAATATCACTTAAGCGGTCAGAACTCGAGACAAGGTTGCCAGATCTTCAATATTTTTGACTCTTTGAAAAAGTCTTTCGATTACCCAACCAACGATGGGTCGGATGATGGATCCGGACATTGTTTACATACATTTAAGTGAGATCCGGCTACAAAAAAAGTGCATAAATATCACTTAAGTGGTCATAACTCGAGACAGGGTTGCCAGATCATCAATGTTGTAGACTCGTTGAAAAGGTCTTTCGATTACCTTACCAACGATGCGTTGTATGATTGATCCGGACATTGTTTACATACATTTAAGTGAGTTCCAGCTACAAAAAAGTACATAAATATCACTTAAGTGGTCAGAACTCGAGACAGGGTTGCCAGATCTTCAATGTTTTAGACTCGTTGGAAAGGTCTTTTGATTACCTAACCAACGATGGGTTGGATGATGGATCCGGACATTGTTTACATACATTTAAGCGAGATCCGGCTACAAAAATAGTGCATAAATATCACTTAAGTGGTCAGAACTCGAGACAGGGTTGCCAGATTATCAATGTTGTAGACTCGTTAGAAAGGTCTTTCGATTACCTAACCAACGATGGGTCGGATGATGGATCTGGACATTGTTTACATACATTTAAGTGAGATCCGGCTACAAAAAATTACATAAATATCACTTAAGTGGTTATAACTCGAGACAGGGTTGCCAGATTATCAATGTTTTGGACTTGTTGGAAAGGTCTTTCAATTACCTAACTAACGATGTATAGCATGATGATGTTTGGTTCAGTTTACTGCCATTTATTCAACTTCTGAAAATATGCGAAAACACATTTTTATACATAACTTTTGAACTACTTATCGAAACTTCAAACAATTCAATAACACCGTATGGGACCCTAAACCAAGTCGAATGCGACTAGTTTGGTCAAAATCGGTTCAGCCAGTGCTGAGAAAACTGCGTGACATTATTGGTCACATACACACACACATACACACACACATACACACACACATACACACAGACATTTGTTCAGTTTTCAATTCTGAGTCGATATGTATACATCAAGGTGGGTTTTCGAGCTTAAAATAAAAAGTTCAATTTTGGAGCAGGATTATAGCCTTACCTCAGTGAGGAAGGCAAAACGGACCTCAGATTCGTGACCAGGAACAAAAGTACAGAACGACACAGAAATGTTTATGTAAAAATAGATTAAAAGTTTGGATTATCTCTAAGCTACTTTGGAAATACAACAAAAGAATACCACCCAGAACTGGACATCGGCATACGAGAGGATAAAGAGCACGATTCGGTAGTAAAATGGTACTGTGTGCGGGCTGAGAGGATAAATCCCGAAATCACCGAGAGTACTTTACTCATAGGTTCATCTTCAAAAAAAAAATTCATCCATATAAAAAAAAGTACCGGTACCGAGACTCGAACCCAAGACCTTCAGCGTATTGAACCGTGCCTTTGCCGTATGGGCTACCATGGTTCGGTGACTAAGTGGTGGTAATTTGTCCATATAAGCCACTCAATAGGATGAATTGTTCCAATGAACGAATGAACACGCGAGAGGACTATACTCTCGCAAAATAGCACTTTCCTCTCGTTTTTTCCCCTCGTTCTTTAACTTTGGGTGTATGAATCTAAAAAATACTACATTAATAAGTGCTTTAAAATAAATAACTATGAAAAAGAATACAGGTTGCATTCGAATGATAATCGAATCGAATAAAATAACAAACAAATAACTTTTTTTGTATTTTTTTGGTTCTTTAGAAGGTTTTTTGTTATATCATTCAAAGATAAACTCAAGTATCAATTTTCTGAATTCAACTGTCTGTGTTTTGGAAAAAAATAACATGCCATAATATTTTCCAAAATCAAGACTTTTACTTTTTTTCAAACGCTGCCTTGTTTCAGAAAGAAAGCAGTTCTACCAAAAAATCCAAATATTATTGTGGTGAGACCATTACGGTCAAAATATTACTAACTTCAAGGTAAAAATCTTCCCTTAGCATTTCTTAATAAATTTTTTACTCCTTTTTATATAACCTGTTAACAATCAGCGAAGCAATATTACTCTATCCGAGCTTCAGATAATCAAATCAAGGTAAAAAAAATCCTTGTTTTCTCAAGTTTATGAAAACTGTATCCAGATCCGTCATCTAACCTATAGTGGATTGTGAGACCTTCTAAATGAATCTACAAGTTTGCACCCAGAACTGGGCATCGGCATACGAGAGGATAAAGAGCACGATTCGGTAGTAAAATGGTACTGTGTGCGGACGGAGAGGATAAATCCCGAAATTACCGAGAGTACTTTACTCATGGTTCATTTTCCAAAAAAGTTCATCTATCAAAAAAAAAAAAAGTACCGGTACCGAGACTCGAACCCAAGACCTTCGGCATATTGAACCGTGCCTTTGCCGTATGGGCCACCATGGTTCGGTGACTAAGTGGCGGTCGTTTGTCCATATAAGCCACTCATAGGATGAACTGTTCCAATGAACGGATGAACACGCGAGAGGACTATACTCTCGCAATATAGCACTTTCCTCACGTTTCTTTTCGTGAGGACTATCCCCTCGTTCTTTAACTTTGGGTGTGAAGATCTGGCAACCCTGTCTCAAGTAATGACCACTAAGTTGGTTCCACATCAAAATCTGAGTTTGCTGTTCACCTGGTTTCTAAAGAATTTTGAAAATAATTTCCGGATTTTTGGTGTGATCCATTTTTGTTTTGGAAAGGTACCAACCACATAGATGAATTAAGTTATTTTTTTACTGATGAGTATGCTAAACAAGCTAAATTATCTGAAGCCTCGATTAATAATTAAGCAAAGTTTCGATTATCTGAAGATCGCTTATCCGAAGATCTTCGAATGAAGTACGGATATGCAAATATTAAAAAAAACTCATTCATATTTTTTATTTTAATGTTTTCAACATCAAAATCAAGTAACATTTTTTAACCAACTAGCCATCACTTAGTTTTATTGAGGTTTCACGAAAGCATCTTAATTGTTTATTAGTTTAATTCCGCAATTAACAGCAACCAATAATCCTGGGATAGTTAAAAGGTTTGAAGAAGGTTTCATGGCTCGAACATAAAACCTGGTGACAATAAAAGCCAAATAGTTTTAAGAGAGTCTTGAAAACCCGAGGGCAATGCCATAATTTAAACCGTAAGCTCCTAAAAAAGCATTTATTGCGGTCAAATAGCAATGCTAAACGCGAGATCGATGTTTTCGGTCGCAGAAATAACAGATTTGTTTAAATCAAATTCTGCAAAAATTAGGGATCATCTGGATATTCTAACAATTCACTGGAAATAAGAATTATCCCGATTGATTGAGTTATGCTCGAGAACCCGCGAGTTGAAGTTACCGTTCCATCTATTTTGGGAGGCTTGGGCGTCCGTGGCCGAGCCACGTAGCCCAGTGGTAACGCTTCCGCCTCGTAAGCGGTAGATCGGGGTTCAAATCCCAGCTCGGAACAACACAACTGGCGATCTTTTCCCTTCTGGATTCGATTGCTTAGTATAGGGAAGGTAGTGTATCGTCCCAAACTGGACCTTTTCACCTTAGGAAGACAATCTATGGAATGTTAACTTTAACCTTAACATGTTAACATTAAGTTGATTAATAAACTTTCACTGAATCCGTTTTGTTAATGCCGGCCGCGATACTCTTCACGGGTGTTCCCCTCAGGAACAGGGAAAGATTCACTTACCTACTTGGGCGTCCGTGTAAGTTGGGCATGCGTTGGGCGTTCCAGTGTTTGATACATTAAATCATAGTTTTTTTCGAAGAAAAATAAAATTAAGTTACCTTATCGATACGTTGGGCTATTTTTTCTACTTTTTGAACAATCTTTCGTAATCTGCATTTAAAAGACCCTTTCTAGAGTTGTATAAGACTAAGAATAGTACTGTATTATTTTTAACAATGCTGCATCCTCAGTAAATGATTTTTCTTGTGAATAAAAATTTGTCTGTGTCCTGGTTACTCCTAGTAGACATACACTTGTTATAATATGATTGTCCAAAAATTTATAGAAAATGACTCTTCAAGATGATTAATAATGACCCAAACAACATTTAACAAATGTTTCAGTTGTAAAGAGTGAAATGTACAGTAGCTGTGAAAAATAAAACGATTAAAATTGAGTGAATTTACAATAATAGCAACGCAAAAAAAAATATTTTTTTTCAAAAATAAAAATTAAATTTTGGTGCCTATGGAAATCAAAAACTTAAAATAATCTTGAAGTGGAGATGGTAACTAGCTATATATTTATTTTTTTGTTTAGAATATAAATTATCTAGTGATTCTGATTTTTGTTTTATCATCTTCTTGAATATTTGTTAGTATCTTATTTCCCGGAGTCTCGATCAAAATTTCCCGAGAATCTAGAGGTTCAAAAATGACAAATTTCCCGAGGAATTGTTACTTGGGAATTTGCGTTCATAAACCAAAGACAGAATTTAGTAGTTGAATACGGAAACCGATACGAATATTTATATATTCAACCACCTTAATATTGATCGCAATCTTGAAATTTATAATTCCAGATCACTTTGAATATTTATGGGGTGGATATTTGATCCTAACGAGATCATTTTTTTTCGTGATTCGATTATCCAACTAGATTTAAAAAATCGTGCATGGACTGCATAAGTGTAATGATGTTTTTTTGGTTTCAAAATGTATTTTTAAAAGCCAATAATGGCAAGATAACTGCAATTGTAGCATGCATTTTTCAACCAATTTAACTTAAGAAACCATGGCTTGAAATAAAATATTATTTTTATTATTTTTATGCTTTTTTCTTTCGACCAGAGCCTTTTTTTAACCTTTAAACAGACAGTCGAATTGAAACAACATCACGAGTAGGATCTAAACTTGATTTTAATAAATAAATATTAAATCAACAACAATTTTAACAGTAATGCCCCCAAATGGGAACACACTTAAAAGCACTCTCCGTTTTCAAACCATCACAGCACTGCTAGTTCGTCCGATCATCATTCTTCTTAGACAAGTCCGGCCTTGGTGTTGTAGAAGCACTCGTACACCTTGAAGGCGGTGTCGCACGGGTTGGCGCCCTTCTGGTTGCACTTCTTCAGGGTGGCCTCGACCTTGCTCTTGTCGTGGTCGATCGACAGCTTCTCGACGACGGTCTTTTCTTGGACGTCCCCGGCGGCGTTCATGAAGCCGGCCTTCTCCAGGACACACTTGGCGAAGCACTTGGTCTTGTCGTCCGTGCCGGAGAAGTCACCCTTGCGCAGCTTGACGGCCGACTCGGGGGCCACGCCGGTGCTCTTGACGCACTCGGCACCGTACGCCTCGGCCTTCTTCTGCTGCTCGATGGTCAGGGACTGGGGAGGTGGAGGGATATCGTTAGAAAAATTTAAACCAGGAAACCACAGTTTTCAAAAGTGCCGAATATCTAAATTGAAATTTAAACTCACCCAAGCTCCAGCGGCCAGAGCGATAACGGCGATAGCGACAAAGGTCTTCATGTTGATTGGTTTGTTGTTGGAGGGTTTGGAGAGTGGATCACTAGAAGCTGCTTCGAATGCTGCTGCACTGCACTGAATGATACCTTCCAGCCGCCAAAGCTGCACTTTTATATGATCTCTCTACAATCGTCGTCGTCTCAGTGCGACAGTGCAGTGGGCTTCCGTCCGGTAGTTATCCTTCCAAGTAGAGAGCAGTCCCTTCCGTTTCGTCTAACACTAATCAATTCAAGGAATGTTAGTTTTTCTCGTCTCCTCTCGGACGGATTTAAGCGTTCGGTAGAATCAGTTGCGACAGCTGTGATTTCCTGGTGGTCGTGATGGTTCCAGGGAAAACTGCTGCACTTTTAACGCTTTTAGCGCCACGTTGACGTTGAACTCGCCACAAAATGTGAATAATTACCTTCTCGATTGACAGCGTAGCAGAGGCGTGCAAGAGCGGAGTGATGGGAAGGGAAGTACACAGAAAAAAATCAATTCTCGTAATCGTGAATTAAGTTCACGAATGTGAGAACCACGAAGGAATTTATTCATGAGTATGGTGCATTTGCACCATAAACGTGAATATATTCCTTCGTGGTTCTCGCATTCGTGAATTTAATTCACGATTTCGAGAATTGGTTTTTTTTTTCAGTGTAGCTAAAGATGTTTGCCGAAGTAGAAGCTCATATGAAGCGAATTTACAAAACGAATTAGGGCAATTCCATGAAAAAAGTTCAAAATTGGTTAGTCTGTTTCTGTCATCAAAATAATCGAAAGTCTTGATAATCTCTTTTCAAACAACTTATATCCTCTTAAGCAATGTTCTAGATTTTCGCTGATTTTTAGAACAATGTACTGGATATTTTTGGTTTTTCTGAAAGAGCACACAATTTTGAAGTGAACTGCATCTCAATAACTCAAATATGATGATAATCCATATGGGACATTACGTCTAATTTATGTCTAATAAAACATATGGGTAATTCTCTACCAACTCACACGAAATCGGCAAAAGTTTCCTCGACCCATCTTCGATTTGCGTGAAACTTTGTCCTAAGGGGTAACTTTTGTTCCTGATCACGAATCCGAGGTCCGTTTTTTAAATCTCGTGACGGAGGGGCGGTACGACCCCTTCCATTTTTGAACATGCGAAAAAAGACGTGTTTTTCAATAATTTGCAGCCTGAAACGGTGATGAGATAGGAATTTGGTGTCAAAGGGACTTTTATGTAAAATTAGACGCCCGATTTGATGGCGTACTCAGAATTCCGAAAAAAAACGTATTTTTTATTGAAAAAAACACTAAAAAAGTTTTAAAAATTCTCTCATTTTCCATTACTTGACTGTAAATTTTTTTGGAACATGTCATTTTATGGGAAATTTAATTTACTTTTCGAATCCACATTGACCCAGAAGGGTCATTTTTTCATTTGGAACAAAAATTTTCATTTTAAAATTTCGTGTTTTTTCTAACTTTGCAGGGTTATTTTTTTTTAATTTTTGTTTGTTTAAAATTGTATAGTTATTTGAAAAAAAAAACATTAAAATTTCAATAGTCGTTGCATTTTTTAACTATAATTTCCTCAACATAACAATATAAAAAAATCAATGAGATATAATAAAATTTATTCAATCAAAATGTGGATTCAAATTTCCTTTACAAAAAAAAACTTTTTGCGTTGTTTTGCACCTTTATTCAATTATTTTAAAATGATTTTAAACACAAACAAAATTCATAAAGTGTAAACAATATATATTGAATCATTTTCAATTCGTTATTCTTCGAAATTCAAAGTATAGGAAAAAATATATTTGTTTTTCTTCCTAATTTCTTAAATCATTAAAAATATTAAAAAAAGGGTCAAATTTTAATATTTTCAAAATATTTGCAGCGATCTATTTTCATTTGAATAATTGGCTTTAAAGCTTTAAAACAAACTTTATCACACATTAGTTTATGCTTGCTTATTTTTTGAAAAATAGAAAACAGAAAAAAGCTTCAATTTGAAATAAACATAGTTAAACTGGAAGAAATTTATCCAAGTATTAAAATAAATTTAATAATTTTACGAAATCTATAAAAAAAATTTGCACCATTTTTCAGTTTCAAAATATCAATATAGAAATTATAAGAACATGAAGAATGTTGTTATAATATCAACAATCAATTTATTTTTTAAATATTTCATGAACCGGCCCGGTGATTGAACTATTTGGCAAAGCCGTCGCGGGCCGGATGAAATGGCTTCACTTTTTGTGAATAAAACTTGACCACTTTTGAAAAAAAAAATATTTTTGAAAAGCTAAGGAAATTATGTATACATAGTTGCGGAGATATTGCCATGCAAAGATTTAAAAACAGGAAAATTGATGTTTTTTTAAGTTGTAAGAGAATTCCTCTTTAGTAGAACTGAAGTAGCTCAACATTAAAATCAAAAAAATGGGTATTGAAGGGTTGAACACAACAAAAGATGCCCGAGTTTCAGTGTTACTTTTATTTCTAGATGCTTAATGCTGGTTAATAATTTTCCTGAATGTTAAAAAAATATAGTTGTTAGAAAAAAAAACAAACATGGACATTATTTAAAAAATTTATATAACCGAAATTTATCGGACAAAATTTAACTTTGAATGACTATGTTTTGAAAATGGTGCACTTAATCAAAAAAAAACGCTATGTTTTTTTCGATTGCAAATTCGATTGAGGTAATCAAAATATAAGTACAAGATTTGATTTTTTTTACATAAATCACTATTAAAAAATCGTAACTCGTCGGCAAAATGTTGGTCCATACTTCTAAATGGTTTAAAACATGTAGGGATTTGTCTCCTAAAGCATATAAAATAATAAAGAATAAATAATACGGATTTTTGGAAATTAATTTTTTGTGAAAAAAGTTAAGTTGAGTAATTTTTTTCCGTAAATCTATTTTTCCTGAATAATCCTCATAAATACCTTCAACTTTGCCGAAGACACCGAATTTATCAAAAAAATCCTTGAAAACATACAGATTTTCGAATATTTTCGTAATATTTGTGTATAAACAGATGCCAAAATTATATGGTGATTTGTAAAGATGAACCAATGACACAACATTAAGAATTGCTTATCTGTTCTTAAACTATTTTCAATTTAAAAAATAACGTGGAAATATTAATAGCTAACCTTTAGAAATTTATATCCATTTCAAAACTAGAACTTTCAATAAATGGTTAATTTTTCACAATTAAAAAAAAAAGTAAAAAAAAAATAAGTTTTTTTTTATTTTGTAAAATTGTTGAAGCTCAACCTTCCAATATCAATGTCAACTTTTAACTATTTTCCAAAGTAAAAGTATGATATTTTGAAGAAAATATACAGAATGTTTCACAGAATTACAACAATGTATGTTACAATGTTCTACAAGGTTGTAGAACAGACAATTAAAATCCATTGTATGTAAGAACATCGCGATTTTACGATTTTTTTTTTTTGAAAAATTTTGTCATGGCCTTTTAAGGTCACCCGCGACCGACACGAATAACGAAACAAAAAGAAACAAAAAATACTTTTCCAAAACTGTCTGTTTTGTCGTAAAATGACGATAACTCATGATGGTTACAGGCAACCCCCTTATGTTTATGCATCATTTTTTGTAAATTTCTGCTCCACAATTTTGGAGCGGCCGTGGCTGAATGGTTACGGTGTTCGCTTTGTAAGCGAATGGTTCTGGGTTCGATTCCCATCTGCTCCCATCGAGAAAGTTAAGGACTTAGAAATGCTGAATATAAACGAAAAATCAAAGTCGCTGGAGGCGGGGTTCGAACCCCCGTCCCTTGGATTGGTAAGCAAAAATGCTATCCACTAGGCCATGGCGACTTGGTAAGCCTAGACTGGAATTAGGAATACTGTTACAACCAACCCGCAACGCCTTTCGAGGTGTATCCTAGGGTTTCTACCTCTCCTACTAACATTGAGTCCAAAACCTCCCTACAAACATCTATACCACTAAGGTGACGTAGGGGTCCTTGCGCACTTTAGATAGGTGTTTACTAACGATCCTTTCCATCCCTGAGGATAGCTTGGACCCGGCCTGGACCCCCTTATGCCCTGGGTTGTATTACACACTCATCAAAAAGATGAAGACATGGTATCTCCTGTGTTGGATTATTGTTCCGGATGAGGGTCTAACACAACCAGACCAAACAGTGGGATAAGCGTTGTGGAGCCTTCCGGTGGTGGGGCGTCCTCCATATGCTAATGCTAATGCTAATGCTAATTTCTGCTCCACAATTTTGTTGCGCATGATTAGACTCTAAAGAATAGAAAAAAAAACACAAAATTTCAAAATAAAAAAAAATTTAAAATTAAAAAAATACTGGATTATTGCAGATTGAACGGCACATTCAATTTGCCTTAAAATTGTATAGGCCAAATTTTTTTTAGTTAGGTTTCGAAAATTATCAGAATTTTAAAAACTATTTTTGTTTTACGATGAATATATTTTTCAGAAGCACGCCATCTAATCGGGCGTCCAATTTTACATAGATGTTTTTGAAACGAAATTTTCAAAACATCGCCATTGCAAGCTGCAAATTACTGAAAAACACGACTTTTTCACATGTCCAAAGATATAAGGGGTCGTACCGCCCCTCCGTCACGAGATAATGAAAAATGGAGCTCGGAACAGGAACTATCAAGGACAAAGTTTCACGCAAATCGAAGAGAGGTCAGGGCAACTGCTGTGTGAGTTGACGGAGAATTACCTTTGTACAAATTGTTTTGATTACCTGGACTAGGATAGGCAGTTAAGGGTTGAACATCTAGTTGTAACAATTGTTTGATATTTCAAATTTTCTGGAAAAGGTGTTACCCACATTTAGGTACGCCACTGCATTGCTCCCCCTTTAACGACATCTCGGCGTTTTGGAGTGTTAAAAACGTGTCAGGAACAGACTAAACCGCGAATCGACCTTGAACTTGAATCGCCAGCAAGCAGCAGTCTCCAACTTATCGTCGGAGGTAGGTCGCGGTAGATGCATGCAATAGAGTGTTACAAGTTGGTCAGCTGTTTTAGCTAGTTGCGGTTAACCGCCCCGTTTAGAGCGTTTTTTCCCCCTCTCACAGCATGTTCGTGGCAGACACTGCTGTTGGTCGACCTGATGGTGCCGGCCGGGTTGTGTGTGGCAGAACGTAATAATAAATCATGCATGCACTTCAGTCTCTTCCCACCGCGTCGAACTGCAGTGGATGCACTTCTCTGGTACCTTGTGATTAGAGATCTTAGCTGAACTTGAAACTCTTCACGCAAAGTTTGCAGTTTTAATTAGGTAGTAATCTAATCTGGTTATGCCAACAACTTCAGCAAAGCTTAAGTAAGCTTTTATTTGTATCATTGCGTTCAAAAGTGATTGATGAATAAGAGTCACACAAGGCATCAACAAACCATTCATTTTGTGAAAGGTTAGATTAAAATACCGCAATTAAATGCGTGTGTTCAAATAATAGACTAATATGTCAACACTGTTGTTAATAGTTTAAATGCATTTCACTCTACTTTAACACTCACCATTTCCACACAGTGGGAAAAAGAGCGCTTGAATGTGGTCATAGCTTCAATGCATGAATCACTAAATGTTACGTAGAAGTTTAGTAAGTGGTTCATATGTGGGTACACTACAAGTACGATAGGTGCACCCTTTTAATAATAGGTGCTTCTGGAAGAGCATGGGAAAAAAGTAACTAACGACGTTAACTACGGCTTTGATAATTGCCAGACAGCGACAGCGATATGGAAAATTAGCATTTTGCATCGATATGTCGTAACACTGCAGGGCTGTTCGTTGACCGGCGTGACCTTTGAGGCTACCAACTATGTCAGGTTGACGCTGCATACGGAGCACGACCTGGAGTTACCCTGGTGACTTCCGAGTATGGGGTACCGCTTTGCAGATGAATTTCACAGTTAAAAAAAAGGTGTAATTTTACTTCAGAAAATGTTTTCCTTTTTTGTAAAATTCTACCTTTAAGCTTTTTACGAAAAACTTTTGTTTACCTGTTTGGAAGAAACGTATATAGTGTAAATGTTCCGTAAGATTAATTTTACAATGCAATAGAATTTTATTGGAAACAAAACCCCTTCCCATCCCCTCCCTTCTGAACACGGCCCTCGTGACAAGTGACCGGAACTGCTAGTAATCGGAACCCATTTCCAATTTAAAATTATCAATGTTGAAGTGAGCCTATCACCACGGCCCGTCCTCGGTAACCACCGCAGGTCACCAATGACTACAGCGGTGTTGAACCGCCTAGTCGTCACGTTGACGCCCGCTTGGTTAGCCGCACGAAGTTCCGGATCGCCGGCCACCACAGAGAGAGGTCCAAATTTTCTACTTCACTGCTGCATGATTAGTGAATTTTGCATCGAAGCCCATCCTACTCTAAATCATGCGCTACATTGCGGTTACCAAACGCCAACGTCAACCGTTTGCGTCGACGAGAGATTTATGAATATTGTGCATAATTTATCTGACGGTGCAGCATCCAACCAACCTGCCCAGGCCTAGCTAATCAATGAAATCTGTCAACGGCGCCGGTCAGGTCGAACAGGTCGCTGTCGGAACTAGGCACCCGACTTTTGGAAGCCACATTTGACACTGCTGGATAGATATTGCAGTTCCAAGCGCCGGAGCTCAATTAGAACTGTTCCATTATTAATTGATGCAATCGTGCGGGCAATTTCCTATAATTACCTACAAAGTAGACTACGCGTAGACTTGCACAGTTTATTCTGATGGGCGTTTCGATTGCGCAAATAAATGGTCAGGATTATCGTCGCCACAAAACAAGTTTGGTTAGCCAATTTTAGTTTGTTATGTGATGAGATCGAAGTTATTATTGGGAATAGCAAGTGAGATTCGTTAAGTTCTGTTGAAAAGTAAAACAATTCAACCTTTTATGAGATTTTTCCTAAATTCACCAGCGCCCATTCGTTCTTAAAAAAGGTTTTTTCCATTATTTTGCGCCAACCTAGCTTATGCGAGCTTTTTGCTCGGCTAGAGTCGGCTAAGCTAAAAAAGGTTTTTCCATTATTCAGAAAGTTGTTTTGAACAATTATCAAACACCAAATCTTTACTTGTCTAGTTTATGGTTTAATTTTTCTTTTCAAGTATTTTTATACGCAATAAATTATTTATTTTTCATTTTTTTTTCTCATTATTTGAACATATTTCATAACTTCCATTCAAAATCTATTAACTTTTTTTGTTTGTTTCATTTAAAAAATCATTCATTTGATTATTTACCATTTTAAAAGATTATTTTATAAACCTTTGAAAAAAATATTTTCAATTTCAGGCAACCATCGGCACTATTTGAAAAAAAAAAAAACAAACAGCGGAACGTAATAAAATGTTTCGTCAACCTCGAAAAAGGTGCGTTTTATCTAAATTTCTAAAAGGTATTTTTGAGCAATTTTCTGAGTTTTCGGTCATACAATTTTTTGTGTTTTTTAATCTGGCTGAAACTTTTTTGGAGCCTTCGGTATGCCCA
Source organism: Culex quinquefasciatus (assembly GCF_015732765.1). NCBI lineage: Eukaryota > Metazoa > Arthropoda > Insecta > Diptera > Culicidae > Culex > Culex quinquefasciatus. Next base: position 79,187,964 of record NC_051862.1, on the reverse strand, counting down.
AAGAAGCCATTTTGCATCATAAGTAGAGAGTGACGAGCGGGAATTCCCAGGTAAAAATTCCCGGGAAATCGACCATTTTTGGACCTCTCGATTCCCGGGAAATTCGGTTGAGACTCCCGGGAAATTTTATACTTATAAATATCGGAGCCAATTTATATAAACTAATCAGAAAATTATTTGAAACATTCCTAATTGTTTAGAACATTGGAAGTTCAATGTTCGATGTCCAAATTCGAATAATCCAATGCTTCTTTGGTCTTCTTATTCAGAAAGTTTAAAATTTAACTCGTCAAAAATTCCAATAACTATAATTGAGAGAAGCCAAAAAAAAATTGGACCCCAAAATAAATTTTGTACTTAGCAGTTACACCCCAGAAATTAAATCAATATTTTTTTAAATTATTTTTATTTATTAATTTTGAAAGGAAAAAGCTTTTTCAAATAAGTTCAATTTCCATTTCCTCTCTCGAGCCTAGCAATCTTCCCTAGGGTAATTTTGCTGTATCAAGGTAATCTCCTTTTTTGATGTCAATAAGTCATTTTGTGTTCTGCGTCAACCTCAATATTCAATTATATTTTGGAAAAACAATTGGTTTAAATTGTAGTTGAAAAAAAAAACAAGTTTAAATTGTTGTGTTTAATTCGTTGTTTATCACATTGCAAATATCACGATACTGGGAAAATATATATTAGCGATTTTTTTTACTTCACAAAAATCATGCAAAAAGCTTGTGAAACTTTAAAAAATTACTCACTGCAAATAAAAATTCGTTTACATTTCAAACTACAATTTTGAGTCCCAAAAGGCACAAGAAACGATCTTGTATTTGCATATTTAGAATAAAAATAATCAAAAAGTAGATATGGTTCCTTAGATAAAGAAGTTGACGTTTCATAAAATAAATATGAATGAAATGTAACTTAAGAGCGAGTCCACGAACAGGGCATACCCCTTTGTATGGGACGTCGTTTGGACCCCACCAATCTTCCTGAAATTTTCAGGGGTTGTTTGTACATATAAAACTAGCATCTGGCCAAAATATGAGCACTTTAGCTCAACGGGAAGTGGGGCAAATCGGGACACAAAGTTTGAAGGTTCAAAAACGTCAAAAATCTTAAAAAGGCTATAACTTGGGCAAAATTCAATTTATTTTCAAAATTCAAAATGCATCTGAAAGGGCTTAAAAATGCAACAAAATGCAGGAAAAATCATCCACATTGGTTAAATCTAAAGGGAGTTATTGGCATTTTTGTGAAAAAATAGCATAATTTTCAAACTCAGATAAAAAAGTGTTCCATCCAGATATCAACTCGGTTCGACCTGCAGCTTGTAGGGGACATCTGGGACTACCATCTGAGACAAAGAACGCTTTGGGTAAGGCAGTTTAACATATTAAATAGACACTTTTACTTTTAGTGATTTTTTTGGTTGTAAATTTTTGCTCGGGGGACCCCTTAGATTACATTTTCTGGTGATATTTTTATCATATTCGTGTACCTGAGACAATTTCACAGTAGAAACATGCATAAAAATGTTTATTTTGATCCATTTTAACCCTTTAAAAAATAAAAGTTAAAAAAAATTAAAAAGCATATTTTTTCTGGTGTCATTTAGTATCCTTGGAAACGAGCTTGATTTTCAATAAATGTGAATCAAAGATTTTTTTTTAACTTTTATTTTTTCAAGAGTTAAAATGGATCAAAATAAACATTTTTATGCATGTTTCTTCTGTAAAATTGTCTCAGAAACACGAATATGATAAAAATATCACCAGAAAATTGGATCTAAGGGGGCCCCCGAGCAAAAATTTACAACCAAAAAATTCACTAAAAGTAAAAGTGTCTATTTAATATGTTAAACTGCCTTACCCAAAGCGTTCTCAGTCTCAGATGGTAGTCCCAGATGTCCCCTACAAGCTGTAGTTCGAACCGAGTTGATATCTGGATGGAACACTTTTTTATTTGAGTTTGAATATTGTGCTATTTTTTCACTAAAATGCCAATAACTCCCTTTAGAATTAACCAATTGGGATGCTTTATCCTGCATTTTGTTGCATTTTTAAGCCCTTTCAAATGCATTTTGAATTTTGAAAATAAATTGAATTTTGCCCAAGTTATAGCCTTTTTAAGATTTTTGACGTTTTTGAACCTTCAAACTTTGTGTCCCGATTTGCCCCACTTCCCGTTGAGCTAGAGTGCTCATATTTTGGCCAGATGCTAGTTTTATACGTACAAACAACCCCTGAAAATTTCAGGAAGATTGGTGAGGTCGATGCGAGATGGGTATGCTTTGCTCGTGGACTCGCTCTTAATTGATTGAAAAGAAACAATATTATTACATTGCTTTCTAATTATTACAACTATTGGCATAGAAAAAAACTCCCGGGTACCGAGAATTCCCTGGAAATGGCCAAATTCAACTCTCGATTCCCGGGAAATTGAAAATCTCGAGAATCGTCACCCTCTAATCATTAGTTTGTCCATATAATTTTCCATACAAATGTGGCAGCTGTTCATACAAAAACGATTTATAAAATTCAAAAATCTGTATCATTTGAAGGAATTTTGGATGATCATCTATGATCTTTGTCTTCTGCAAAGTTGCAAGTATGGATAAGGAAAATACTGAAAAAATGATAAACGTTAATTTTTTTTTCGTGATTTTTAATTTCAATTTGATTTGCTAAAAAACTCTTTTATTTTCTTTATTTTCTGATATTTTTTAGGGGACATCAAATGCTAACTTTGAAGAAATTTTTTAAACGGGCAAAAAATCTTTGACCGAGGTCTGATTTTTTGAATCAATACTATTTTTTCAAAAATTTAAATATTGGTCGCAAACAATTTTAACTTCATTTTTCAATGTAAATTCGAATTTTCAATCATAAGTACTTTAGTGAAATTTTGATAAAGTTCACAATTTTTATGTCATAGCCATTTTCAGGAAACTTTTTTGAAAATAGTCACAGTTTTTCATTTTTAAAATTAGTGCCTATGTTTGCCCACCATTGAAAACAATATTTTTGAAAAGCTTCTCCATATTTTGCTTTCTTGAACTTTCTTGATACGACCCTTAGTTGCTGAGTTATTGCCATGCTAAAGTTTAAAAACAGGAAAATTGATGATTTCTCACCCAATCAACCCACCATTTTGTAATGTCGATATCTCAGCAACTAATGGTCCGATTTTCAATGTTAAAATATGAAACATTCGTGAAATTTTACGATCTTTTCAAAACAGCCCTTGCTGGGTACGGCACAAAAGTGGTATTTTCGAATGCTCTAAAACACATTAAGAAGAATATATTTTGAAAAATAATATTAATGCACAGTACTAAAAAGCCATTCTCCCACATTTTCTTTACCAATGACTACAATTTTGCCGAAAACACCAAATTCGTCGGAAACTCTATTCTTGTATCTTATACAAATTCTAGAACATTCAAAAATGTATTTTTTTTTGGGTCACCATTGGCTGTGTTTTCTACTAACATTTACTATATTTGATGTGAAAATAAGTATGCAGTAATTTTTATAATATTGTAGTCTATGTCTCTTCGCATTTTTAAGAGTTTGCTTGATAATGGTATCATTCTATAGCAAGAAACTAAAAAAAAACTAGCAACAAGTAAATTCAAAAAGGCAATTATTATAGGAAATTTATAATCCAAATACTATCAAAAACAAACATAACCTGAACAAGAAAAATGCAAATAAAAATAAATAAAAGCAGCAAATTCAAAACAACAAGAAAATGTAGTTTTGAGTGCATCTTCAGCGCTGGGGTCAAACAGCGAAGCAAATCAAATTTGCTACCGACGTCAACGTTGACGTTGCTCTCAGTTCTTCGGAATTTCATTTTGCTACCCGGTATTTAGCCGTAAAACTAAAAAAAAATATTTTTTCAAACTTCAATCATTTTAACAATTTTTTTTAATTTCAAAAAAATTCTAAAATTTTAATAAGGAAAATAAGTAATTACAAAAATGAAAAAAAATCATGAAAAAATTTAAACATAAAAAAACTTAAAAAAATAGAGCTTAGAATAATTTACAAAGTTGAAGCCACTATAAATTTTAACATTAAAATCCAGGCTTTTTGATAACATCCTTAATCGTTAACGTTTTTATATTTTTTATTTACTGATTCCAAAACAACAGGACATTTTTAAAAGTATAAAACATTAGAGGAGAAAATCAACCTGCGACAAAATTTTGAGGCAAGGAATTTTGACAGGTATGTTTTTAATAAAGTATTTGTCTCCATTCCTCTCCCACAGAAAAATGGGGACAGTGTAGCTGTCAAATCTAATCTAATCTAATCTAATCGAACACAAGCGCAGCCAGTCCAAAGAAAGCATCAGCGGTTAGATTACGCCTCAAGCCCTTTCTTGTCTATATTAATAATTGCAGTACATCCGAGTAACCCCAAAAATGTACAGCAAAAATTAAAGCGGCCAGGCCTACTGCGTTGCATTAACCGCAGAGACAGATTCGGTGTACGGATCACATTTCACAGAATCAACAGGGGAGAAAGGATGCGTGGACATACCGTACCAAACGCTCCGAATCAGTTAGGTGTGGTGTGTAAGTGTAAATTGGCAAATGATTATATTTTTAGGAGGGAAGTGGAATTGGGTAATTCAAGTTGGGGAAAATGGGAATTGGGAAAGGGATAATGGGGAAGGGATAAAAGGGTTAATTAATTTATAATATCATAATATAGGGGAATATAATGATTTAACAACTTATGATGGAAAGCTCTCACCAAGAAACAGCAAATCTTTAACATGAAGCTCAAATCTTCAAAAGACGCCGCGAGGCGGTATCACGATCGTCGGATTCCAGGTTCTTCTCAGGAGACAGGCCGATCGTTTGACGTGAACACTTTCACTTTTGCACTGAGTATGTGAGCTCTCAACCAATATTTCCCCATGGTTCGGTGGTTCTAACAAAGAAGTTGCACTTAAAACTGTAGAAAAACTTATCACAAGAAAATGTGAAACGACAACTTTTAAATTCTCTAGAAGCATTTCGAGCCGTCAAAAATCGTGCTGCAATTTTTTCCCCAACCGTTCGCGCGTGCGGCTTACTCGCAAGGAATTTTGACAGGTATGATTTTCATAAAGTATTTGTCTCCATTCCTCTCCCATAGAAAAATGGGGACAGTGTAGCTGTCAATCGGTTAAAGTCATTCTCAAAATGAACTTAGAGTGATCTATAACAGGACTTCTCAGCTGAATAGTTTACCTGTTATCTCGAAATTTGCAAAACAGCTGCAGCTGTCAACATGCCTATGCGCCCTTTTCAAATGTTGCTTCAGAAATATTATTGAGTATCCAATAGTGTGCCCGAAAAAATGACCCCCTGTTCTTGAAGTGGAAAACGGATAATTGGGATATTTTAGCATCTGTGCCAATTTTGAGCAGCCTGTAAATGGTGAAAAAATGATGCTCATACAAAAATAATTTTGTTTTAATCACTAATAACTTTTTAGGATCCAGTTTACAGCTTAAGTATGTTCAAGAAAGTTATAGAGCGTTAAATTTCCAATGAGAATCTCTCTTTTGAATGGAAGAAGTGATAAAATAGTACAAACATTAATTTCTCCATACATTTTTTTTTTTCGATGTATCCCATACAAATTTCACCTTTGAGAAGCAATGTGTAAATGTTGACCGATTTTGCTCATATATTTCCCAGAGCCCTAGAATTGCTCAAGGAACAAAATACAGCTTGTGAATTGAGGTTTTGAAAAAAAAAAACAAATTTTGGGAATCCTATCGTCCAATCACAATCAATGACTATTACCTTAATTTTAAGTACTATCAATTTAAATATAAAATACTGTAGCTCACTATTCAATGATTTCAAATGTAGGAGGTCCTAAATTTACAAAAGGTATACCGTAAACTGGGGTCAATCGGGACACATGGGGCGAATTGGGACAGCAGTTTTAACCATGTTGGAGCACAATATTTTGATTTTTCTGGTTGATTTCGGTTAGAACAGACTCAGGCCAACAAAATGTGTACATCCATTTGTAAATTTAAAAGCTTTAAGTGCTCTAAAAACTGCTGTCCCTATTCAGACTGTAGTCCCAATTCCCCCCATATTACGGTATCTTAAAACTTACTTACAAATTATAAAGAGGGTGGATCTATGCAGCTGAAGACTGCAAAGATTTTTATCGAAATGCATCCATCAACTTATTGGACATAACATCCAAAGTGTTCAATTATGTCGATAAAAACGTGATCAGGGAGCCCAAATCTATCATACATTGGTGAAACTGAAGCGTTTACTGATATCAACTTAAGAAATGTCGAGTTGTGAGACCGATGAAGTGTAGGAGCATTTGTTCATGTTTCGAACAAGATGGCAGATTTTGACCTAATCCATTTATTTTTTGTTGGGTTGGGAACTGATCCGCTGCGGCAATGACAAATGGCAAAACAAGTTGCTTAAAAATTCCATGCATAATGGCGTTTTCTGGACAATCTCATTCTGCCAGTGTCCATCCATTCTCCAGCTTAAGGACCATACAAGCACGCCTCCATTGTGCATTCCAGCTCGTATAGTAGGGAAATGTCAAACTTCTTCATTACAGCATGTCCAAAACTGGCGTGAAATTTCCCCGGGGACACATCTCAGCAACGATTTCGACCATGCATAACATACACTCAAAAAAAAACTTCCACTGCTAACCTACTTCACAGCAATTTAACTTTTTTTGGCCCTGCAGCCGTTTCATTACAGCGCAGAATGGGATGCTTTACCATGTCGTCAGTTTGTTGATATTCATGAAGGAAGGAAGGGGGAATGCTAGCAAAAAATGAGGCTAAACTAAATTGAAGGACATAAACTAGGCTGAAAAGTTTAGTGTTTGCGTCACTCTGGTTCGGTGCAATGATATTTGATGAAGCTTTTTTTCTTCTCTCTGCATCAAAATGATGAACTACTTTTCCTGACGCGGTTCTCCCGTAGGATGGAGGAGAGCTTTATTACTGAAACTTTTCTGATTAGATTTGAACGCTTTTTTTGCGGATAGCTTGGAGGGAAATGGCCGCGATGGCGCATTGCTGCCGATGATCCGATGCATAATCAATTGCGTTTTATAGCATCGGGAATTTTATGGGTTAGGTGAACCAAAAAATAATGTATTCCTTACTCACTAGGGAAAGGCTTTAAAATCATTAAAAAAAAACATCTAAATTTTTTCTCCTAGACCTGAACCTGGTTATGGTGAGAATGTTAATTAAAAATTGTCTCAACTTTGAATAATTTACGCACCACCCTAACCGCCAACAGCGGTCAATTGTTCTCGGACATTTTTGTCACGTCGCGTCGCGGGAGCTTTTCACCGACAGTTCAAAGCCAGTAAAGTTAAGCTTTTACGAGCGGGCGCATTTCCTCCACCCAGCTCGGGGGGGTTTCGAACAATTTTACAGACCATAAATAGGATCGCGCGCCTTGGTGCTGTCGTGCGTCTCACGCAAACGTTTTTTTTTTCTTTTTCGCTATTGTGGAAAATTGATGACAGAATTTGGAACGGTCGTCGTAAATACTTGGCCGTTTTATATGCGTTCGATGGTCGTCGCGTGCTTTTGGTCGTGCTCTGTGCGATCTGCGAATAGAAAAGAAAGACATTTGCGAGTGCCAAAGTTTAGTACTTTTGGGGGCGAATTAAATTCGGGCGATGGAAAGGATGAAGAGGTCCTGGGGGATGTAAGCGGAGACGCGCAATTGGTATTAAAATGGTGGAAAATCCGTTCAGTGAAATGAAATCGATAAATGATAGAATTTCTTTTACGATGAATAATGATTTGATAAGCGTTTGCGTTCTCACATTTCATTAAAATGTTGCGTCAGAAAAACTACTTTAAAGAAATTGAGAATTCTCGAGAAATCAACTACACTGAAATAAAAAAAAATAGTACCAAACTCCTTCATTCAAGAAATTTTGCCTCTTTTCCTTATTAAGTAATCGGGTTTTTTTGGATTACTTAATAAGGAAAGGAGCTAATATTCCTAGTATTTAGGAATTTGGTACTCTTATTTTTTTTCAGTGTATATTTTTTTTAAATTAAATTCAGGAATTTAAGCGTGTATCAATTCAATTCAATTCGGTTTTATTGGTGAATAATCAAGATACAATGAGTCATTTTGAAGTTCATAACAGAGTTTTGGAGTTCCTTTTAGCTGTGTGTTGCATCATAATCCATTTTGAAACAATTATTTCTTTTACTAAGGCATTAGCAAGAGTAAGAAAAAAATAAAAAATAAACTTACAGAAATTGCAAAGGAAAGGGGATAGAGGAAGAGAAAGCTTATATCTAGATCACAGGTTATTTATCCTATGTAGATGTGTTTGATCATCAGTCGTCAGGGTCGTACTACCGGCAGCGATCAAGCTGGCGAACCAACGCCCCTAACCAGGAGAGAGCGCTGAGTTTTCCGTAAGCTGTCCAGCTGCAGGAACGGCTGCGCTCGTACTTCGCTGAGGAAGGTGGGACATTGCTGCTTTCTACTTCCTCTTTTCCTGCTCCTCGAGGTAGGCCTTGCGCGCGACGCATCCGCGGTAATTGCCGGTATGTTTGCCATCACAGTTCGCCCACTTTACGCGCGGCTTGCTTTGTTCTGCCTTGTCCCCCAGTCCGCATTTCCTGGCAGTGCGCACGCCTCCGAGAGGTGTGACTCACCGCACTTCACACAGCGGGGCCGGAGGTTGCCGTTCCGCGAGCCGTGACCAAATTGCTGACAACGGTGGCATTGTCTTGGTCTAAAACCGCCAGTTTACCCAAAAACCGTCCAATGCCGCAGGTCTTGGATCTTGACGGTGCCGCGGTCGAAGTACAACAGGTACAGTGTGTGAGTACCTGTTGCCATTGTCTTGTGCGAGAGCACTTTTATCTCCCGTGGTTTTATTCCGGCGTCCGAAAGGTGCTTCTTCAAGTCGGAAACTGGACGGTCTTGGTAATCCTGTAAGACGACCTTAACAGGGGCTTCTCGGGGTTGAATGTGTAGAAGTTGAAGTTGCTACGCTTCAATTTTTCAAACACCAGGTTCGAAATTCTTTTTATTAAGTGTGATCACTTGCACTGCCGACTTACCGATTTTCAGACAATATCCGAGGCCTTCCAGCAACCCGTCCACATCGTCCGCCAACGTGTTCAAAAAAAAATTGGTGGTGGTCTACGTTCCACTGGAGAGTTGTCATTTTTTGACGTCGACACTTTTTCGCGTGCACGTCCATCATCGTCATCGTCGTCGGTAGTGCTACCGTCGGTGTTGTTGTTGTTGTTTTCTTCGTTGTAGCTCAGCATCTGGAAGTTGGCAGATGTTGACTGGTCGTTGCACCGGAAGTACCGGAACGGGTTCGCACTGGTGATCTCGGAACATATCCGGGATGTAGTAACTTTTTGTCGATGCCTTCTGCGCTCAAGGTATAAAGGAAACTTATAATGCTGTTTTACAGGTTTTGGGACCAAAGATTCTATGTCTGAAAATATTTTTATCAGGTTCCTCGGTAAATTTAGCATAACGAAAACGAAGTTGACTTTATTGCTAGTACCAACCACTAGTGTCTTCCTTTATATCTACAAAGACTTCGCTGCCCTGGGCTCCTATGTGTATAAAAGTATGGCAAGACCCATATTTACACAATACCCATATTTACACAAAGAATTTTAGAGAGTCCGCCGCGGGATTCGAAACGGTGATCTCTGGATTGTGAATCCAGTGCGCGGTCCGATTGATCCACACGGGCGGTTTAACATAACTTATCAAAAAATGAGATGTTGTTATTACAGCATTCTAAGATACGAACATACGAAACGGGATACGAAACGAGATACAAAACAAAATATGCGCAATGATCTATACTTGTTTGGGTACCAGAAGTTGTGTCTTTCAATTACAAAAATTGTAAAGTAATCGCAGTTTTAGTAAAAAATTTGGTTGTCCCCGTTTTCGTAATTCTTTCGTTTTTGCACGCAACGCGTCGAAAAACCTAGTTTTCATTTTCAAAAAATCGTATCTTAGTATCCTGTAATTAAAACTTCACCATTTCGATATGTTATGTGAAATTTTCCGAGGAATCCGATAAAAATATGTTCAGACATAGGGCCTTTGGTTCCGAGACCTCCAAAACCGCAGTTTATGTCTTCATTAGACCGTTTCATATAAAAAAAAAACTCCAAACTACAGTACGGTACGGTATCCTGTTGTTCGGTAACTGGGCGTTGTTTAACTGAGCCGCTTTTTACCTGGGCGCTCGATAACTGGGGCGTAGCCCAATTAAAAAGCAGACCAGCGTCAAAAAACCAAAACAAACCAAAATGACCGAGGGGTTAATGGATGCAAAAATCATATTCAGTATATAAAAAACTTTTTTCAAACTTTTGTTTGATTTCAAGTTACAATTAAAGAAATATAAAAAGCAAGCATTGTAAATAAATTTGAGTAACATTATTTTTATACTTCATCTGGAAAATATTATGCATTGGTGGTCCCCTCATTATTTTTTGTTCAGCCCAATTAACGAGCAACATTCGGTGACTAGGCTACGTTCTCAGCCCAGTTACCGAACAACTACTGTATTTTACTCTAATATCCCAATCAATCACCTTTCATTTGTGTCCAAGACAGCATTTTTTGGATCACCCTAACACGGCGCACAGTGAGCGAAATGGAATCCAAAATCGGACTTAATTGAACGCGGCTGGTTCCCTAATATGAAAACCAGTGTCTTTTATGCAAAAAATCTAGGGAATCGAATGGTGATGGTTTCATCCACCGCTCAAAACGGCATAGGATCCATTTACCACAATTCCCTATTTTCAACATTTTTCTTGAAAATCGCTCTGTATTTTGAGTTGAGGCTTTAAGCGGCCATCCAAAATGCGCGTAACTTATGTGAAATTGTCCCAGAAATCCAGTAAACCACTTGCACCGCAAAAATCATCCAGGATACATTTAACCCCAATTCCGTTATAAACGCATTTTTGGCCGTTTTCAAATGTTAGGTCGGATTTTTAAAATCTGAAAATATATTGATCGTAAAGATCAGACATTTTTAAATAAGAATGACTGTTTGCATTTGATAGTTTGCGCCTGGGAGAATTATCCCAAATCTGATTCTTCAAACATTTTATTTATTTTATTTTCTATTTCAACAAACATGTGTTGATAAGTTGAATAAATATTTCAACACCAAAAAGGTGAGGTACTTTCATTTGAACCGGCTGTCATAAGCAATATTTCCAATTTTAAGGAATGTATCTCTATAACTGGTTCAAAACTAAAACAATACATGTTCAGTGCTTTTATTGTTCCATCTTAACTCACATATTGAAACGTTCCAAATATATACGACAAACTTAAACGATAAAATTAAGTTATAAAATTGAGTTTCCTTTCAACAGCACCAGCAAACCTGGCTGCTCGAAGAGAACGAATAACACTGCATCAAGTTGAAAACCGAAGCTGAGCTTTACACCGTTCGTTGCAGAAGCGCCCACATGTATGCAATGTACCCTTCCGTAGCACAAGCCAGTCGGTACAACGATGCATCGGTGTTGCCAGTTTACCTGAACCTGCTTCACCACCAACGCAATATCCCGCTCGGTCGTCGTCTGGATGCAATTCATAATGTCTCCAGTTTATGATTACAATTCAGGGACTTTGTACAAACAGTGCAGTGGATATGACAAAATTTGCAACAACAACAACAACAGCAAAGTATCCAAAACCTCCCAAAATCGTTTCACCGGTTTGGTCGTTGGCCAGGTTCGATTTATTGTCCGCCGAGAATTTGCATTATTGGCAAATAGCTTTCCACAGTTAGTGTGAGGTAGGGAGAGGTAGATACTGCTGGCTATCGCTGATGTTTCAATCTTGTGCGGAGCCGATGCGGTGTTATTTTAGAACAGCCGTGTTGGTTATGATGTTGGATATTTCAGTTTTGTTGCCGTGGAAGCACCCTTGGGTGCCGAAAATCGTAGCCGCTGAAAGCAAGATCGACTAATGTTGGTGTTATATGACACGAAAGGGTTCTTTTTTTAGTTTTCAATCTAGTCAGAATTGTTAAGCATGGAATCAATCAGAATATTTTAGCCATACCAAGGCTGAACATGGACATGAACTGTAAAATGAAAGCATCAAGAAAAACTCTGACCTTAAGGGGTTACATACATGTAGAAAATCACAAAATTTCATATTAAAGAAAATTTATTAAATCAACATAAAAGATGATTTTCAATCAATCCTGAAAGTTTCATGAAGATATTTTATGATTAAAGTAAGTTACAGACGATTTGGGCTGAAAATTTTGTCACGCGCAAAGCGAACTGTCAAACTTTGCGAGCGTTTTTCTCTTAACACCGAGTTGATTTACGGGTGCCACGATATCTCGAGATGGGATAGACCAAATTGGATGAAATGTTGGGTGAAGACTCGCAAGACATATCCCGTGTGCATGACGAAGCCCGATTTTGAAATTTATCATTTTTTAAAATTACAAAAATCAAAAACTTTCGATTTGTTATATGAAAAACATAAAATATTTTTATCTTTAAAAAAAAAACTTTTTGAAAATCAGCCCTCGTCATGCACACAGGACCGGTTGGACGAGTCTTCAACAAAATTTGGAGCCGATTTGGTCAAGGCAGTGATAAGATATCGTGGCACCCGTTTTTTGAAAATTTTAACTTCATATAGCTGTATCTCGGCAATGATACAACCAAATGTCTTCAAATTTATTTTGTCAATAGTTGAAAATGTATATTTTAATGTCCTGAAAACAGAATTTAAAAAAAAATAGTTTTAGCTCAAACCTACCTCTGCAATTTTTCTACGATTTACATGTATGTAAACCCTTAAATCAACCTTTTTTCTGACCTTCGCAACATGTAAACAAATTATTTATTTTTTATGGATAAAATGCCTTTTTTGTCACCATGACGGACCTTGAGAAGGCTAACTTACGATGATTGTTATTATTGTTATTTTGATTTTTCTCCATCTTTGTTATACTCTACTTTACTTATCATTTAACTCTGTTTCACTTGCTTAGCCAGTGAGTGTATTATTTTCTAGAAGAAGAATTTTAATTTAATTTCACAAACACATTATTTATTTGGACATTAGGGTGGTTCCAAAAAACAAAACAAGTATTTTTGTTTCAAATAATAACGAAAATATTAACTTCTTGTCGTTTTAACTATTTTTATTTTGACGCAAATGGAAAGTTGTTTGTTGGTCTATTAAGTAAAAATAGCATGAAGACTAAAAGCTTGAAGCTTGAAAAGGGTATGAATCTTGAGAATGGTTTTACCAATGATCCTCAATGATAATTTATTATATACACTTTGAAAAATAAAACATTCAGCCCTGATATTGAAAATTCTTTCCCTCAAAATGGATCACAGTAATTTTTTGTCAATTTTTATTGGTTAGTTTTATCTGAAGCTTTTTTTAACCTTAGGAAATTGAGACCCTATGAAACGAGCTGTCAAAAGAGATACTTTAAGCCAAGAAAGTCCACGATTTTTTTATTTCCAAAAAAATATTCAAAATCTATTTTGCAGATTTTATGGTCGCAATTGCTGTTTATTGGATATAGACAATGACGAAAATATTTTTAAAAAAGAGCCAATTCAATGAAAAAGCGTTTTTATTTGCCCTAAACTACTCAGCAAAAAATCCGATGGTAAAATCGCATGCAAAAGCATGCACATCACCTTCGTCAAAATACACACTTAATATAACACACTGCATGTACAATTTTTGCAAACAAAAAAAATGTTACAACCGACGGGATTCAAACCCAGCACCAACAGTAAGGACTGGCGCTTTAGCCCACTCGGCCATCAGACGCATATATGAGCTTGACATTTCGGTCAAATAGGTTTCCCATACTGATGGGCTACATATTTCAGGGAGTAAAATCATATATTTATTTTACACCCAGGCCTTTTACACGAAGCTGGATTACTACCTTTTTAGCTGTGTATGCTCTAAGTACTATTAATTTACAGTAATTATTTAGAAAATATTTGAATATTGACGTTTTTTTCCTAAAAAAATCATTTTTGCGCTACTGTACCTACATGGGAATCCCAAGCAAAATATGATTATCGACACAGAAACATGCATTTCAAGTCGTTTTGAATTGATTAGACTTCTGTTTCCATTAAAACTTGAAGTATATTGAAACAAAATTTTTTTGAGCCTGATTTTTTGGGGGAGGGGGGCACAAACTTTTAAAAATATTTTCAACGGTATTCAAAATTCAAAATTTGAATAGATCCATCAGATTCGCCATTCATCCCAACACCTTCCTTTCGTTACACCTTTCTCCCATCTCCCAACAGCATCAGTGTGGCAAACGCCTACAGCTGGTTCGCATTCATTATAAATTGCTTACCTTGTCGGTGGAACATACCTGCCTGCCTGTACGTTTCGAAAATCATAAATATTTTGTCACAGAATATTAGTTCGTTATTGTTTTGCACCGAGCGCTTTCCCATAAATATCGCCGAGTCCCTTATTGGGCTCCCAATGGGACTGGATGGGAACTGAAAGTTGGTGGCAGTGCTCTGGCAAATGTCGATGCTGGTGCCGATTTTTTAGAGAATTTGAGGTTATGTTGAAATTTTAAAGAGATTTTTCTATTTGTTGGTTCAATAAGATGAGACTTGCCAATTACTTCATGTGAAAAAATATATGTCTTTAAAACTAAACAAATATAAATCTTATTTCACCCAAACTTCCCTTAGTTGCATCCAAAACGAGTTCCCCACCTCCCAGGGCATAAATCTATCGCAAAATGGTGCCCAAAATGAAGCTGGCCTGCAGTAGCAAATTTGGGCACAGCATAGTGACTCCCTAGTTGTGAACAATTCGTCCTTACCACCCCCGTCCTCCATTACTTACGACAAAGTGTCACCAGCAAAAGGCTAGCATAACTTCCACCCCCATAGCGTACAGCACAGGGCTCTGCCACTGATGGTCCGTTGTTTGTCTGACAAAGTCACCGAAAAGCTCAGTCTATCCAGTTCCCAACCCCCAACCAACAGCAGCAGCATAATGTTTAGAAATTTACAGCAAGGCGAAGAATAATGAGTAAATCCCGAAAGCTCGACGCGCCATCGCGACCATCTCTTTTCCAACAGAGGGCGGTGGGATGCCGTGGACAGTGCCGTTGTCACCCAAAACCCCTCCCACCGACCGTCCCGAAGGAGGGCTGAGAAAAATATGATCTGTCGGGATTTATGCTGCAGATGTTTCAAATTGATGCTTTATCATCTCGGGCTGGTGCTGCCTTAGCTGGATGTCTGGGGCAAATTTTGGAAGTCTTCTGCGTAGATCTTTGGGGTGGGACGCGTGAGGTGACAATCGCAATGTACTTGACAAGTACTTAATTTAGTATTTATGAGTGTGGATGAACCAGTGGGTAACTAATGTCTTTTTTTTCTATTTGGTACTTGTCACCATTTAATGTATGAGGCGTCATTCATCATGGTTACACTTTATTACACGAAGCTCTTTGAAAATGGCTTTAGCAATAGTATCTACACGGAGAAAATTGAGTTCTCGAAATCGTGGACAAGAGTTTAACAAAATGGGAACCACGCAATTTCACGAACGCTTGCTCACGATCTTGTGGACTCATTTTTCTCCGTTTTGTGCGTTCAAGAGAGATTTGTTTTGTCCAAATAAATAGTTGAAAACATCACAAGAATACAAACATGTGAACCAATCCAGACTTTTTTTTAATTAGGTCCTATACACATATGAAACACAATAGCTTGTGGGACCTCTTCAAAAAAAAACTCCAGCAATCATTCTTTCCAACTTTAAAGTTTTTTTTAATTAACAAGAAGATTTTAAGCTTTCAAAGAATTTATATTTGAAGAGTAACATTACAACATTTTGTAGCTTTCTTCAGCAGTTCAATTTTTATAGTTTAATTTTTGCAATATTCAATAAAAAGAAGTAAATTGGTCCATTCTCTCAGATTTCGGTAATTCGATTTTTGTTTGTATTTTTTAATCCAGCTGAAACTTTTTTGATGCCTTCGGTATGCCCAAAGAATCCATTTTGCATCATTAGTTTGTCCATATAATTTTCCATACAAATTTGGCAGCTGTCCATACACAAATATTTTATGAAAATTCAAAAATCAGTATCTTTTGAAAGAATTTTTAGATCGATTTGGTGTCTTGGGCAAAGTTGTAGGTATGGATATGGACTACAATAAAAAAATTATACACAGTATAAAAATGTGGTGATTTTAAATTTAACTTTTTCTTACTAAAACTTGATTTGCAAAAAAAAAACACTATTTTTGTTTTTTTTTTTTATTTTTTTATATGTTTTAGGGGACAATGCCAACTTTTCAGAAATTTCCAGGTTGTGCAAAAAATCTTTGACTGAGTTATGAATTTTTGAATCAATACTGTTTTTTTTCGTAAAATCGAAATATTGGTCGCAAAAATCGAATTTGCAATCAAAAAGTACTTTAGTGAAATTTTGAAAAAATGCGCCGTTTTCAAGTTATAGCCATTTTTAATCAACTTTTTGAAAATAGTCGCAGTTTTCCATTTTTTTAAACTAGTGCACATGCTTGCCCACTTTTGAAAAAATATTTTTGAAGAGCTGAGAATATTCTCTAAATTTTGCTTTTTGGAACTTTGTTGATACGACCTCTAGTTGCTGAGATATTGCCATGCAAAGGCTTAAAAAGCA
Source organism: Culex quinquefasciatus (assembly GCF_015732765.1). Taxonomy (NCBI): domain Eukaryota; kingdom Metazoa; phylum Arthropoda; class Insecta; order Diptera; family Culicidae; genus Culex; species Culex quinquefasciatus. The sequence continues at coordinate 79,171,214 of NC_051862.1, read as the reverse complement.
GGAAAATTGATGTTTTCTAAGTCTCACCTAAACAACCCAAGTAACAAGCAAAATGCCTTTACTTCTTAACAGGTTTTATAAAAGGTTTGAAATTTGCTTTTCTGTTTTATGAAAACATTGATCAAAACTTGCTGGGTTTATGATACGAAAGTTTTAAAAATATCTTTAAGAATACTTTAAGAGCATGGAACGTAGTTTTATATCACACTTCATTGTTTCTCTTAAAGCTATCCCAGAGAGGTTATTTATAAGACTTTTAAGCATTGTCAAAACTGCTTTGAAACTAAATTAAAACTACTCTGTTCTATGAAAGCATATTTCCAGATTATTTGAACTTGATCTGTCAAATCACATTTTTGTACAGTCGGTCGGTTTAGTGTCAAAGAAACTTTTACCAAAATTTGTGATCCCGGTAAACAAGTGATACTTTTCGCCCGTTTCCGGCTCCAGCGCGGATGTAACGGAGTACACCTATCCGAGGGTGATCGAGTACATGCCGATTTGGTCCATTGACATGCATGGGCAGTAGATGTTTTTTTCCGGCACGTGTTGATCGAGTAACACGAGAATCATCATGGGCGCCGATTCCGTAGCTACCGTGAAGCCGACGCGCAGAATCGACAAGCTACAAATCATCAGTTAGGCCATCCGTTTGTCCGTCAGAGCCTTTCGAGGATAAGCTGGATAAGGCGTTCCGAGAAGCGGATAAATTCGTCGCGGAGTGCTAGTGTTTTAACGTTGGTCTAGTGTTGTTTATTGAAATCAGTGTTGTTGTGTCGACGGTAAATTCCTTTATGCGAGGAAAACTTATGATGATCCCAATCAAATAAATGAATAAAGAATATGAAAAAATTATTTTGTTTTTATCCAACGATGAAAAATAACCATAAAAACGTTTTGGATCTACCTCCTGCTAACTAAAATTCGCATGCGCTACGGTCGCAGTACTACGCCTTTTGCTCTTGGTTAAAATCGCCTTAAAGCTCACTGCAGTCTACATGTTCTTGCTTAATCTTGAACAAGAGCTTCGCAAGAAACAAAGCTCTTAAAGTTTCTTGTACAAGAGCTTCTTAAGAAAAATGGCCCTAATAACTGCTTTGAGTAAGAGAGAATAGTTTTTATGAGTTCAGCCATATTAACACGAAAAAGCAACGGCCAAAAATGGAAGCCATGTTGATTTTTCAGAAAAAATAATTAATCGGTCCATCAAAATAAAAAATCGATGCAATTTTGAACGATTCATGCCTTCGATGCATATTTTTTCGAGGTATCTAAGAAAACTGACCAGTGAAATTTTGATGGCAAGAATTTTTCAGTTAGAACGGCTGCGTAAAGTCACAGTAATTTATTATTTTGATATTATTTTATAGTTATCAATATAATTTTATCTTTTTTCATTGGCCATTTGTGATTTATTTCATAAAGAATTATTGAATTTAACGAGATAATAATTAGAACTGATTTTCCTTCGACAAATCAATTTTATCTTCAACGAGAGAAAACATCTTTAATGAAAGTTTATTTCAGTCTTGAAAACCTCTTCTGTGCGGTTATAAATTTAAGAAGCTTGAGCATAAGTTTTATTTAAGCAACTAAATACACCTGCAGAGTGTTTTAAAAATCAATGTCTATGCTGATGAGTTTTAGATGACTCCTAATAAATGGTCATGATAACCTCCTAAAATAGTCCACTTTGCTCTTAACTCAGGTTTAATGCTGATTTATTGTTGTCCTGGAGATAAAATGGCTTTATGGTCATTTTTAGCTAAGATAACTTCAATCTCTCCTCAAGATAGGTACAAAACTGAAAATGTACTTTAGTGAAATTTTGAAAAAATGCGCCGTTTTCAAGTTATAGCCATTTTTAATCAACTTTTTGAAAATAGTCGCAGATTTCCATTTTTTTTAAAGTAGTGCACATGCTTGCCCACTTTTGAAAAAATATTTTTGAAGAGCTGAGAATATTCTCTAAATTTTGCTTTTTTGAACTTTGTTGATACGACCTCTAGATGCTGAGATATTGACATACAAAGGCTTAAAAAGCAGGAAAATTGATGTTTTCTAAGTCTCACCTAAACAACCCACCATTTTCTAACATCGATATCTCAGCAATGGTCCGATTTACAATGTTAAAATATAAAACATTCGTGAAATTTTCTGATATTTAAGAAAACAATAGTTTCAAAATTTTCAAATTAAGATTAACATTTCAAAAGGGCCAAACATTGAATATTATTATTTGGCGGGGTTTTAGGGACTATCCATAAATCACGCGCACACTTTTTTAAAATCTCGCACCCCTCTCCTCACCCAATTTTCATACAAAACAAATCATTTTGATATGAAGCGTGGACAATCGCTGAACCTGACTTTTTTAAATCGATAATAACTTTTCAGGGTCGAGTTTTACAGCTTTGGTGTGTTCTACAAAATTGTAGAGCATAAAATTTCAATAAGAATCTCACTTGTGGGAATATTTGGATGGAAGTAGCGCACCGTGTAGACCAAAACGTAAGAAACTTGGGTTTTCCATACATTTTTTCGATTTTTCCCATACAAACTTCACCTCCGAGTATCAATGGGTAAATGATGACCGATTTTGTTCATATTTGACCCAGAGTCCTAAAATAGCTCAAGGAACAATATTCAGCTTGTTGAGCGAGGTTTTGAAAAAAGTCCCATATTCTGGGCACCTTATTGTTACATATATTTTTTACATATATTAAATATATTTTTATTAAAAATGTTCAGACATGTCTTCTAGAACTTATTTTAATGCTTATTTTTTTTTTAATTGCTTATTTTAAATTTATTTAAATGCAGCCACTTTTTCTAAAATTTTCCAAAAATTTTCAAAATTCATATTAACTTAAGCCCTCGCCAAATAAAAATATGCGATTTCCGAATTGCTAAACATGATCAGAACGTAAAAAAGTTTAAACATAATTAGTTCTGTGAGCAAAATATCAATCAAAGTGGAATACTTAAATACGCAAATAACAATCCAAAAGGGTGTAGCTCCAAAACATCAGTATTTACACGAAATTTGATTTCAGATTCGGATTCAGCGGCCAAAATTAATACCTTTAAGACTTATGCTTGCAACGTCGTGTAATTAGTAGGCCACTCACTAAAACTCAAATATCTCGGCTCTGGGGGGTCGAGATTGCATTTTCTCAGAAGGAAAAATGTTTGCTATGAAATTTCCTACAAGCTGCACGTATTAATTTTACTGGGAAAAATAGGCTACCCTAAATTTAATCAGCATTTAAAAAAATGTTTCGAAAAAAAAGACGTGTTTTTTTTCTGCTGTCGTTTTTTTTCTGCGATCATTTTTTAGACTGCCAGTGGTTTCGGCAGTTGTGACGGTGGTTCTTGTGGATTTAAAAGAAGCTCGATTTTGGATTCTGGGCAGGGCAGTGGCGTGGAAGAAGCACTGGTCCGATGAACGCTATGAAAGCCACAATGGGTTACGTGCCAGATTTGTCCGCACTACGAACCGGTGCTCGAGGGTTGCTTCAAGGGTTCGCGTTGCAAGCTGCTGCACGTGGCCAAAGATCCGGATGGGTGGACCCGCGACTAGACGCTGAACAAGGTCCAGGAATGCAACAGCTCGACCAAATGAGTGAAGTCTTCAAAAGGAGTTTTTTGAGGATCTTGTCCCGCGGCTTTCGGTCAGCATTTGCAGCTGCAGGTCGTCGTTTGCATTCAAGTTCTCCAACGTCGATTGAAGAGGTCTCTCAAGAACACGGGCGGAGGTCATGGATTCATTCGGTTGCGGGGCTGCTGGAATTTGGACTTGCTGCTCGGATTCAAGCACGAATAGCAGAAGGTTGCAAGAAGAGCACGTTCCCTGTTATTTTATATCAGAAACTCAATCACAGATTCTTGCTCTCCCTACCACCTGTCCATTTTATGTCCTTGTGAGGGGATCATCGATCCATCCGCATTGACATACTATCTTTTCATTTTTTTTCTTGCCTTTCTTCAATTTTTCACTTTCTTTTTAACACTTACTACCAGTCTTTGTGAGGGGATACTGAGCTCGATTTGCTCTCCATCCGCATTGACCTTTTCTCAACTATGATTTTCCTTTTCATCAGTAGTTAGAATAAAAGCCGGGGATAGGGGAGGGAGCATCAGGGCAGTGGACAGTATGCTGTAATGGCGGAGACTGGATGTGGATAGTGGAAGACCAGAACTACGTCACAAGGGGAAAATGGTTTAGTAATAGTACAATTCTTAAGGATTGTCCAATTACTCCATCTATTGACCTCTGTCAGTCTCCAGCTGTCTGCCGCGCTCTTTTAGGCCCCCAACAGGGTGCGAGCCCTGTTTTTCAGTTTTGTCAGACTTTTTTCGGAGTTATTGGAGGTTACTGTCGGAAGGAGATTCTCTTCCCCTGAGGACACCGTGAGTGAATTTGATTGTTCGCGCCCAACCACCCCCTTTTGGCTCTTCATACGACAGTAATTTTAAGATGCTCCCTTTAAGTCTGAGCCACTGTAATTCTAGGCAACCGCTACATAGGTCATCCTTGTGGCCCTGTTGGTTATCACATCAAATCAAATCAAATTTAAAAAAATGTTTCGAAAAAATGCGATTTTTTTCGACATAAATCCACTTAGGAGAGTCCAAAAACTTAAATTTTGGTCCAATATTGATAGTGCATCTTAATCTATGGACAAAAACCTATCGTTTAAAGATAATACACACCTGATCGTAACAGTTTTTGAATTCATTCCAAGCGATTTTAGAAAATTTCTTCAAAAAAGTGACTTTTTCAGTAAATCGAAGAGGATGAACGAGAAAGTATTTTATTATTTTTTCTTGTCTAAGAAAACATTGTTTCAAACATCATAATCTATCATTTAAGAAGAGAGCACCTGAAATTCCTTGACATGACCTCAAAATGGGACAGGCTAGTATACATGAAGCAAGGGAAATCCAAAGGACCACCGAGAAATGAATTTATAAATATTGGAAGAAAATCGAGGGGCTAAAGAAACCATCGAATTTTTGCAAGGATCGATAACACTGACCAATCAAAAAATACAAAATTTGCTGCGCAGGCTCAACTCGAAGGGAAGCGTAAAGTTTGGGATCCCCAGAAACACGTACACTTAAAATTTTTCAAAAAATTTTAGACAGGGTCGAATGGTTTATCTCCAAAGTTTTTTATGGAGAATTAGGGCAGTGCATTCAAAATGTGGGAGTAGCGAACAGCACTAATTCTCCATAAAACATTTTCTTGGATGCCTATGATGTGGGCATGAATCGCAGAATAGGTTAATAAAAATTTAATCGATTGTATCTGATCCATATTGATTACAAACCAAATTCTTACACACTTGATTGGTTTCCTAATATCAACACGACTCTTTTACTGGTACAAATGCCTCTTTGCAGAGGCTCATCGACTAGAAGGAAATCGGAAAATTAATTCAATTTTATTCAATTTGTGAACCGTCACATCATTTGTCATCACGGTGTACAGAGGCAACAGTCACCGTATCACGGATACGGTCGACCTCTGGACTGAACCAACAGCCAGCCACCAAGATTCGAGCCTTCTGATCAGGGATGCTGGTACACCGCGACCCTTTCGTGGCAATTCACCGTGACCATTAGGGTGGTTCAAAATGGTATTTGAGTCGATTTTGAATCAAAACCAGTTGTAAACGACTCTTTTGAGTTATGTTTTAAGTGTCAGTTCTTAGTCTGTAACCGAATTCAGAGCATCACCCTATTGACCTCCCACCGCAGTCCCTTCGGAGATGAATGACTCCGCGCGACACACAACATCTCCAGGACTAAATTTGAACCCCCCCAAACTGTACCGTGATGGAGTGAGCGTTCCGGGATTGAGTTAGGATTGTCGTGTTCCGTTTAATTTACCTTACACTAGGAATAGATTAATTACGTCCTTTGTGTGGCCGGGGCATGACCATCGACGATCCGGCCAATCTTCCCGTGACGACGAGTCGGTGGCGTTGATATGCTAAAACCAGATGTCGCCGCCATGTTCCCGTTACGTTCCCGTTGGCCAAGGACTCTCTCTATACACAACGTGAAAGTGACACATCCCATCAAGATAGATTGTGTAAGGCTTGGCTGGCCATCGGAACTTGTCACGGTCGTTGTCGCCGGGGCCGAAAGTTAGTAGCAGGTCGACGGTTTAGAACAAGCCTGGCTAGAACGGTAGCAAAGTCCGACAAATGACAGTTTTCGGAGCAGGAGAGGTTGTTGCAGAGGCTATCAAAGTTATTTAAATATTTAAATTACCCTGATGAGTTGCCAAGTCGTTAATGGGCTCCTCGGGCTGTAATCATTCCGGGGACGACGAACGGACGGCGGCAACAGATGTTTCGGGCAGGCAAAAGTCAGCGTTTGACAGTCGTGTCTTGTAGTGACATTTTCTATTTTAGTGGGCCACGTTGCTGCTGCTGTTGTATTTTCTAGGGACAGCAGAGACGGGCGACATCATTTGCATTTGTTGTTACAATTTGTCGTGACGATCTGTTATCGTTGATTTGCGTAAAATTAATGGCTGTTTAATTCTGGTCAATGCTCACAAGACTTCTAGGAACTCTGTTAAAAATTACACAGATAAAAGCATAAATTTACCTAAATACCTTAACAGATCATTGCACAATTTTCTAAAGAAAATACATCAAATATTACCCTGCTACACATTTCACCATCTAGTAATACTAAACTTAGAGTTCCATAACTTACCCAAAAATAAAGTACCCAAAAAAAAGTGTAGGTTTCTATCAGAATTCTTAATTAAAACCATGCCAAACTCGCGAATGGACTCATACTTAGCCTTCTTGTTAACTTATCACTAATTATAAGTCCAACGATTAAATATAACCCCACCCCAGTTCAAGTGAAGCTATTTCCAGCCCACTCAAGCAATACCACGTGGGGTGCTATATTTTAACCCTGTCGGGGGTTCCCCATATTGGCACAGGATTTATGACCTGCTCCAGGTCAGCCCCACCCCGTAGGTTATTTTGCCCTTGCGTGGAAAGCGGCAGGTCTTTTAAATAGACCGTTTCGGCGATTAAAAGTCTATATCGAGCTAGCCCCACATTCACACGGACAAACACACACACAACTCGAAGAGTGCTGCATATTTCCACTCATCACGCAACAATTGTATGTTTGCACGATTCTAATGACCAAGGCAAACAGAAATAAAGTCATACAGAGGTGGCGGAAAGGTAAATAAAACCTCAGGTTTAGAACTTATGCTAGAACAATGGGGAGTCAGTGTGTTTGAGTGGGAAAAGTGATATTTTTTTTTCTTTGTTTATAGCAATTTATTCTACCTTTAGTCCCTACACTATGCTTGAATGAATTAACAAATAAAGGCATTTTGTGTAGTTATTCGAAGTAACATGCATGTAAATAGGATATATTTGAGGCTAACAATTTTTTTTTAATATCATGAAACTTTTTAGACAAAACTCTGCCAAACATTGTTTAATTAACAACAACTTTGATTACAGGTTACGTTCAAGTTTACACACATGCTATGCAATGGTTTAAGAAATTTAATGAAATGTGTATCACTCAATAGGTCGACAAACCCCGCTTTTTTATTCAAAATGATGTACTTTGACTATTTTCAACCAGTCTTCAACTTTGGATTGGTAATAGTGAAAGAGATTTAATCAATAGAATATAATATTGTATAAAGGAAAAAATAATCAGGTAACGATTTTTAACGATTTTTGAAAAGAAAAGATCTCACCGAATTAGGATTCCACAGCTCAAACTGTGTTCAAACGTATCACCAAATGCCTCTTGATTCGTAATTCTTCTGCGACTTCTAAACGTGATCAGCTGAACATCCGGCAGCAAACCTGGTATTGCATTGACTGACGGTACATTCAAGCTGCTGAAGCACTGTAACAGGACCAGTGGTCTCTTCATGGCACTTGCTGTTGGTGTTTTTGCCGATCTCGCCTGATTATGCTTGCTTTTGCCGGTGGAGCAACTTGGTCGTAGACACTTGCCATCACCGAAAAAAAAAGTCTTTCGGACTCCTAGGTTTAGCAAAAATCAAAAAATCAAATTATTCGCTCTACAGCATTGCCTTGGCGTTCTCGATTGCGAGATTCCTACTCGAAACTAAGTGTCCGAAGGCTTGATTGTTGAGGCAATACGGGGATGGCGTCGCTATTTTTAGACCACGTTTTCCACTTTTTCGCATCGAAACCGACTACTTTATCGACTTCATTTTGCTGGGCGAGATAGGACGCCGTCTATTTTTAGACGATGACTCAGCACTTTTCCACTCTTGCACTTAAAAAAACCAGGTGGCAGCACGATGTAACGCCACGTCCCTATTGCAAACCTCTTTTTACACCTTAGCTTCCATCCAGCCCGGGATTCAAACTGACGACCTTTAGATTGTGAGTCCAACTGTCTACCAGCGACTCCACCGAGCCAGGACCCAGGGAGACGACTCGTACACCTGGACTGAGCTAACGATCTAACCCTTTAGGTTAGACCGGGGCCAACATTAACTTCCCCATCCGACGGAAGGCGTGGTCAGACAAATCTCGTCTCGAAAAATGCCACCGGGACCGTCTGGGATCGAACCCAAGCCGACTGGGCCATTCCGTACTCAATCACTTAGGAGCCCAGCGCGGGCAAAGTCTTTGTAGTTAAAATGAAGAAATTAGTGGTTGGTACTAGCTATAGTGGCGGACAGCTATAAAGTCATCTTCGTTTTTTCTGGGAACTTTGAAAAATATTAGAAAAGGCCTTATCTACAAATGGTTATAACCATCCAACCAACCGTTCACTGTTTAACCCCTGAAGATACCGGCGCTCTCCCAAGAAGCCTGCAGTTCAACGAAAGGGTGGAATGCTAGTCCAATAATCCTTCAAGCATCACGGGATTAGTTAAATTTGCTAAGTGCTTTCAGCCAATCAGCAGCCGAAATTGTTCCTGCATTCATTTTTTATTTTCATCTCAACTTTTAAATACTTTAACAAAGTTATATCAACTTTGTGATGTAGTCAACTTGTTTGAATTGGGGTAAAGATTTAAGCATTTGAAAAACGACAAAATTTTGTTACATTTTTGCTTCGCGAAATTTTGAATTGACACCCGTAGACAATGCCTTTAGGAGTTCTTTGTAAAAAAATTTAATGCAAGATTATTTTTTTACAAAAAAATTTATTTAGAAAAATAATGACTCATCTGCAAAACTTTGGTCTATACAAAATCCAAAAAATCATATTAATAATAGCTGAAATAAAATCATTCTTCACGCACTATAGCTAAAAATCTAGTTGAAACATGTTAAAAAAAAGAAAAAAAACTAAGGGGGTAACATTTTTTCAAAATCCCCGCAGTTTTGAGTGCCATATATTGGACTTAAAATTTCCAAATCAATTTAGAACAAAATGGCTTACTTATGATCCTTGAAACTGTACTCAATAGCAATTAGGAAAACAAACCAAAAGGTATTGCAATTATAATAAATCAATTACCCAAAATCGATGCGCTAAATTTTATTGAAAATGTGTTAAAAGAAGAGCAATAACGCTAGTCTTAATTATGAAATGAGTATGTGACTATGAGTGTGCTTATACATCAAGTTGCTTAAACACTGTTCACGAATTGTTACACGTTTAAGGTAGATATAACTGACCAATCCTGTTATCTTGGTCTCTATGTTAAGGTCTTGTAGGGTAGCTGTGTTAATTGTGGTACTTTTGGTATTTCCATAATACCATACAAACATTCCAAAAACTGAAAAACCTGTTGAACAACTTGGGACACTAACAGAGCATGCTACCCTTTGTGTACAAATGTTTACAAACTTTCAGTCTCCTCCCAACAAAAACAAAAACTTTACTACCGTAAACCGGGGTGACTTTGATAGGATTTCAATTTGTTTTTTAAATATTTTCCAACAGGTAAGGTTTTTCTCAAGATTATTATTTTTAAAACATGTACTGGGTAGGCCACACAAAGTCCATGCACTAGTTTGGAAAAATAGTTTTTTCAATAATGTTTAGAAACATAGTAACGTTAAAAATTCTTAATTTAAATTCCAGGGTGACTTTGATAGTCATAGTTTTTCTCGTTAAAATCATATTTAAGATGTTCGAACTTTATTTGTACGATAAGTGTACCATCACTATAGAAGCTGATACAGTTTTTGAAAAAAAAATCAATATTTATATTTAGTTAACTAAGTTTATAAGCTTTTTATCAAAATACCTATAAATTTTAGGTAAAATTGTTATAAAGTCGGAATTTTGCCTGAAATTGATTAAAACTAGTTTTGTTTAAAAAATTATCGATTTATATGGCATTTTATACTGAATTCGAAGCACGAATCACAAGTTTTCACATTTTACATGAAATTTGTTCAACTGAAATTGCCTCTAAATTTGGAGATTTTTTTCAATTGTTTTTCAAAAACACATATTATTTATTATTTACAAACTTATTTAACCTTCTCTAAGTCCGAAAATGCATTCCGTTTTCCGATTCAAAATCTTGTTCATTGAGAAAATCAAGACACTTTGAGAAGTTCAAAATTATGACTTTCATCAACATTTTCTTAACTATAGTTAACTAACTTTTTTAACTTTACAAAAAATTATGAAAAGTTCTTTTTGAGGTACTTTGAACACTTCTCTACCGCGGTCAGTATGATTCTAAACAATTCCGTACGTATTTTAATTGTACTCTTTATTTTTCGGAAAAATCGCAAACCTATCAAAGTCACCCCGTTTTACGGTACCTAAACACTGAGTTTTTTTTTCTAAAAACTTTTCTGTATTTAGCAACTGTTTACCATTTCGATTACAATTCAAACAGCAAGCAACTTTTTTTGAGGATTCTTAAATTCCCTGATGTACATAGTATCACTCAAGTTTGCCCTACTAAGCCCTACAAGATCCATTCTTTATATCACTAACAAATGTTAAAGTTAGTATCAAAATATCGTTTTACAAAGGTCCGTGAGTTCCATCTAAATTCTCTAATACTCTTCTGAAATACAAATAAGCTAAGGCCGGGCAATTTGTCCACGCTAAAGGCGACATAACGTACTAGAGCAGTTCTCTAGGATTTCGGTCATTCGATTTTTTTTTGTATTTTTTAATCCGACTGAAACTTTTTTGGTGCCTTCGGTATGCCCCAAGAAGCCATTTTGCATCATTAGTTTGTCCATATAATATTCCATACAAATTTGGTAGCTTTCCATACAAAAATGATGAATGAAAATTCAAAAATCTGTATCTTTTGAAGGAATTTTTTGATCGATTTGGTGTCTTGGGCAAAGTTGTAGGTATGGATATGGACTACACTGGAAAAATATAATACACGGTAAAAAAATTGGTGATTTTTTTATTTAACTTTTTATCACTAAAACTTGATTTACAAAAAAACACTATTTTTAATTTTTTTTTATTTTTTGATATGTTTTGGAGGACATAAAATGCCAACTTTTCAGAAATTTCCAGAATGGGCAAAAAATCATTGACCGAGTTATGATTTTTTGAATCAATACAGATTTTTTCAAAAAATCGAAATATTGGTCGCAAAAATTTTTCAACTTCATTTTTCGATGTAAAATCAAATTTGCAATCAAAAAGTACTTAAGTGAAATTTTGATAAAGTGCACCGTTTTCAAGTTAAATCCATTTTTAGGTGACTTTTTTGAAAAAAGGTCGCAGTTTTTTAATTTTTTTTTTGAATTAGTGCGCATGTTTCCCCACTTTTGAAAAAAATAATTGAAAAGCTGAGAAAATTCTCTATATTTTGCTTTTTTAAAATTTGTTGATACGACCCATAGTTACTGAGATATTGCCATGCAAAGGTTAAAAAAAACAGGAAAACTGATGTTTTCTAAGTCTCACCCAAATAACCCACCATTTTCTAATTTCGATATCTCAGCAACTATAGATCCGATTTACAATGTTAAAATATGAAACACTCGTGAAATTTTCCGATCTTTGCGAAAAAAAACTTTCAAAAATTTAAAATCAAGACTAACATTTCAAACGGACCAAACATTCAATATTACGCCTATTTGAAATGTTAGTCTTGATTTTAAATTTTTGAAAATATTTTTTTCGAAAAGATCGGAAAATTGCACGAATGTTTCATGCTTTAACATTGTAAATCGGACCTATAGTTGCTGAGATATCGACATTAGAAAATGTTGGGTTGTTTGGGTGAGACTTAGAAAACATCAATTTTCCTGTTTTTTAGCCTTTGCATAGCAATATCTCAGCAACTATGGGTCGCATCAACAAAGTTCAATAAAGCAAAATATAGAGAATTTTCTCAGCTTTTCAAAAATATTTTTTTCAAAGGTGGCCAAACATGGGCACTAATTTAAAAAAAATGAAAAACTGCGACTATTTTTAAAAAAGTCACATAAAAATGGATTTAACTTGAAAACGGTGCACTTTATCAAAATTTTACTATAGTACTTTTTGATTGTAAATTCGATTTTACATCGAAAAATGAAGTTGAAAAATTTTTGCGACCTATATTTCTGATAAATTGGTAGATAACTCTATTTCGTAATAAGACGTTATTCTTGATTTAGTATAATTTGCTTGCATAATAACTGCAATAATGGTACCTATTGTATTTCCGGTAGATAGTGTATATAAAGCGGCGTAACCATTGTTAAACCCTCTTTCCCTGCTGACTGCTGAATAAAGAAGATCTCCTATAAAAAGTATATATTTATTAGTGGCGACGAGGTAAATCGCGAGTGAACAACGCGAGGTAAGAAAAAAATGACCAAACCGGAAGAAGAAAAAAAGCCGGACCAGAAGCCGGATCATGCGGGAAAACTCATCGGATCGCTAGAGAACTTCGTGCCGGGCTCCGACTTCGAAGACTACCTGGAGCGCGCGGAAAATTTCTTTGAGTTGAACCAGATCACGGACGACGGGTTCAAAAGGCAATTGATCGTGCACTTCATCGGTCTGCCGGCCCTACGGAAACTTCAGCAGCTTCTTTATCCAAAGACGCACAAGGACGTGACGTACGTAATCGTTACTGATAAACTGAAAGCCTACTTCTGCCCTAAAAGGAACCGCATCGCACAATCGGTAGAATTTTTCAAGAGGAACCAGCAGGAGTTTGAAAAAGTGGCTGACTTCGCTGTTGAGCTGCAGGCGCTCTCAAAAAATTGCGTATTCGGAAACTAACTGGACAAGGCCCTGAGGGACAAGTTTGTGGCGGGAATAGTAAGTCCCAAGATCCAGGGGGAGCTAATGAACAGTACGGACGACATGACGTTCGAGCAGGCGGTGGACAAAGCTAAAGTTCTCGAGCAGATCGAGCTTGACGTGATAACTATGAAAAATAAGAACGGGAACCTAAACCGGGTGAACGCAGGCAGATGGTCGAGGAAGGACGGGAACCGATCAGCGAGCCGTGGAGGACACCGAAGCAACTCTGGAGGCCGGGGCACGTGGAAGCAAAAGAAAAATGGCTGGCAACGAGATGGTGGCAGTGTAATGAGCAATGGCGGCCGTAGAAATGGCTGGCAACGTGCCGGCGGAAGTGTAATGGGCAACGGCGGTCGCAGTAATGGCTGGCAACGTGCTGGAGGCAGCGTGATGGGCAATGGCGGCCAATCGTGGAAGAAAGGCCCTCGTTGCTTCAATTGTTCGGAGTTTGGGCACATAGCGAGGTACTGTCGGTACCCAAGAGAGAAGCTGAATGCCATGGCGAGTGGCACGGAGGACGAAGAATCGGGCAGCAGTTCGGACGAAAGCCGGGCGCATGGCGTCAACCACGTGGCGTCACCGGCGTTGTATCAGCAGCTATGACTAGACGGTAAGCGAATACATTTTGAGGTTGATTCTGGGGCTACATACACGATCATGTCAAAAGAAGACTACAAAGAACATTTGGCTCATTTAAAAGTGGAAAAATCGGAAGTGCAGTTAATAGTTATGACAGGGGATAGTTTGAGTCTAAAAGGGGTAGTTAATGTGATGGTTCAAAAACTGGACGATAAGAGACTTTTTCCGTTGAAATTAGTGATTGTGAGATCGAAGCGAAAGTTCACGCCATTACTGGGTCGTGATTGGATGGATGTATTATATCCAAAATGGAGGACTAAGCTAGTGAACGTAATTTCTGACCCAACAGAGCACGAATTGCAGAAAGAGAGAAACATGCTGATGGGGAAGTTAAAAAATCGGTATGGAGAAATATTGACTAAGAGTCTAGAAGAGCCGATCGAAGAGTTTGAGGCGGAAATTCACCTCCAAGAGGAGGCAAGACCAATTTTTTGCAGGGCTAACGAAGTTCCCTACGCCCTGAAAGAAAAAGTTAGCGACGAACTGGACAGGCTAGTTAGAGAAAACGTGATTAAGCCAATAAAACACAGCGACTGGGCGTCTCCATTAGTAGTAGTTCCGAAAAGTGACGGTAGTGTGAGGTTATGTGTGGACTGTAAAAGAACCGTTAACAAAGAGATCAGCAATGAACACTATCCGCTTCCTAATATTAGTGACATTTTCGCGAATTTGAGTGGCTACAAGTATTTCACTAAAATTGACTTGTCGGGGGCATACATGCAAGTGCCAGTATCTAAAGAATCGCAGAAGTATCTGACTGTGAACACCCATAAGGGTCTTTTCACGTACACGAGGCTACCGTTTGGAATCTCCAACGCAGCATCCGCTTTTCAACAAATTATGGACGTAATCTTAGTCGATTTGCCTGGAGTACAGTGCTATTTAGATGATATAATTATCGGTAGTGATACAATCGAGGGGATGCCGGAAAAAGTGTGCGCAGTATTTGATAGACTTAAACAGTACAAGGTTAAGGTTAATCTCGAAAAATGTGAATTTGTTGTTAGAAAAATCTCGTATCTAGGACACGAAATCTCCGAAAACGGATTAAGTCCTTCACAAGAAAAAATTAAGGCCATTCTTAAGGTGCCTCAGCCCAGAGACGTTAGTCAATTGAAATCTTTTCTTGGCATGGTTAATTATTACTCAAAATTTGTGCCTCGGTTGTCAACAAAATTAACTCCCCTATACGCCCTGATCAAAAAGAATTCGAGGTTCATTTGGTCCAAAGAGTGCGAGAAAGTATTTCAAGAAGCAAAAAGAATGCTCGTGAATAACAAAGTGCTCCATCTGTATGACCCAAAGTTGCCAATTGTGGTAATTTGCGACTCCAGCCAAGTTGGAGTAGGAGCTGTCCTCTGCCACGTGGTGAATGGCGTCGAAAAACCAGTGTTTTACGCGTCTAGTACCTTGTCTAAAGCTGAGAGAAACTACCCTAATCTACACCGTGAAGCTTTAGCGGTGGTTTTTGGCCTGACGAAATTTGCTAAATACATTTTCGGCAGGAAAATTGTGGTGGTCACAGACAACAAACCCTTGGTGGCCATTTTCGATCAAAAAAAAGGAATCCCTCCCTTGGCAGCCGCGAGGTTGCAAAAGTACGCGTATGCTATCGCTATTTTTGAGTTTGAGATTGTCTACCGAAAAGGGACGAAGATTCCCGAGGCAGATGCTTTGTCACGGTTACCAATTGAGGGGGTAACCGGGATCGATTCTGACGTTACCATATGTAGTGTCGAAGAAGAGGTTTCTTTAGATTTTAAGTTGATTGGGAGAGAGACTCAAAGAGACCCCATTTTGAAACGGTTGTTTAACTATGTTAAAAACGGTTGGGATGATCATGCAGTGGAGAAAGACTTAAAATTTTTCTTCGAGAAATTGAGTTCTTTATCGATAGCAGAAGAATGTCTGCTGTTCTGCGAAAGAGTGTTCATACCGAACTCTTGTCAGCAGCGTGTGCTAGAGTTACTGCATGGCTGTCATTTGGGCATTGTTCGAATGAAGCAAATGGCTCGAAGATACGTTTATTGGCGGGGTTTGGACGATGATATCGAGAACTTTGTGAGAACGTGCAAGGTCTGTTCTGTAACTGGAAGATCAGTATCGAAGAAGTTTTCAACATGGCCGTCAGTGGCTAGACCGTTTGAGAGGTTACACGTGGATTTCTTCCATATTTGTGGGAAAACTCTTTTGATCGTGGTTGACTCCTTTTCAAAGTGGATTGAGGTTAGAATAATGAGGACCACAGATGCTCAAGCTGTGATTGATGAGTTAGAATCGATATTTGTTGTTTTTGGTTATTGTGATGAGATCGTCTCAGACAATGGACCACCGTTTGGGAGTGGTATGATAAAGAAGTGGGCAGATTTTTTTAAGATAAAACTTACGAAAAGTCCAAGTTACTGCCCAGAGGCCAACGGATTGGCAGAGCGTGGTGTACAAACAGCAAAAACGTCTCTTCGCAAAATGATGAATGATCCTAAGTACATGCACAAAAGTTTGAAAGAGATGATAAACGTGTTTTTGATGAGCTATCGGAATAGCTACAGTCAGGCGCTTGGGTGCAATCCAAGTGACAAAATGTTTAATTTTAATCCAAAAATTGATCTCGATGTGAAATTCAAAAGTCCCAAGGAGGAAAAGAAAAAGGGGAAGAAAAAGGTTCGATTTGATAATAGGATCAGGTATTCTGATGGGCATACACAAAAGAAAGGAAATGAGTTCAAAATCGAAGATTTAGTTTGGTACAAAAACGAATTCAAAACTGAACGAAACTGGGTAGAAGCGAAAATTGTTGGTATTAACAGCCCAAGTACATACTATATTGATATAAATGGAGTAGTTAAGCTAGCGAGTAGAAATCAGTTAAAAGTTAGGCACTTGAAGAAAGATTATTACATTTTCCCTAAAGTACCAGTCGAAAGTGAGATGAGGAAAAAACGTCTGAGATCAGATGATTCTCCTATACTAAAAGAACAACAACATACTAAGCGTAGAAAAAGCAAGCGTAAGAAGAAGAAGCCAGATTTTTGGCACAACGCATATAATAGGCAGCACAGAGGAAATTATTGTTAAATTTAAAATAATTGTTATTATTTTGTTTACAGGAGAGAAATGATAAATTGGTAGATAACTCTATTTCGTAATAAGACGTTATTCTTGATTTAGTATAATTTGCTTGCATAATAACTGCAATAATGGTACCTATTGTATTTCCGGTAGATAGTGTATATAAAGCGGCGTAACCATTGTTAAACCCTCTTTCCCTGCTGACTGCTGAATAAAGAAGATCTCCTATAAAAAGTATATATTTATTAATTTCGATTTTTTGAAAAAATCTGTATTGATTCAAAAAATCATAACTCGGTCAAAGATTTTTTGCCCATTCTGGAAATTTCTGAAAAGTTGGCATTTTATGTCCTCCAAAACATTTCAAAAAATTAAAAATAGTGTTTTTTTGCAAATCAAGTTTTAGAGACAAAAAGTTAAATAAAAATCACCAAATTTTTTTTTACCGTGTATCATTTTTTTCAGTGTAATCCACATCCATACCTACATCTTTGCCGAAGACACCAAATCGATCAAAAAATTCCTTCAAAAGATACAGATTTTTGAATTTTTACATATCATTTTTTATGGACAGCTGCCAAATTTGTATGCAAAATAATATGGACAAACTAATGATGCAAAATGGCTTTTTTGGGCATACCGAAGGCACCAATAAAGTTTCAGCCGGATTAAAAAATACAAAAAAAAAATCGAATGACCGAAATCTCAGAGAATTGCTCCCGTAGACAATGCCTTTAGGAGTTCTTTGTCAAAATTTTTAGTACAAGATTATTTTTTTACAAAAAACTTTATTTAGAAAAATAATGACTCATCTGCAAAATTTAGGTTGATACAAAATCCAAAAAATCATATTAATAATAGCTGAAATAAAATCATTCATCACGCACTATAGCTAAAAATCTAGTTGAAACATGTTAAAAAAAGAAAAAAAAAACTAAGGGGGTAACATTTTTTCAAAATCAAGGTTTTAAGGATTTTCGATATTTTATCCCCGCAGTTTTGAGTGCCATATATTGGACTTAAAATTTCCAAATCAATTTAGAACAACATGGCTTATTTATGATCCTTGTAACTGTACTCAATAGCAATTAGGAAAACAATCCAAAAGGTATTGCAATTATAATAAATCAATTACCCAAAATCGATGCGCTAAATTTTATTGAAAATGTGTTAAAAGAAGAGCAATAACGCTAGTCTTAATTATGAAGTGAGTATGTGACTATGAGTGTGCTTATACATCAAGTTGCTTACACACTGTTCACGAATTGTTACACGTTTAAGGTAGATATAACTGACCAATCCTGTTATCTTGGTCTCTAGGTTAAGGTCTAGTAGGGTAGCTGTTTTAATTGTGGTACTTTTGGTATTTCCATAATACCATACAAACATTCCAAAAACTGAAAAACCTGTTGAACAACTTGGGACACTAACAGAACATGCTACCCTTTGTGTACAAATGTTTACAAACTTTCAGTCTCCTCCCAACAAAAACAAAAACTTTACTACCTCAACACTGAGTTCAGACTCAACTCATATATAAAATCGCTAGCCAGTGCAAAGAACTTTAGCACTTGTAATTAAATTACTTTCTCCGCTTCAACTAAAATAAAAACTTCTGCACGTGTTCAGCACTCTACAAAACCGTGCGCAATGAAATCCGTCAAAGTTTCCATCCCGTGGCTGCTGCTGATTGCTATCGTTGCAGTTACTGTAAGTTTTGTGCAAATCGGAGGTTAATTGGCCCGACTAGCTGGCGTTATTAATGCGCGCGTATAATTACTCACTATCATTTGTGTGTCTCTCCCTCACTCACACAATAGGCCCTACCCCCGGCCAAGAAGGCCGAAGTCCGGCGGAACATTCGCCAGTGCTCGGCCGAGGCGGACGTTCTGACGCGAGATTCCATCAAGGTGTTGAAGGGCGACTTCAAGAACAACGGCGAAAACATGAAACAGTTCGTGGCGTGTATGTTCCGCAAGGTCGAGTTCCTCGGCGACGACGACGAGTTCGACGAGGATGTCATCCGGGAGAAGCTCAGCGAGAACATCGAGGAGGACGAAGTGAGCACGCTGATGGACAAGTGTGCCATCACGAAGGACAAGCTGACCGATACGTGCTGGGAGCGGTTCAAGTGTTTCTTCAAGAACCACAAGGTGCCGTCGGATATGATGGATTTTTGAGGATCGAGAGCGGAGTGTGTGAAAAAAGGTTGAAAGTGTTCGTATGGTGATACTCTGTGGGATACAATAAATTGTCGAAATGTTGCAAACATAATATCATAATTTATTAATTTCTTCAAGTCTCTCTTTTGCCGGTGAAAAAGTGTGAGATATTTCAGGCACTGATCTGTCGGAATTCCATTTCAGATCTTAATGGGATGCAAATGAGTACCATTATTTTCTATTGTTAATTTTTTCTAGCTTCTCGGTATGAATGTACTGACGTCAATTGTAGTTACTTTTTTGTTTTTTTTTTCCTTCGAGCCCACAAAAGCTGAATGAAGTGAAGTCCATTCATGAAAGCTTCCATCTTTCCTTATTATAGCGTTAATAGTGTGAATGTATCTTCCTTTATTTCAAAAGTCACGCAAGAACTGTGGCCACGATATTCCCGAAATACGTTTTTACACCAACATGACATCACAATCATGAAGTACCAAAATAGGTACAGTTAAACCTCGCATATGCACCTCATATGGGGGTTTCTCATGCGAAGCACGCATATGCGAGGTACAGGGCTTATGGGATTTTGGCTATATGGGAGACATGGGCTATATTTTTATAAAAAATCATCTAAACTATACAAATTTATAGTGTTTTGGAATCGTTATGAAGTCAGCTTTACAGCGACATGGTTTACGATGTTCTAGGTCATCCGAATCTTCGTCAAGTTAAGGCCTATGTGTTTAACGCCGTACAAGTATGAGGTAGGCGATTTGACTGTGGTTATTGACCACAGATCATATCCGGATAGCCTCAGGGAGGTTCAGGGACTAGTCTGCCGATGTGTGGTAATATTCTGGGTCTTCTGTAGAGTCCCGGGAATTACGGTCAATGGGTCGACCGCCGTAGCATGGCAGAGGTCGGTGGATTTTGACCTAAGATCATATCCAGATAGCCTAAGGGAGATTAAGGGACTAGTCTACCGATGTGTGGTGATGTTCTGGGTCTTCTGTACAGTCCCGGGAGTTACGGTCAATGGGTCTACCACCGAAACAAGGCAGAGGTCAGTGGATTTTGATCTTAGATTATATCCAGATAGCCTCAAAGAATTCAGGGGTTAGTCCACCAATATGTGGTGATGTTCTGGGTGTTTTTTAAGATTTCGGGAGCTACGGCCAATGGGTAACAAGATAGAGGTCGGAGGTTTTTGACCTCAGATCATATCCGGATAGCCTCAGGGAGGTTCTGAATATGATCTGAGGTTAAAAACTTCCGACCTCTATCTTGCTACGGTGGTAGACCCATCGGCCGTAACTCCCGGGACTCTACAGGAGACCCAGAACATCACCACTTATCGGTAGACTAGCCCCTGAACCTCCCTGAGGCTATCCGAATATGATCTGAGGTCAACAACCACAGACCTATATCTTGTTACGGCGGTAGACCCATCGAACGTAGCTCCCGGGACTCTACAGAAGTCCCAGAACATTACCACATATCGGTAGACTAGTCCTTGAACCTCCCTGCGGCTATTCGGATATGATCTAAGGTCAAAAACCATCGACCTCTGGTTTGTTACGGCGGTAGACCCGTTTGTCGTAACTCCCGGGACTCTACAGAAGGCCCAACAAAATACCACACATCGGTAGACTAGTACCTGGACCTCCCTGAATCTATCTGGATATAATCTAAGGCCAAAAACCATCGACCTCTGCCTTGTTACGGCGGTAGACCTTTCAGGCGTAGCTCTCGGGACTCCACAGAAGACCCAGAACATTTCTTCATATCGGTAGACTAGTCCCTGAACCTCCTGAGGCCTGAGGCTATCTGGATATGATCTGAGGTCAAAAAACACCGACCTCTGCCGTGTTACGGCGGTAGACCCATCGGTCGTAACTACCGGGATTCTACAGAAGACCCAGAACATCACCACATATCGGTAGACTAGTCCCTGAACCTCCCTGAGGCTATCTGGATATGATCTGAGGTCAAAAAACACTGACCTCTGCCGTGTTACGGAGGTAGACCCATCGGTCGTAACTACCGGGACTCTACAGAAGACCCAGAACATCACCACATACCGGTAGACTAGTCCCTGAACCTCCCTGAGGCTATTCTCATATGATCTGAGGTCAAAAAACACTGACCTCTGCCGTGTTACGGTGGTAGACCCATCGGTCGTAACTACCGGGACTCTACAGAAGACCCAGAACATCACCACATACCGGTAGACTAGTCCCTGAACCTCCCTGAGGCTATCTGGATATGATCTGAGGTCAAAACCACCGACCTCTGCCGTGTTACGGCGGTAGACCCATCGGTCGTAACTTCCGGGACTCTACAGAAGACCCAGAACATCACCACATACCGGTAGACTAGTCCCTGAACCTCCCTGAGGCTATCTGGATATGATCTGAGGTCAAAAACTACTGACCTCTGCCGTGTTACGGTGGTAGACCCATCGGTCGTAACTACCGGGACTGTACAGAAGACCCAGAACATCACCACATACCGGTAGATTAGTCCCTGAACCTCCCTGAGGTTATCTGGATATGATCTGAGGTTAAAAAACACTGACCTCTGCCGTGTTACGGCGGTAGACCCATCGGTCGTAACTACCGGGACTGTACAGAAGACCCAGAACATCACCACATACCGGTAGACTAGTCCCTGAACCTCCCTGAGGCTATCCGGATATGATCTGAGGTCTAAAACCACCGACCTCTGCCGTGTTACGGCGGTAGACCCATCGGACGTACCTCACGGGACTCTACAGAAGACCCAGAACATCGCCACATATCGGTAGACTAGTCCCTGAACCTCCCTGAGGCTATCCGGATATGATCTGTGGTCAATAACCACAGTCAAATCGCCTACCTCATACTTGTACGGCGTTGAACACATAGGCCTTAACTTGACGAAGATTCGGATGACCTAGAACATCGTAAACTATGTAAATTTGGTGTAGCTGTAAAGCTGACTTCATAACGATTCGATAACACTATAAATTTGTATAGTTTAGATGATTTTTTATAAAAATATAGCCCATGTCTCCCATATAGCCAAAATCCCATAAGCCCTGTACCTCGCATATGCAACTCTTGCGACAAAACCGAATCAGGTGGAATGACTCGTATATGCAAAGTTGCATATGCGAGGCGCTCTTATACGAGGTTTAACTGTAAAGCTTAATTATAACTCACGTAGATGGTCGGTGATCTAAAATAAGCAACCCAAAACTGGTTCACTATTTTAACCCTTTTTATTTTCGCATGAATGAATCTATTTCCGACAGAGGAGACACGCACCGCCCACTTTTGGCACACACACACTCACGTCATCTACAGACTTTCCCGGTTCCGGTAGAAGCACTCGTACATCTGGAAGGCCGTATCGCACGCCTCCCGGCCCTCAACCTGGCACCGGTCGATCAGCGCCTCAACCTTCACCTTGTCATAATCGTTGGACAGGGCGGCCACGATGTTTTCCGTCTCGACGTTTCCGCGGGCGTCCATGAAGCCTTCCTTCTCGAAGAAGCAACGCACGAAACACTTGGACGCCTCGTCCCTGGCGGAAAAGTCACCGATCTTGAGCAGGGCCACCGACACCGGGTTGGCCGCCGTCTCCCGGAGGCATTCCAGCGCGAAGAGGTCCCCTTGTTGGCGCTGCTGGAGCGTGAAGGCCTGGAATTTTTTGAAAGAATCAAGCATTAATGGCAATCCCAAATTTAATCCACAACATTTACCTCAATTTGGCTCAAAATGGCAGCGATGCAAACAGCAACAAAGTATTGATTCATTTCTGTAACTTTCACTAAACAACTTCACCAAACAATTCAATCGATGAACAACAAACTGTTAACTGATGAACCGTTCACCGAGCCCAAGTGCTTTTATATTGTAAGCCGCAAGTTGCATCTCTGCGTTTGAAGCTGCTGCGAACATATCTATGCTAATATCGACCTTCGCCAAGGTTAGAACGTTAAATATTATCGCGCACGCACTTGCTTAAAACTGCTAAAGTATTGCACTTCCGGGCAGGGGCAGTCTCGAGGGGAGTGAACATGATTAATGAGGTTAAAAAATTAAAGTAACATTGCCATGATGAGAAACTTAATTATTTAGAGAGAAAGTGATGCATTCTTAGTCACGCAAAATGTATCGATTGTTCAAAAACACCTAAAATGAACACAAGGTTTTAGAGTAGTTTTTGAGAACATAAAGATAACAAATTCGGTATGTCTGATATATTGGCACCGTGAAAAAAGGGCTCTTGCGGGGTGTACTGAAATGTTTCGTCGAGGGGGGCTAGAGCAACTTTTTTCGGGACAATAGCGATAATCTATCGTAATCGTTATTCCGATAACTCTATCGGCGATATTTTTATCGACGATTACGGACGATAACTTATTTTTAATATATTTCTAAAATTGACTAAAACCGACCAAATTATGTCGAATTTTCCTCTTTTTTTTTAAATAAGGTTAAGTTCTTTGCAAATATTTTTTGAAGTTCATGTCCCTCGACTCTGCCAAAGTCGAAAGGGGAGAAGGGGCAAAAAAATAAGAAAAAACAGAAAAATTTAAATTACGAGTCATGGTTTTTACAATTTAATGAAATAAGTGTTCTAAAACGCATTATACACCTGTCTAGTTGTTTTGCCATCATTATTTTTCAATATTTCTAAGTATTGACGA
Source organism: Culex quinquefasciatus (assembly GCF_015732765.1). NCBI lineage: Eukaryota > Metazoa > Arthropoda > Insecta > Diptera > Culicidae > Culex > Culex quinquefasciatus. The sequence goes on along the minus strand of NC_051862.1, from coordinate 79,147,412 downwards.
AAATTTTACTTTATGCGAAAAAAAAAATTGCGGTGCTGTACATTGAAGTTTCATAAAAAATCAAAACATGTTTAAACAAGCCCGAACATGCTACATTTGATTATCAATGCAGAAAAATACGTTTTTTATTGTGTTCAGTTGATTAGACTTCTATTTTCATGGAAATTTTGAAGTTTTTGGATTTTTTTGCCCCCTTATTTTTCAAACCAAGTTTGAAGGGGGGCGACATAAACTTTGAAAATATTTGCAACGGCCTAAGTTTAAAAGCAGTCTTCCCGAAACGCGCGCACGCCGTACACGCCGTACAAGTTTTCAGTGCAGATGAACCTCAAACACACCAGGCTGCCATGTTCGAGTTCTCCCCGCACGGCGCACTCAAGTTTACACGCGGTGTAAACACGGGGTGCACACCTCGGGTACAACGCCGTGCGAGCGAAGAGCGTGTAAAGATACGAAAAATGACTGCTCTCTCTCTGTGGCAAACACTGTAGTGTGACTGCTGCGGAGAATGAAACACCGCTTTACAGCAGAGGGAGCGTGAGGGAACTATTTTTGTCTCTTTTCTGCGTCGTCGGCTTGCACGGGGTTTGTACCCGGGGTGCAAGGTTCGGTTTTAAACTCGAGGTTCGTGTGCGCGTACAGACTGTACACGGCAGAGTTTAGGTTTGCTTGTACGCGTGCACACGCGGTGCTGGTGTTTGATCGAGTACAGAAAACAGAGAACGCGGTTGAACGCGGTGCCCGGGGATCACTGTTTAAAAGTATAACTATTAATACCAAAAAAATCACAAAATGTAGTATTTTATTTCAAAATGCCAAAAAACTATAATCCACAATGGGTTAACAATTAAAACAAAGCGAAATTTCACATTTATTTTAACTGTTTTCGAGTTTTTTTTATTTAAATTAAATACTCAAATTTTCACAAAATAGCGTATTTTCTCGAAAATACTCAAATTTTTATAATTCGCAATATGGGTATCAAACGATTCAAAATTGGCATGTTTACTAACTGTTTTTGAGTTTTTTTTTATTAAATACTTAAATTTTCACAAAATATAGTATTTTCTCGAAAATACTAAAAAATATGATTCGCAATACGATTATCAATCGATTCGACATTTTGCATGTATTTCAACTGCTTTGGAGTTTTTTGAATAAAAAAGCAAGTAATATTCCGCTTCATTTGAGTACCTACTTAAAAATCCAGTTTTTTTTTTTGTAAAAAATTGAGAATTTCATACAAAAATTTTAAAACAGCAAATGCATGAAAAATTTTGATACGTTTGATAACCATTTTGCGAATTATAAAATTTGAGTATTTTCAAAAAATACGGTATTTTGCGAGAATTTTAGTATGGGTATCAAACCATTCGAAATTTGAATTTGAATCTTACTTTATTATCAAAAAATATATTTTAAACGAATGCATTAATAATTTGACATGATAAAATAAGTCAATTTCAGAAAGATTTGAAAAAAGTTATCGTCTGTTATTAGCGATAAGATTATCGCCGATAGAATTATCGAAATAACGATAACGATAACCATTATCGTTATCGTTAGACGATAATTCTATCGATTCACAAACTCATTAATTTTCATGAATTTTGTCAAAACTTGATAAACTTTTAATTTTTCAATACAATATCATCATAAAAATTATCTGAGTAGGTAGAGTTCATCATGTAAAAGGAATTTAATTCCAGAATTGTCGGAGAAAGTCACTTCATATCCTTAACAATTGGGCAAATCTCTGCTAACATAAAATCAAAACTGATACTTTTTTTCTGGAATGTGTTCAGAAAACTGTTCTCTAAAATGTGATTGTTTTAAAATGTGATGGTGTAATATGACAGAGGATTGAAAAAGTAATTTATTTGTTTTTCGTCAATATGTTTGACTGCCCTTATTTCGGGTAGAAAATGCACTCTTAAGTTTTTGGTTGACCCAGACACTAAGTGATCGCAAATTAACGTCCTTTTTGTCTAGAAGCCCTAATTGTTTTTAGAAAAGGCACTTTTTTGTCAGGTCTTAGTTAAGAAAAGATGGAATAATAATTCAAAAATATCGTAATGCCAAACTTCAACATCGATTGCTCAGTGGTCCAGAGCGCCAAAATAGGTAGAAAATTTATTTTCCGAAAAATGGTGACGTTTTGGAGCTTTGATGTCTTAAAAAGAGTTAATGCAAATGGATAAGGGCAACTTTTGGTTTGGTTGAATATTAGGGTGATTTTGAAAATTTAACTTTTCAGGAATATTTTTGGATTTTTTTTTAGTCTTCTAGAAAGTTTTTGGGATTTTTAATACAAGCAACTTTTTCAAATACACCAAAATTTTATCTCGTAATCTACGTCTTCTACGACCAAATTTATAGAAAGCATCTGATCAAACCTTGAAAAATCTTTTTTTTTCAACGGGGCAATTTAGGTTTAAGTTATACAGAAAGGTTCTTTTAGAGATCTAAAAAACGAACATTTTTTTTTTTTACATGTCAATTTGGACTTAAGGTCACTTTGGGACTTTGGTCAAAAGTTGCAGCCATTTTAAGGTAAAAAAGATGCAAATTTAAAACCTAAACATTTTGAAAAGGCACAAGCCAAATTTTAAGCGCCATGTTGCATTTGAAAGAGGAGATCCAAACGCTGAAAAAATCTCAAAGGAGTTTTTCTTTAAACTCGAGATATTTTCATTTGAAAAAAGTCTAATTTTCAAAGTAAAAACGTTACTTAATCCACCTTTAGGTGGTTGGTGCCTTCCTATCATTTATAGTGATTCCAACCCCCCTAAAGTGTCCACATGGTTTATGGATCTCCCCTAACGTGATCACAGCACCTACCCAGTCAAATCAATCCGAATTCTGAAACGAAATCTAATTAGAATCGTACACAAATTCCTTTTCAAACGCAACAACCTGTTCGAACACGGAACCGGTTGTTGCGTTTGAAACGGAATTTGTATACGATTCTAATTAGATTCCGTTTCAGAATTCGGATTGATCTGACTGGGTAAGAAGTCCTAATAAAAATAAGTGATGAGTAAAAACCAGACTACCTACAGACTTTTTGTTAAGATTATACAGACACCGCCTTTGAGGAAAATGGCATCCCTCTTCACGGCTTTTTCATGGCAATCGGCCCAACCACTTGAGGTTATGTAAATTCAGACCATTTTTTAAACTGCTTGTAATTTTAGATAGGTAAGTCAGATTTTGAAAATTTTTAATCCACAAGGAAGGTCATTTCAGAACCTTTCTAAAAATATATAATATGGCAGATTTTCATGCAAAAACCACCCTTTTTTGGGGGGGAGCGGATAAAAAATCATTGATTTTGTGTTACGTAATAAAAGAACGCTCCCTTATTTTGAGTAGAAAATGCACATTTAAGTTTGTGGTCGACCCAGACATTAAGTGATGCCAAATTAATATCTTTTTGTCCATAATCATTTTATGATAAAGTGTGTCAAATCTGGGTTGCGAAAATAATTCGAAAATATCGTGATGCCAAACTTCAACATCCATTGGAAACAAATTTCAGCCACATTTTCAACAAACCAAACTTGAGTCAAC